>NC_142144.1:32228145-32535806 GCF_024610735.1 Ursus americanus
CATGTTCTCTCTGTCTCCGTCTCTCTCTCTCTCACTGCACATGGTCACATGGTGCCACCTTTCTGCAAGGGGGCAGAAAGTGCAGACTCCTATGGAAGAAAAGAACCAAATAATAGTGAGCATTAGTAATATCTCCTACACATTATTCCTTGCACCATGGGAGGGGTACTAAATATTATTTCTCTTCTATAAATGAGGGAACAGAAGCAGATAAGTTGACCAAAGCTACACAGATGGTAAACGGACTTGAACCCAGGCAGTCTGACTGTAGAGTTCATGTGTCAAACCAGTTAGAGTGCCTGACATCTCATCAGCAATCTATCTGTATTAGTTTCCCACGGCTGCCAAAACAAATCACCATTGACTTGGTGACTTAAAACAACAGGAATTTATTGCCTTAAGTTCCAGAGGCCAGAAGTCGGAAATAGTTTCACTGGACTAATTTGAAGGTGTAGGCAGGGTTGTTTCCTTCAGGCCACTCTAGCGGAGAAGCCGTCTCCTTTTCTCTTCTAGCTTCTGGAGGCAACCTGCATTCCCTAGCTCATGGCCCCTTCCTGGAATCATTCTAATCTCTTGCTTTCATTCTCACTTGTCTGTAGTTATGTTTCCCTCTGCTTCCCTCTTGCAAGGATATTTGTGATTACATTTAGGGCCCACTCAGATAATACAGGATAATCTCCCCCTCTCAAGATTGTTAATTTCATCACAACTGCAAAGACCCTTTGCCATATAAAATAATATTGACAGGTCCCAGGGATCAGCATGTGGGGGCTGTTATTCAGCCTGCCACACTATCCATGTGAGCTCTTATTATCTGGATTCTGGTTGTCGTTGGTCTGTCCCTTTCTTGGGGCCCCAAGCACTTTGTACCTTGCAAGATAGCAATTTGTCATGGTTTATTTCTTCGTTTGGAATTCAAGCTCCCTGAGGGCAGGAACTGGGGCTGATTCACCCTTCTCTCTACAGAGTCCAGCACATATAAATGACATGTAATTGTGGAAGCGATTGAATTGAATGAGCTAAACATCTCCCTTGAGGGCATCAGAAACAGCTATGGTGAAAGAGGAGCCAGTGAATGGTGGTGTTCCAATATACCACCTTTTTGAGGAGGAAGGGGGTAACAAGCTGTCCCCCAGGGCTCACTGCTGCTTCATCCTATGTCACTGCCTCATGTCTGTACATTGAGGAGGCAAGAGCTAAGGGAAAAGTTGGCCACCCTCTTACCAATGTCTTTGACTCACTGACTCATTCAGCAAATGCTTATTGCCTATATCTACACACAAGTAACATGGCCTTAAGAGTCTCTCTTTGGTGCCTTGTGGAAAGGCTTTGGGTCGTAGCTGTTATGTGCCATGGGCAAATTCCCAATCAATGAGGTGGGATGGAAGGAGGCTCAGAATACCCTGGCTTAAGTCCTAACTTTGCTGCTGCCTTGGACAATTCACACCCATTCCTGGAGCATCCACACAAATCTATGTCATTGCATTTACCACATAATTACAATGTAATGATATATGGTTTCTGCACTCTCCTTCCATACCACGAGTTCTCTGAGGAGAGGACAGTGTCTAGGTCATTTTTGTTTTCCCATTCACTATCTTAACATCTGGTACATCATAAGCTCTTAGAAGTAGTATATTAGTATAGTAATGATGATGATAAAAGCTATTTATGGATAGCTTTCCATGTGCCAAGCACCGTTTCATGTACTTTCACATTGTAACTCATTTAATCCTTGTAACAATTCTATGAATTAGATAGTATTATTATCCACACTCTGCAGATGAGGAATCTGAGGCACAGAGAGGTTAAGTAACTTGCCCAAAATCACACAACTAGTAAGTGGCAGAACCAGGGTTTAAGTTCAGGTCCTCTGCCCATAGCTCATGGTAGAAAGTACTCTGTGCAACGTGGTTTGCTTAAAGAATGGGATAAAATGTGGAAATGTGAAGTGAGGATCTCCAAGGTCTCTTAACTCTGATTTCCTGTGAGTTTCAAAAATGTCATAGTCTCAGCAAGCTATAAAAAGGGACATCTGCTCTGGCATGGCAGTGTGGACCAGGGAAAGAGGTCCACACTGGTATAGACATGGTCTATTGCGAGTGGGAGTTTGAATCCCGGCCGTGGCACTTATGGATGTGACCTTGACGAAGTATTTAACATCTCCGATTCTCATTTTCCTCACAGGGCAGAAGGACAGTTATACCTGCATTGTAGAGCTACTAGGAGAATAAAATACAAGTATGAAAATAAAAGAGAATACCTTATGGAAAAGTGCTTCATGCAGAGAAAGGCCTACAGAAAACTGTGGAGCTTGGGATGTTGTCATTACAGAGTCGGATATTCTTTACAACAGACCTTGGTGGGCCATTTAGGTGGGTCAACTTCTCAAGAATTAGGTGAGAGATCCCCATGCTATAAAGTGAAGTGAATCCAAGGGTGGTCTGCTTCCTGAATGTATGGACTTTGGATGAAAATGTAGCAGCTTGCCTCTGTGTGTGTGTTGGGGGGGGTGGTCTTGGTGTCAGTTGCTGGGGATGGGGGTGGAAACACAGAGTGGAATGAACAGGAACTAGGGAGTGAGGAAATATGTTCAAATTCCAGCTCTGCCATTACCTTCTTGTGTGATCTGCCAGGTTTGGCAAGTCACCAACATCTTTGGGTTTCTGGTTCCCCAATTCCAAGATCAGAGCATGGAATTTGAAAATTTCCACTACCAGCCTGGAAACTGCCAAGCCAAGTTCTTCAATGAATGGAGATTCCTCTCGTATCCATGTCTACCAAAAGAGCAACTGTTTTTCCTTCCTGTTGGCAGTTGCTATGTATTTGAATCAGGCACAGGTGAGAAGCTTTTTGTTCTGATGTTCAGGCCCCTCCCCGCTCAAGTTGGCAAGGAGTTCCAAGAGGCCCACCCATCCCAGCCAGGCTGGCTCAGGCCTCTGGACAAGAATACCCAATCAGTCAACAAACATTTATTTTATTTTTTCAAAAATCACATAATTAGCAAATAAAGGGTTATAGGAGAAAACATAGATAAACAAAGTGAACAAAATTAAAATCTCTCATAATCCCATCGCCTAGAGATGATCACTATTAACAGTTTGGCACCTATTCCTCCAGATGTTTCTTTCTATGTGAATTTAAATGAAATAAATTAGCTCCATGTAGTACATACCTAGCATTTTGCAACCTGCTTTCCCCACCTAGCATTATACCATGAGCAATTTTCCCATATATTACATATTCTACATTTGTAATGGCTGTAAAGTATTCCATTGTATGGGTGTGATATTTAACCAATCCCTTGTTGGATCTTTCAGTTGTTTCCATTTTTCACTCTGATGAATGTCAGTGTCCTTAAATATTTGAGTATAACCTTTCAGGCTTTCTTAAATTTCTCAGAAGAGGAATTGTTGGGTTGACAGATTTGAACTATTAAAAGATTTTGATACACATTTCTTTTTGCTTTCTAAAAAGTTTGTATCAAAACAAATTCACCATGAGATGAGTTTACGTATTACCACTTTAAGAGCAAATAGGAGGGGTGCTTCTGTTAATCAAGGGTTGGGAAGGTCAGGGAAAGCAATGCAGAGGTAGTGCCTAGGTGGAGATATGCCGGATAAGTAGGAGTGAGCCAAACAAAGAGAGACAGCATGTGAGAAGACCAGAGACATCGCACTCTCAGGACAGAAATAAGTTCCATGTGGCTAGAGTTTGGAGGGCAGGCAAGTAACAGGAAACTAATTGGAGATAAGCAAAAACTCAATGTAGGGTGACATAGATTTGTATTTTAGGACAGTTGCTCTGGCTTCAGTGTAGAGAGTGGATTGGAGGGGACAAGACTAAAGACAGAGTGACAAGTTAGGAGGCTGTTGCAATCCCCCAAAACAAGCACCATGGCGGTGGCCAAGACTGGGATAATGACAGTGGGAATGGAAAAAGACTGCAGGGTCATTAGAGAGGTAAAAGGATAGGACGGACTTAGTGATTGTTTGGATAGTAGGAGGATGGGAAAAGGGAAGCCTTAAAAATGGCTCTCAGGTTTCTTTTCCACCTGGGGAAGATGGAAAACGTGAGCATTGCCCTATGGTTTTGTGATAGGAGGATGGTATGTTCAGCGTGGAACATGCTAAATGTGAGGCTCCTGAGAATCCCTTCGAGTGGAGGTATCCTGTAAACATTTGGATATCCAGAAGAGAGATCTGGGCTGAAGTGGCTGCTGGAACCTGAAGTCTTCGAGAAGATGCAGTCAACTCACCCCTCACCAAGGAACAGACAGATGCCTAAGAGAGAACCTCAAGGCACACCAACTTCTAAGGATGTGTAAGGGAGGAAGAACCTGCAAGGAGACCGGGAGGAAACATCCAGGGGTAGGACGAAAACTTTTTGAGTGCCTGTTGTCATGGAAGCCAAGGGAAAGGAATTTTTCAAGGACAGTGGTTGGCAGTCTGATACAGATCTGTACCTCACATCTTCTCAAGGATTACCTCATTTAAATATCCCAACAGATTACTGGGGTGGGGACCTTCATCCTACAATTTTGAAAGAGGAAACTGAAGACCAGAGAGGGAAGGCAATTTCCCAAGGTCCAGCAAGTCACTGGCAGACAAAGCCTGGACCCAGGTCTTGATTGACAGTGTGTGGGCCAGGCGGGAGAGCCCAGCGCGTAAAATTTTAGCGTGAGCTGGGTGATAGGAAAAATAATTAATGGCCACCACTCAGTGTGTACCTAATGTGTGCGGGCACTGCTCTAGGCCTCACCCGCATTATTCCTAATCCTAACAACCACCAAGAGAGGTAGTAATTTTACTCCTAGTGCACACAGAAACCCGGGACCCATAAGTGAAGTGACTTGTTCGACATCACACCCCTTGGCAGGTGGCAGGGCCAGGCTGGGAACCCAGGTCCTCCCCTTCTCCAACGATAATCACGAGATCACGCGGCTGCGCTTTCCCGAAGAGGGAAGCGGCTGCTCCAGCGGAACACCCGGAGGAGCCCCCCGGGACCCCCGTTCGCCCCTCGCCCCCGCGCGCATGCCTGGCCGCTGAGGCGTGAGAGCCGCTGCCCGGGGCTCTCCCTCCCGCGCGCCTTGCACAACCGGCCCAGATAAGTGCTGCGTCTCTGAGCAATTATCGCCTTCCTGCCGCCACCGGGGCTGGCCGGGCAGAAAGCCAAAGGCCAAGGGACTCGCAGCCACCCAAGGAGAGCGGGACCCGCCAGCGGGGCCAGGCACCAGCGCCACGCGGTTGCACAACGCCGGGACGCGGGAAGCAGCGGGCGGGGAGACGAGGCGGCGCGGCGCGATGACGTCACGCGCAGCCCGGCGCCGGAGTCCCCCGCCCCTGAGCCGAAGACTGACTGGGGAAAGCCAGCGTGCTGCCAGCGCGCTACCAGGTAGTCGGCTGCGAGGCGTTGTTTCTCCTTCCTCCTCCTTCTTTCTTTTCCGTTTCCTCCCTTTACTCCCTTCTTCATCTCCTTTCCCTTTCATCCCTTCCTCCTTTCTTCCTTCCTCCCCTCCTCCTTCCTTCTCCTCCCTCCCTACATCCTTTTCTCCCTTCCTCCATCTCTTCCTCCCTTCCCACCTTCCTCCCCTCTCTTCCTTCTACCTCCCTTTTATTATTTCTTCACTTTAAAAAAGAATTTTTTATGTATAATTATAATTATATAATTAAAAAATAAGCTCTGTTTTTAATTGTGGCAAAAACAAGTAATATAAGATTTACCATCTTAAGTGTTAAGCACGTTCACATTGCTGTGTAGCCAATCTCTAGAACTTTTTCATCTTGCAAAATTGAAACTGTATCCATCAAATAATAGCTTCTTCTTTCCTCCCCCACCCCAGCCCCTAGTTACCACCTTCTCTTCCTTTTTCATTTCTTCCTTTTGTGCCTTTCTTTTCCTCTATCTCTCCTTTTTCTTCCCCTCCCTCTTTCCATCTTCCTCTCTTTCTTTCTCTTCTTGAAAACCTGATGGCCCTGCTGCACCCTTGCCAGCCCTCCACAGTCTGTGCCAGGGGTTGGGCCAAGAGGCCTGTCAGCGAGGCTGTTACAGGGCTGGTGAGTCACCATTCCTCCCCCGTGTGTCAGGGCCAGTGGGCGGCCCCTGGAAACCTCACCTGGCTCTTCACTGGTAGGCAAACGTGTCCAGCAAGGAACTTTTGCCAGGAAGAGTTAATTAGAGAGAGGTCCTGATTCCAGCAGAGTCTAGGGTCAGGCTGGGAGCCCCTCTCTCCTCTGGGCCTTCCCCAACCCCGGGGCTTCCCTTCTAGACAGTGCAAGACAGCCATGATGATGGTGATGGTGATGATAACTTGGACTGACACAAAACTTTACAGTTTACAAAGCATTTCCATAGACATGATCTCATTCTTGTTCTCACAACAATCTTGGGAGGTAAGCCTTATTATTCCCGTTTTACAGGTGAGGAAACTGAGCCTCCGAAAGGTGAAGGGATTTGCCTATGGCCATGGAGCTGGTAAGCTGCAGAGTTGGCAAGGCGGGGGACCCAGATTTGTATCAGAAAAGCAGAAAAGAAGTGGCTAGGTTAGAGTTTAAAACACCTTTAAGAAAACCTCATTGTTCTCTTCTGTGTTCCCATACTACCTTGTTTAGACCTTTTGAGTATAGACCCCACCTGATGGGTTTTCAACACGTGGGCCTAATAGGGGGCAGCTACTGAATGAGTGGTGGAGGGTTTTGATGGCATGCAAAGCAAGTGTAAAAGAGCTGATTTTCTAGGCAGTTAGGTGACTTTAAAAGTCAAACTGAGTTGCTACTTAGTTGTCCCTGGGTTACCTGGAATTTTGTCTCTCCATTCAACATACTGAGAGAATAGAAGACTTGTAAGTATGGACAGAGTTGGCAGTTCTCCCACCTTTTCTGGGTAGAATCTCTGGCTCACGGAAGTACACTGTTGCAATTCCTTTGTCATATATTGGTGTGGAAATAATTTTTAGTGTCATGGGAAATTGTGGTAGATTATTAACGTTCACCAGTATCCATTTCTCCTCTACTTCTGGGTACATGGAGGCATACACTCCCCTGGCCCCTTGAAGTAAAGCAGTACTCTGTGGGCTGGAGCATTCAATTGCTGGTCCTCCACTCTTTAGTTCTCTCTTCTCCAGCTTCATTGAGGCCACACTTCAGAATGTTGGAGCTTTTGGCCTGGTCTCAGAGAGATTACCATGAACATAATCTCCTATTAACTGTTATAGTTACGTAGAGTGAGTAAGAAATAAACCCAGTGGTATTAAGTCACTCAGATTTAGGCTGTTTGTTGCTGTGGCTTAATCTGGCCTATTCTGACCAATACATTTATCCATAGAGCAATCAATATAATACATTGAGTGCCTAGTCAATTTTTTAAATGTAACTTTCATCTTTGGAACAAGATTTAAATATTTTAAAGACAAAATATTAAAATTGCATAATCTAGTAGGAAATATAAGCATGATTTATAGTTTCTTCCCTAAACATCTCTTATCACATATATTTTAAAAAAATGTTTTTTTTAAGAGTTTCATTGAGATATTATTTAGGGGCTCCTGACTGGCTCACTGGGTAGAACATACAACTCTTGATCTCAGGGTTGTGAGTTCAAGCTCCATGTTGGGCATGGAACCTACTTAAAAAACAAAATATATATATATATAATTTAAATGCAATAAACTCCAGATTTTAAAGTGTAATTTGGTAAGTTTTGGAATATGTATATACCTGTGAAACAATTACTACAATTATGGTAGTGAATATATCTGTTACCTACAAAACTTTGTGTTTCCTTTCCCTGTCCCTTCCCACCAACCCAACCCTATCACCTAGTCACCAGGCAACCACTCATCTGCTTTTGTCACAGTAGCTTATTTGCATTTCCTAAAATTTTATAATAAATGGAATCATACAGTGTCTATTCATTTCTCTCTGGCTTTTCATCACTCAGCATAATTCTTTTGAGATTCTTCCAGCTTGTTGCATGTTTATAACTTATTTTTTATATTGCTGATTAGTATTCTGTTGTATGGCTATACCACAATTTATCCATTCCTCTCTTGATGGACTTTGGTTGTTTTCCAGTTTTTTACTATTATAGTACAATTACTATAAACATCTGTGCACGAGTCTTTGTGTGGACATATGCTTTCATTCTGTTGGGATACCTAGGAAAGGAATGGCTGAATCATGTAGTAGTTGGTATATGTTGAACTTTTTAAGAAACCACCAAACTGGGGCACCTAGGTGGTGCAGTTGGTTAAGCACCTAACTATTGGTTTTGGCTCAGGTCGTGATCTCAGGGTTGTGAGATCAAGCCCAGTGTCATGCTCTGCACTCAGCGTGGAGTCTGTTTAAGGTTCTCTCTTCTTCTCCCTCTGCCCCTCCCCACACTGTGCATGCATGCACTCTCTCTCAAATAAATAAATAAATCTTTAAGAAATAGACCAAAAACAAAAAAAAAAAACAAAAAAACAACAACAACCCACCAAACTGTTTTCCAAAGTAATAGTAACATACATTCCCACCAGTGATCTATGGTGGAGGGTTCTAGTTCTTCCACGTCTTTGCCAATAATTGATATGGTTAGTCCCTGCAGTCTTTTAAATTTTAATCATTTTGGTAAGTGTGCAGTGTATGTTATTGTGGTTTTAAAAATTGTGATAAAATGCACAAGCATAAAATTTGCCATTTTAACTGTTTTTAAGTGTGCAGTTCAGTGGCATTTAGTACAATCACAATATTGTGAGCCATCGCCATTGCCATCGTAGTTGCAGAATATTTTCATACACCCTGGAAGGAAGCCCCATACTCTTTAAGAAGTCACTCACCATTCCCACCTTCCCCAGCCTCTGGCAGCCACTAATCTGTGTTCTGTCTCTATGGATTTGCCTATTCTGGATATTTTGTAATGGAATCTGGAATATATGGAATGATACAACATGTAGTTCTTTATGACGGGCTTCTTTTACTTAGCATAATGTTTTTGAGGTTCATCATGTTGTAGCATGTATCAGTACTTCATTCCTTATTGTGTCCAAATAATATTCCATTGTATGGATATCCAATTTTGTTTATCCATTCATCAGGTCATGGACATTTGGGTTGTTTTTTTTGGGTATTGTGAATAATGCTACTATGAACATTTGTGTATATTTTTTTTGAAAAAAGATTGTAAGACCATTTTGCATGAGATCTACCCTCTTGGCCAAATTTTTAAGTGTACAATACATCATTTTTGACTGTGGGTATCTCATATAGGTTTTTGTTTGCCCACCTGTTTTCAGTCATTTTGGATATATACCTAGGAGCAGAATTATTGGATCATACTGGTAACTTTATGTTTTTTTTTTTTGAGGGACCACCAAACTATTTTCCCAATGGCTGCATCATTTTACATTCCCACCAACAAGGCGGGAGGGTTTCAATTTCTCCAGATCCTTGTCAACACGTATTATTTCCCATTGTTTGGATAGTAGCCATCCTAATGGGTGTGAGGTGGAATCTCACTGTGTTGCCTTTGTTTTTGAAAGATAATTTCACTGTGCGTAGAATTCTAGCTTGACAGTTTTTTCTTTTGTGTATAAAAGATTTTACTCTACTGTCTTCTACCCTTCACTGCATTCAACATAAATCTGTTGTCATCTCTTTTTCCCACTGTGTATAATGTGTCTCAGACTGCTTTCAGGATTTCTCTTTTTCATTTGTTTTGAGCAATTTGTTTATGATGTGTCTTGGTGTAGTTTTTCTATTTCTTCTGTTTGGGATTCATTTAGCTTCTTGGATCTGTGTGCGTTTATAGTTTTCAACATAATTGGAAAATTTTTTATCATAATTTTAAAAACAGATTTATTGAGATAAACTTCACACACTATAAAATTAACCCATGTAAAGTGTACAATTAAATGTATATTGTTATATATATGGATGGTGGACATCCATCATCACAACCAATTTTAGAGCATTTCATTATCCCAAAGAGAAACCCTCCTCTTTTTAGCTGTTGTCTTCCAATGTGCCCCCTCCCTCTACTCTGGGTCTCTATAGGTTTGCCTATTTTAGATATTGCATATAAATAGCATCATACAATATGTGGTCCTTGGCCATTATTCCTTTAATTTTTTTTTTCTGTTCCTTCCTCCCTCTTTCTTTTAGGTACTCCCATTTTAAAAAGTGATTTTGAAAGCCGTATTTCAGTATAATTGGTTTCCCTTATAATTTTTTATATTTTTATTTTATGCATTTAAATACATTCTTCTAAGATACCCGCAGGCTTCAGTGGACTGCTAGGGGGGTCTTTGTCACAAACCTGCTGAATAGAGTATCCCTATTTTGGATAGTGTTATAGATGAGTGTTTTTCCAACTGATTTTTCAAAGAAAGCTGTTCCTCAGGATATTAATAGTTGCTGCAGTGGAGATATTCTTTGCTCGCATAAGCTTGGGAACACTGAGGGAAATATTTGACATCTTTTTCTATTAGATTTCCCAGAGCCTTTCATTTACTAAAATGCTTTGTGTATATCTGAGAGGAAATATGCATGGGTGACATATCCCAAGTCAGTATAGCACATAGAATACACTTTTTTCGATCTGTTATTAAAAAGAAATTGGGGGCACCTGGGCGGCTCCGTTAAGCATCTGACTCTTGATTTTGGCTCAGGTCACGATCTCAGGGTAATGGGATCGGGGCCCCGCATGGGGCTCCCTGCTCAGCAGGGAATCTACTTGAGATTTTTTTCCTCTGCTCCTTCCCCTCACTCGCACACACACTCTCTCTTAAATAAATAAATTAATTAAAAAATCTTTTTAAAAAGTTTTAATAGCATCTAGTTCAATGAATTCTACAAATGAAATGCTCCAAAATACAAATCTCCTAAAAAAGGGTCAAAACTCTTTTACATTATAAATGTGTTTTTCAAACTAAGGATAATAATCTAATGGACCCATTTAAAAAGACGAAAACTGGGACGCCTGGGTGGCTCAGTTAAGCGTCTGCCTTCGGCTTAGGTCATGATCCCAGAGTCCTGGGATCGAGCCCTGCATCAGGCTCCCTGCTCAGCAGGGGAGTCTGCTTCTCCCTCTGCTTCTGCCCCTGCTCGTGTGTGCTCTCTCTTTCTATCTCTCTCAAATAAATAAAATCTTTAAAAAAAGATAAAAGGACAAAAATCTTATAGATGACCCCAGTATTGACTTAAATGCGTTTTAATTTAATGTAATTTAAACATATATGCAAGTATGAAAGTAGATATAACCTCCTTAAAAATAGTAAAATCAAAACAGATTTACAAATTAAATATAATGCTACAAAACCCATCAAAATCCAAACTAATGCATTCAGTGTGATGGATTTCTTTTCTTGCTGACACTCATAGGCTATTTGCGACATTACTATGGTGCTGACCTGTTAAGGGGAAGGTCCTTTTGAATCTGTCATGTCTTTACTACTTGTGCATGGGATGACTCAGTTCTTCCATGGTCTTTTTCCATTTGGACTTCTGAAAGCTTGCTTCTTGCAGGCCTGTGCTATCATTTCATCTTCAGTTAACACCTTGAGATTAGGTCTGCCTCTCTTTTCTTGTTAACTGTTATAATCAAAGTACTACTACTTGGTCCCAATTCCGTCATAAAAGCACAAACATGGACACTGTGATGGTTAGTTGTATGTGCCAACTTGGTTAGGCTTAGGGGTGCCAGATATTTGGTCAGATATTTCTCTGATGTTTCTGTGAGGGTGTTTTTGGATAAGATTAACATTTAAATCTTTAGACTTTGTAAGGCAGAGTTCCCTCTCTAATGTGGACGGGCCTCATCCACTCAGTTGAAGGCTTGCATAGAATAAAAAGGCCGACACTTTCCTGAGTAAGAGAGAGTTCCTTCTGCCTGATTGCTTTTGACCTGGGACATTGGCTTTTTTTGTGGATCTCAAGCTTGTTGGCCTTCAGACCAGAACTGTACCATCAAATCTCTTGGTTCTCAGGCCTTCGGACTTGGACTGGAAGTACACTGGCTCACCAGCTTGCTAACTCATCCTGTGGATCTCTGGAGAATCCTGACTAATACAGGCACTAATATCATGTGGGAATAGTTAGGGGTAAAGTATAATTTTTTAGTATTTATGACCTATGCAATATCTGGGATATATTTATACTAAAAAAGTGTTGTTTATCTGAAATTCAAATTTAACTGTGAGTCCTGGGTTTTCTGTGGTAAGCCTACCTCTAGATGATACAGAATATGATTTTATTTTTTATTGAGATTATTATCAAGATAGAAGAATTAAAATTCTTCCTGCAAACTTGAGGATGGATCTACAGACTCTAACTGAGAAACCGCCATGGTGTTTACATTAATGGCACTCATGAGGAGTGATTCGGGAGGCTGTCCCCACACCACTGCACCAGCCAGGGGCAAAGTAGCAGGCTCCATGTACCTTGTACTCCAGATTACCATAGCACTGCATCACCAGAGAGAAAAGCTGGCTCGAAGGATCCAGTATCAGGGTAGATCGCCCCTCTCCAGAAGCCTTCACAGTGAACTCTAATGCTGGCCACCTAGGAGAGCAGTCCCTTAAGACACTCACTGTATGATTTCTGCACCACTCACCAGCACAGAAGAGGATTGTTGCCCACAGCCACGAGCCTTCTGTATCAAGGCCATCTTTATCTAGAAAATCCTGATTCCTCACACTTCTGTTTGCCTCAGTTATCTCCAGAAGCCCAAACTCCACAGGTCAGTGGGACCCTAATCCCCACGTTACTCTGAACAATCTCTAGTCTGACTCCATTTCCCACCCCTTCTGGCACTCCCAGACTCTTCTCCTTTGTGAACTCGTGGCTGTCAATTAGACTGTCCCCAATATCCTCAACCTCTTCTCTAAGTTCACTTCCCCTTTTGTACCGAGTGAAGACTGGATGTCTGCTTGTCACACCATTTCTTCTGCAACCCTTTCAAGTGAAGGAAGTCTCTCCTCTTAAACACTGGCAATCACAGGGCCTGGAGGTGGGGTAGGTGGGGCAAGTGGGTTGGGTTAGGTAGGGTCTCCTTGCTTTCTACTGTCGATTCCAAATCTGTTTCTTCCCCCTCTTCCCTCAAAACTCCACTCCTCTGAAGTACACAGTAATGCACTCTTTACCCTCATTCATTAGTATCTTTAGCACTTACATACTTTTTCCTGACATGATTCCTGGTGACTTCAGCATCCACATGGATGAGCCATCCGGCATGTTGGCCTTTCAGCTTCGTGTCTTTGTTTCATCTTCTCCTCTCTTATCTCCTCCTTTGTGATGATGACGGAAAGTTATAAATGCTTGATTAGTTCTAGGGAAATTCAACAAGAGGTGGGTATGGGGGGGTGAGAAAATCAAGAAATCAAAGATATATCCAAGGTTTTAGCTCTGATAATCTGTGTGAATGGGTATTATTTACTGGAATAGGGAAGGCAGAGGAAAGAAGAGGTTTACAGGTGGGAAGAATCAAAAGTTTGATTTGGTACAAGTTAAGTCTGAGACACCTACTAGACATCCAAGTGGAGATATCAGTATGAGTTTGGATATTTATGAGTCAAGGTCAAAGAGGTAGGCAGAGTGGAAGAGTTTTGGGAGACACTGCTGCATAGAGTGTATCCAGAGTTTTGGACCGGAGGGGATCACTGTTAGAAGATGTAGAGAAGGGTGTCTACGGTCAAGACTTGGAGCACTCTGACATTTGGTCCCAGCTAATCCCACATCAGCTCTCATGAATTACTGCGGTGACCTCTTAATTAGTCTCCCTGTCTCTGTCCTGTTCCTTTACTCTTTATTTCCCACTCCACAGCCAGAGTGATTATTTGCCAACTCTTCTGCTTGAGACCCTTAAATGATTTTTCAGAGCCCCAACAATAGGGTCTAAACTCCTTATCCTGGCCTACAAAGCTCTATGTGACCCAGCTTCCGTTGATCTCTCCAGCATCTTTTTGAACCAGTCTCTTCCTCATCAGTTATGCTGGCCTTCTTTCCATCCCTTGAACACAAATTATTTCCTGCCTTAAGGTTTTTATACTAGTTGTTCCCTCTGCCTGGAACTCTCTCCAGATCATTTCACAGCTTTCCCTGACACACAGTCAATCAAAAGGAGTTACCCAGATAATCTGAATCACATCATCTTGCTTTAATTATCTGTATAGCACTGTCTCTAACTAATATTTTCTTATTTGTTACACATCCTGCTAGAATGAAAGCCCTGTGAGAGCAGGGATCTTGTTTATCTTATTTACAGCTGTTCTTCCGATGCCCTGGCTAGTATCTGGTACATAGTGGACATTCAATAAATAATTACAAATGAACAAACGAATGGGTGAATGAACATGCTCCCATAAAACAATCATGTGCTCCATAACCAGTATTAAGACTTGCAAGTCTTTAACTGAGGTCTACTGAGAGGCTTGTAGTCTAATGAGGCCTTTTCACATGTGCAGCTCTTCCGTACTGGTGTTACCTCCCCATCTTCATGCCTGTCCCTGTAGCAGACATGACCAATCCATCAGCACACTTTTTCCTGCTAAGTCTGGTCAAGGTTCCACCATACTTTGCAACTTCAGGCATCATCATTAATCCATCAGAGCCGGCAGAGAGGACGAAATCCATTTACTATTTCAACTGGGCTGTGGTCTAAACTGCTTTACAGTAGAGTTGTATCTGTAGTTTGGCTTTGGGAGGTTGGATACAGTTCACCAAGATAAGGTGATGGTATGAATTTAGATCCGGTTGTTCTGTTCCCTGATCTCAAGTACTAACATCAGTTTTTGACAGGACCCCTGAGCTGGTGCTTGGGCTATGTCATGAAGAAACTTTCAGTGCTGGCTGGTGTTGGTTAATTGGAGTGGCCTGTAGTTAGTCATGGTATGAGTGTGCAGTCTGTTCTAGGGGAGCCAAGAAGTAATAGTAAGCATTTCTTTTGGGGCTTCAAGTGGGTAGGGCCATGTGTAGCCCCTGAATGTCATGATTCTCAACCTGAAGGGGGAGCCTTTGGAGATGGGATTTTTAGAACCATGCAAGGAATTAGACATTGACAAGGAAACCTAATACCCTTGTGTACACAGTCTGGGGAGATGCACTTCCCTCCTGGAGCGGGTTTAGGGATGAAGTTGGTGAGTATGGATTTGGGGATGTTGAGATGGAGGTATCTGTGGGGTATATGCTAGTCTTAAATCCTAGGAGAGATTTGGAGGTCATCAGCATCTACCCAGCCGTGGAAGTTGTGGTGGAGGATGAGATCCATTGGTAGGTGTGGCCATGATGGAATCATGATCCTTGATGACAACTTGGACTTCTGATCTTCATGAAACTCTGACTAATTAATGTTTCTAATGGGAACCAACAATCATTGATGTGGCCCAAAATGGTGAATTAACAAATGAATGAATGAACAAATCACTACCATATAGCAACACGTTCAAAGTCTTCAATCTCAGCCAGGCTCTTAGGACCGCTTGCCAATCCTTTTACTTATCCTTCCATTTCTCTGAACAGCTATTCATACCCCATTTTTTTAGTTTCCCATACTCCTCTCTCTATGTCCTACTTCATGAAACAATTGAGACATCAAGTATGATCTTCCTGGTCTTCCCCCCACTTTCCTACCCTCAAATCCAACATCATTCCCTTTATCTCATTCTCAGAATGTTCTTCATTCTTTTCAAGGCCAGTCTTATCCACCTACACTCTGGACCTCATTCATCCCCTCCAGCTTGTTTTAGGACCTTGTTCCAACAATTATCTTCTTTTTGCCTTTCAGCTGGTTTGCTAATCTTATCCAAATTTCTTTTTCTTTTTTTTAAGATTTTATTTATTTATTTGACAGAGAGACAGCCAGCGAGAGAGGGAACACGAGCAGGGGGAGTGGGAGAGGAAGAAGCAGGCTGTCAACGGAGGAGCCCAACGTGGGGCTCCACCCCAGGACCCTGGGATCATGACCTGAGCCGAAGGCAGACGCTTAACAACTGAGCCACCCAGGCGCCCCTAATCTTATCCAAATTTTTTAAAGAGTAGTCAGTACTCACTATTCCTACTTCCTCACTGCCTATTCACTCCTAAACTCACTGCACTTTGCCTCCTGCCCCCACCTAGGTTTCCCTAAGAACACCAGGAACCCCTAATAGCCAAACCCATTAGAAGCTTTTCAGTCCTTATCTGATTTAACTTTTTTTCCCTTCTGCATTTGACAGCCGATGAGTCTTTCATTTGGTACTACTACTTTGGTACACACAACATTGAATTTTCCTGATTCCACTCTTACTTTCTCCACTGTGGGCTCCTTCTCACCTGATCTTTTTAAAAATATCAATGTTCTTCAGGATCCATCCTTGTCTTACAGCCCTTGTCATTCTATAGACTTTCTTTGTGCAGTCTCATCCACTCCTGTGGTTTTAGCTGTTGCTTATATGCTGAGGAGGCAGGGCGGTACCATGGCAAGAACACCCAGTGGCTTCAAGTTGAATTAGGAGAGCAATTCTGGGGGCGCCTGCATGGCTTAGTCAGTTAAGCATCTGCCTTTGGCTCAGGTCATGATCTCAGGGTCCTAGGATGAGCCCTGCATCGGGCTGCCTGCTCAGCAGGGAGCCTGCTTCTTCCTCTGCCTGCCACTCCCCCTGCTTTGTGCTCTCTTTCTTTCTGTCAAATAAATAAATAAATAAATAAATAAATAAATAAATAAATAAAATCTTAAAAAAACAAAAAAGAAGAGCAATTCTGAGCTCCATGATTAAGAGTTGCGGGATCTGGATTCAGAGTAACTCTAGTTAATATTCCATTCCCATTGCTTTCTGCATTAATACGAGTGCAGCTTTCTGTCATTTAGTGTTTGCATGTCTATTAAAGATGTCCATCTAGTGATAACCTGTAATCCCTTACAATCTTGGGATACTTTTCTCTCTATTCCCTAGTTGATATTTAGGGTTTTTATAAATTAAGAGTACTTATCTGCTGTATTCATGATGGACATGGGGGAGGGGACCAAGTCACCAAGCTGATTGTTGCACACTCCTGAGAGCTCACAAAGTGAAGGTAGAGGATTGCTTGGACTAATGTCTTTAAATTAGGGGTGAAGGATGCACCACGTTGGATCTTCTCAGTCTCACCACCTCTTGCTCACGCTGCTGCTATGGTAACCACCTTTGTGTGGATGCCAACTTCCTGTGGGCTCACTCTGATAGTGTCTTACCCAGGCCCATGTTGCATGACTCTCTCCTCCACCGTGGAACTTCCCTGGTGACTCCCCTGTAGAGCCCATGTGATGCCCATACATGTACAGCCCAGAAATATGGGGGGAAATTAGCACTCAGTGGGAGAAATTTCAACCTCTGGGAAAGGGAGCTGGTGGATAATTTCTTCCCCTTCTCCCCCAAAGGCAGTCCTGAGACTAGGGTAGATAAACTCATTCTGACTTGCCTGAGACTTTCCTGGATTTAGTACTGAAAGTCTCGTCCTGGGAAATCCTATGCAATTCAGTTCTATGAAAACCAGAACAGTTGGTCACTCTACCTGAAATGCAGATTCCCAGGTGGCATTTCCATAAGGTTGAAAATGAGGCTCATTTAGCAGTGGTCATCTTGTATTGGCCTTCTCTCCTTTCTGCTTCACTCCCCTTATCCCTCACTGCTGCTCCTTAATGAAAGAGTAGCTCATAAGAACCCTGACTCATGCTCTGAACACAGGCAAACTGACAGGAGTAGCCCGACTTACTCTGATGACAGCCGTAAGTGTCATGGTCATGGCTATGGGAAGAGGATTGTGAATTATTGCAAGGAGGAAGAGGTTTCTCTGAAATTCACATAAGTTTCATTGGCACCTATGCAAGGCCTCATCTTCCAGCCACACAGGCTCTGTCCCTATTGGCCTTTTTCTCCCACCGCACTCCAACTGCACTGTATCGCCCCGCCACACTGCACCATATGTAGTTCCCTGCTTCAGACTCTGGGCTCTGCTCGTGCCTGTTATGCCCTCCTCACCTTCTGGTGAGCGACTCAGCTCAGACACCCCCTCCCAAAGCTTGCTGGCTAAGGCTGGGGAGAGCTACCTCCTCTCTACCTTGTTCATATCTTTACTACCTCCTTTGCATATTGTTTTCTGTTTTCTCTGTTCACTCACTAGAACATGAATTCCTTGAAAGCAGGGATTTTATCTCATTCAGTTCCATATCCCAGCACTTGTTATACTCCCTGCTCAATATGGATTTGCTGAATGAGCAAATAAATTTTCCCAGCCACTGTGTGAGGTCACTTGTGGTGGTCAGTTGTAACAAAATAAAATCAAGGCTTGGAGAAGAGAGGAGTGATGAGGGAGGTTAGAGACCAGGTCAGGGTCTTTCTCTACTATACCAGTTTTCTCCCCAGACAAAATATTCCTGGCTTTTCCAAGTGCTGTAAGCAGACGGCAGCCAGGGACTCAGAAGCACACACAAAGTGAGACTCCCAGGGTCCTTCTAGCACAGTCCTTACCAAATTACCTCCCGCTTGGAAGGCAAGCTCCCAGTTCCACTGTCACCCTGCCAGCTCCTGTGTGACGCTGCTGCAGCTCTCTACCTGCCCTGGTTTGCAGCTCTCCCTTTGTTTTGATCTTGGAAATGCCCTTACTTTCCTGTGACAGTTCCTATATCTTAAAAATGACTAAAACAAATATTACTCAGCTTATCTGGGTGTTTTGTTGTGAGAGCTTCCAGGGTCTTTAGTCTGCTGCTTTGCCAGGAGCCCTTCACTTCATCACCTTCCCCACTCCCGCTCCATCTTGATGTGTTTCTCCACAAATGAAGGGCAATTGTGTAGAGAAGCCTAAAAGGTTGCCTGTCTTGACCCTAAAGTTCTGCTGAAGCCACTGTAGAAAGGATTGACCCTAGGGCTGGGAGATTTATAGTTGGGGCTTTCCAAATCTGGGAGGGTGCTATGCAACATCCCATGTGGGTGTGGGCAGGTCTGGGGAGGAGAGCTTCATACCCAACTGGTGTCTTCTTCCCACAGCCAGCCCCAGTCCCTTGACTCTCTCTGCTGCCTACACAATAAAGTCCAGTCTTCTTGGCCTGACCTTATGGCCTTTTGTCACCTGGCCCTGTTGTTATCTCCAGTCTCACCTCCCCTTTCAATGAACCGTATGATCCTCCTGATATTACTTGGACACAGCCCATCTTTCCCACCTCCAGACATTGCCTCGTGCTTTCTTCTCATCCTATGGTACCCTTTCCCCAATGTTTTGCCCCTCAGATCTCCACTGTCCTCCAAGGGTCAGGTCCAAGATCACCTCTCAGGAAGGTTGGGGATTCTTCCTATCTCCTAGTTCCCCACAGCCCATCTCTGGCCCTTCTTGTGGCCTTGTTGGCCATATCTTACTGTGGCTGGGGTCCATGTCTATACAGTCCTGGGGGAAGCCACCTTCGGCTTCCTCCATTCCTGCCAGTGCTCTGCACAACACCTTGCTCATGGAAGGTGCTCAGTGCATTTGTGTGGTATGTTGAGAACAGGTTGTTGTGGCCTGGCTGCCACAGAGAGGTGTGAGGAGCCTACCAAAGCAGCATGCTCCCAGTCACTGGGAGATGACCATCTTATGATGACCCTGAACTTGATGGAAGGTGACCACCGAGGCTACTCTCCATTTTGTCATTCAGTGCTGGAGTTGAAGGTTCAAAGGCAAAGGTCACACTCTCTGAAATTCACATTATCTTCCAGGTCCTGAGAGAAGACAAGAATGCCACATCTCAAAATATCCCACAGCTATCATCATTCCATGGCCCAGACCATGTAGCTCCCCCTAGCACCTCTTTCAACACCTCTGAGCAAATGGTTGGAAGGTCAGCTGATGGAGGAGGAACGTTAAGAGTGATTTTGAGTATGTGGAGTTTTTGCCTTATGTGCTTTAGCCGCCAGCTCCCATGCCAAGTTTGTCTCCACCTTAGCACCAGCACCTGGTGTATGGCTTGGTGAGAAATGCTGTTGTATAAATGAATGACTACTCTAACATTAGAATAAAGAGGATTCTTAATGATTTTTAGACCAATCCACATTTTATAAATGAGAAATAAGCTATAGTAATACACATTTATCAAAAGCTGTCTCTATACTAGAACGCATGCCGAGCACTTGACATACATAACCTAATTTTCTACTTTTTTTTTTTTAAAGATTTTATTTATTTATTTGACAGAGAGACAGCCAGCCAGATAGGGAACACAAGCAAGGGGAGTAGGAGAGGAAGAAGCAGGCTTCCAGCGGGGGCTCGATCCCAGAACGCCGGAATCACGCCCTGAGCCGAAGGCAGGTGCTTAACGACTGCGCTACCCAGGTGCCCCTAATTTTCTACTTTCAACAAGAATGTGAGCTGGAAGTTATTGTCCCTACTTCATTTATTTATTTATTTAGGATTTATTTATATATTTATTTGAGAGAGAAAGCATGAGAGTGCACGACAGTGGGGAGGGACAGAGACAGAGAGAGAGAAGCAGACTCCCTGCTGAGAAGGGAGCCGGACAGATGGATGTGGGGCTTGATCCCAGGACCTGGCAATCATGACCTGGGCTGAAGGCAGATGCTCAACTGACTGAGCCACCCAGGTGCCCCCCTACTTCTTTTTTTAAATTAAAAAAGTATGTACTAAGAGCTAGCATGTTTCCTTCATCAGGTAGTTGTCTTGGATAATCCACTCAAGGGTGATCACTTAGTCTGACCTGATGAAGCCTGTATCCTTTGAGTACTGACAGAAACTGACAGCACATACTGAGGCCATATTTCTGGATCAGACGGTACCAGTTTGAACAGACAAATTTTGTGGATGACTCCAATAGAGCTGCTGGTGACCCATCTTGTTTTCAGGGGTGCAAGAAGATAAAAGGTTGCCCAGCTGATGACTTGCAGAACCAGCTGTGTCCAGAGCCCACTGGCTGACCCTATGCTATACTGCTTATCATTGCATCAGAAGGAAATAGAGGCCCATGGAAAGGCAGAAACTTGACCTGGTCCCCCAGCCTCTCAAGCAGGACTGCCTCTTTATCCAGAAGCGCCTTCATTCCTGGGCCTTACAGGACACCTGGCTGCAAGGACACCATGAAGAGAAAAAAAGAATTTCACGTGCATTGTAAGAACCACCTTCATCCTCTTGCCCTGTACAGAAGGAACATGTACTCAAAGACCCAGCCCGGAAGAAAGATTTGATCTGGGCAGGATCCATTTCCCATGGCGACGCCTTCTTGAGTAGAAGCTCTGGTATGAAGTAAGACTTGTTTAAAGCAGTTAAAAGCAGCAATCCCCATTGTGTCAAGTGGTGACAGTGTAATCCTCCTTAATAATTTTGTTCCCTCTCCAAACTCCCCTCCATTATGCATCCTTAAAATGTGACTTCAGACGCCTGTTTAGGTTTCTAGTCCTATAAGTGCAGGGGGATTTGGCGAGAGGGGAAGAGGTAAAGACTGTCTCTCTTGCACTCAGATGGCTCAGTGATGCGTCACTAGAAACACCTCCCCCCATTGTTTGGCTAGATCTATTTGTTTTAAAGTTTTTTAATGCAAATTTAAATTATGTACAAAAAGTAGAGATATTAGTGTGTTAAACCTTCACAACTCCACCACCTAGGTTTAATATCAACGTATATGGCTGGTCTTGCCTCATTTATACCAAATCCACTCCTATCCCCTTACCGCTGGATTGTTTTAAAGAAAATCCCATCTGGGATACATGCATCTTTTATCTCTAAAGATAAAGATGCTTTTTTCCCCTAAGGTCAGGAACATGACAGGGATGTCCACTCACACCATTGTTGTACTGGAAGTCGTAACCTCAGTAATCAGACAACAAAAAGAAATAAAAGACATCCAAATCAGCAAAGAAGAAGTCAAACTTTCATTCCTTGCAGATGACGTGATACTCTGTAGAAAACCCAAAAGACTCTACCAAATAATTGGTGGAACTGATACAGGAATTCAGTAAAGTCACGAGATATAAAATCAATGCACAGAAGTCTGTTGCATTTCTATGCAACAACAACGAAGCAGCAGAAAGAGAAATCAAGGAATTGATCCCATTTACAGTTGCATCAAAAAACCACAAGATACCTAGGAAGAAACCTAACCAAAGAGGTAAAAGATCTGTACTCTGAAAACTAAAGAACACTTATGAAAGAAAGTGAGGAAGACACAAAGAAATGGAAGAACGTTTTATACTTATGGATTGGAAGAACGAAGATTGTCTGTAATACCCAAAGCAATCTACGCATTTAATGCAATCCCTTAAAAATGACACCAGCATTTTTTCGCAGAGCTGGAACAAGCAATTCTAAAATTTGTATGGAACCAGAATAGACCCTGAATAGCCAAAGTAATGTTGAAAAAGAAAACCAAAGCTGGTGGCATCACAGCGCCAACTTCAAACTGTATTATAAAGCCGAAATCATCAAGACAGTATGGTACTGACACAAAAACAGACACATTGATCAATGGGACAGATTAGAGAACCCAGAAATGGGCCCTCAACTCTGTGGTCAACTAATCTTCAACAAAGCAGGAAAGAATATCCAATGGAAAAAAGATAGTCTCTTCAATAAATGCTGTTGGGGAAATTGGACAGCCACATGCAGAAGAACGAAACTGGACCACTTTCTCACACCATACACAAAAATAAATTCAAAATGGACGGAAGACCTAAATGTGAGACAGAAATCTCTCAAAATCCTAGAGGAGAACAGAGGCAGCAACCCCTTTGACCTCGGCCTCAGCAACTTCTTGCTAGACATGTCTCCAAAGGCAAGGGAAACAAAAGCAAAAATGAACTATTGGGACTTTGTCAAGATAAAAAGCTTTTGCACAGCAGAGGAAACAATTAACAAAACTAAACGGCAACCTACAGAATGGGAGAAGATATTTGCAATTGACATAGCAGATAAAGGGCTAGTATCCAAAATCTATAAAGAACTCATCAGACTCAACACCCAAAGACCAAAAAATCCAGTCAAGAAATGGGCAGAAGACACGAACAGACATTTCTCCAAAGAAGGGATCCAAATGGCCAACAGACACATGAAAAAATGCTCAACATCACTGGGCATCAGGGAAATACAAATCAAAACCACTATGAGATACCACCTCACACTGGTCAGAATGGCCAAAATTAACAACTCAGGAAACAACAGATGTTGGCAAGGATGTGGAGAAAGGGGAATCCTCCTACACTGTTGGTGGGAATGCAAGCTGGTACAGCCACGCTGGAAAACAGTATGGGGGTTCCTCAAAAAGTTAAAAATAGAGCTAGCCTACGACCCAGCAATTGCTCTAGTAGGTATTTATCCAAAGGGGCACCTGCACCCCAATGTTTATAGCAGCAATGTCCACAATAGCCAAAATACAGAAAGAGCCCAGATGTCCATCAACTGATGAATGGATAAAGAAGATGTGGTATATATATGTACAGTGGAATGTTATTCAGCCATCAATAAGAATGAAATCTTGCCATTTGCAACAACATGGATGGAACTAGAGTGTATTATGCTAAGTGAAATAAGTCAGAGAAAGACAAAGACCATATGATTTCACTTATATATGGAATTTAAGAAACAAAACAGATGAACATAAGGGAAAGGAAGGAAAAGTAAAATAAGATAATAACAGAGAGGCAAGCCATAAGAGACTCTTGACAATAGGGAACAAACAGAGGGTTGCTGGAGGGGAGGTGGGTGGGGAATGGGATAACTAGGTGATGGGGATGAAGGAGGACACTTGATGTAATGAGCACTGGGTGTTATATGCAACTGATGAATCACTAAATTCTACCCCTGAAACTAATAATACACTATATGTCAACTAACTTGAATTTAAATTTAAAAAGATAAAGATGCTTTATTTTTTTAAAAAAGATTTTATTTATTTATTTATTTAGGTAGTGAGTATATGCCTGCACACATGAGCAGGGGGAGGTGCAGAGGGTGAGGGAGAGGAGGAGGGAAAGAATCCCAAGTAGACTCTGAGCTGAGCATGGAGCCCAAGGCAGGGTTCAATCTCAGAATCCCCAAGATCATGACCTGAGCTGAAATCAAAGCTGTATGCCTGACTGAGCCACCCAGGCACCCTGGATAAAGATGCTTTAAAAAATTATCTACAATATCCTATCACACCCAAAAATAAATGATTTCTTTATATCATCAAATATACAGTGTTCAAAAATTAATATTCAAATATATCAGTATCCAGAAATAGTCTACACATTGAATTTGGTTGGTTTATCTTCTAAGTCTTGTTTAATCAGTTGATTCCCCTTCTTCCTCAATTAAAAAAAATTATATTTTGAAGAAATTTGGTAGTTTGCCTTGTAGAATTTTCCATGTTTTGCATTTTGCTGATTACATCCCGCAGAGATAATTTAACATGTTCCTCTGGTCTCTGGATGAAATCCAGAAGTTCTCTCAGGTTCGGGTTTGATTTAGGGGCAGGAAAATTTCAGAGTTGGTGCTGTGTACTTCTTGTTGCCTCATACCAGGAGGCCCATAATGGCTGGTTTTCTCTTGTCTTGGCTTATTAAGAAGATATCAGTTAGGGGGTTGAGGTGCTTTCAGCCTGATGTGTTCATTATAATGTTCCTCACTTGGCTTTCGCCTAATGATTTTAGCAGTCATTGATGATCATTGCCTCAGGCTATTATTTCTCCAGGAATTTCAAATAGTCTATTTCTTATAATAATAATATTCTAATTCTGATATTCTCTCACATTTATTAGCTATAATTCTTTTGTAAAAAGAGCTCAATCTCATCAACTATTCGGTTACTCTGAAGTACACCTCATAAAGGAAAGGCAGGGTAGATGCTTGCTTTTTTACCTTCATTTACTTGTTTATGGAATTATGAGTTTATTCTCAAGCATCCTGCAAAGGTGATGTGCTGGTTATATACGGCTGCATATTAATTACCCCCAAACTTGGTGGCTTAAAATAACAACCACTTTATTGTGTCCCATAATTTTGAGGGTCCAGAATTTGGGCCAAGATTAGCTGACCATTTCTCTTTTTTTGTTTGTTTCCCTGATCAATTTTTGTGCTCCATAAAGCATTAACTGAGGTCACTTGGGGGTAGTCAGCTTGTGGATGGGCCTGTGGTGGTGGGGAGACCGAGACAGCTTTGCTTATATGTGTGATGCTGTAAAGGCTAGAAGGTTGAGCTTTGCCGGGACTGTCAACCACCGTGCCTACATGTGGCTTCTCCAGGATGGCAGTCACAGAGCTTCGTATGTGGAGGTCCAGGGCTCTCAGGCAGTGTTCCAAGAGACCCAGGTGGAGGCTGGAAAACTTTCTCTGACTTAGCATCTCTTCTGCCATATTCTGTAGTTACAAGTGAGTCCCAGGACCAGTCCAGATCCAAGGAGAGGGTACTATACAAGTACGTGAATACTAGGAGGGACCCTGTTACAGTTGCATGGAGCACAGAGTCAAAGGCTCTCCCTGGTCTCTTTGAATGCACTTGACTCCTTCCCAGGGGGTCTGGCCATCCTTTCAATTTTGGTTGTGAGCTGGCTGCAGGAGCACAGCCTTGCTCCATGTGTCCACAGTCTCCTTCAAAGCCAGTGGAATGTGGACAGCCCTATTGTGAGCAGAGTCCACAGTAAGTTATCAAACTCCTGAAATGTTACGGTGCCCGTTGCCACCTCCTGCCAAGCCACTGCCACATGGTATCTTGTGGGCTCTGACTTAAGCTGAACACCTTCACTGGAAACATTTTAGGGAACTTGGCTTTGACTTGCTTGAAGACTTGAGCAAGGTTCTGTTCTGAAAGCTTGGCCCTTTCCTGATACGGAGAAGGCATCAAACAGTGGTTCCAGGGGTTTCGTGGGCAGGACTAGGATGCTACAGCCATGCATCCAAAATGATTGCTTTTAATGGCTATAAAATATTTCATCCAGTGGGTGCAACATGCTTTACCAAACCACTTCTGCACTCTTGTAAATGTTTGCACTTTTTGATTATTTATGAGTAATACTATATCATTTTGTGCACAAAGCCTGTTTATTCTGTTAAATTCTTAAGCTAGATTTCTAAGAATAGAATCATTTTTTGCTCTTGATGTATTTTGTCAATTTGCTTTCCAAAGAAACAAACAATTTATACCCAAACAGCACTGTATGTGCATATTGGCTTTTCTGTAACCTCAAGAGCTTTGAGAGGTATCATTTTTAAATGTTTTTGCTAATTTAGTAAGTGTAAAACTGAACTTAAGTTTGCTTTGAATTTTTTTTCCCCTTTACTCTGTTCTAAGTTGTCAGTTCTTTCCTCTTATACCAATATTATTGAGGGTTAGTTTGTTTAATTTGTATCAATTTGGTACTGATTGTTTAAGGGAAACTTAGGTTGTTTAAAGCAGTGCCTCCAGTACAATTTGTATTAAAGATGTTCTTTTAACTATTTAAAAAATTCAAAACACTTAAGTTCTAAATCTTCTCAAAGATGAGCAGCAGAAACATTTTTCTTCTTGGATTCTGCACCTACGGGAAATTTACAAGCAATAGCAATACCTAGTTATATCTGAAATAACCCAGAGAAAATGCAAAAAAACCCCCACAAAACCCAAAACATTTAGTAGTATCATTTTACATGTGTAAAACAACTTAGAGGTATAAATACCTTTCACATTTATTATCTCATTTGAGTTTTATGTTCATCCCTGGAGGTAGACTGGGAGGACTTATTATGACCATTTAACAGATGAGAACACTGAGGCTCAGAGAAGTTAAGTGCGTAGTGACCCAGCTAGCTAACTGTAGCAGATCTGAGTGGCATCCAGGCTTTCTGACCCCCAAAAAGTTTGTTCCTGCATTTGTTTAAAAAGTCATTAGTGGTGACTTATCCCATCTCAGGCAATAGGCTGGGAGATGGGGATGCACTTATAAATAAGAACCTGCCCTCCCAGAGTTTATAGTTCCAGTAGGAGAGAAGAGCAAGCACCATATAAACTAGGAAGCACAGGAGACCTAAACTACCCAGAGAACACTCAGCCCAGCCTGGGGTCGGGGGACAGGAAGTAAGGCAGGCTTCTTAGAGGAAGTCAAGATTAATGAGTTACCTAGGCTATGAGGGTTGGGGCAAGATTGATCTAGTCCAAGGGAAGTAATTGATCCAGAGGTGAAAGTGTGTACGGAGGTAGACATGACAAGCCTTGGTTGGATGTAGGAGGCGAGAGCGAGGGATTCATTGAGGATAAAGCCCAGGTTTCTGGCCTGAGCACCTGAGAGGATGGGGGTACCACTCACCAAGAAGAGTAGAGGAAGAAGAGCAAGCTGGAGGCATGCGCGTGTGTGCGTGCCTGCGTGTGATGTGTGATTGTCAAGCTCTGAAATCCCTCAGGTAAATAAGAATCTTTCTTTTCCCTAGAGAAAGCTCAGTGTGACATAAACAAATAATTCTGACATGAAGTGAGATGTGCTATGTGGTAGACATGTGCAAGAGGTTCTAAGGACCCAGAGGAAGGCAGGACGGAATCTGTGAGGTAGGAAGAGAAGTGTCAAGGAGATTTCTCAGAGGACGGGATAAAAATGTGGAGAGCACAAGAGGTCCCAGTAACAGAGGTGTGAAGGAGCTGGGGGTTCTGTTTGTCGAGGTGCAGAGTGTAAGTGGGAGTTCTCTTGGAGCTGGAGAGGCTCCAAAGGCTCTGAGAGTATGGACTTCATCTTGGTAATGGGCTAGGATTCAAGAAATCTGTCTTCAATCACTAGAATGTCTTTAATCACTGTCTTACATCTGCTAGAATGTAAGTTACCCAGGGCCGGTCAGTGGATAGTGTCTGACTCACATAGCAGGCACTCACGGAATATTTCCTGAATGAATGAATGATTGGTGATAATGAAATCTTTGCCTTATTTTCCATGTTGTTGGGGGATTTCTCAACACCATCTATTTTTTTTGATGATACATGTTTCATAATAAGGCTTAACCTACAATTTATATACTGAAATCAGATTTTATTCATATGTTTAACCTTTTTTAAGGTAGCCACTAATTTTTTTAAAATAAAAATTAATGTATAAGTGGTTTTTATGAGTCCATAAGGGTTGCATATTATGTAAGAATTGAGAAGTGCATGGGCCGTTTTGAAAATATAAATAGATGCTAAAGCATTTTAGTTGATGCTGTTTCCATTATCATTAAAAAGTTGGGAAAGATCAGACAACTAAAATAAGTTGAAAAGTTTTTAGATATTTCTAGACTATGTTACATCCTGGAACCAGCAATCTAAAAGCTTAGTGGGTTTAGCAAGTATTTTCAAATATCATCATTGTTGGGGTGATGAATAATACTTAACAACCAACAAAGAGTTACCAAATGTACAGACGGGGGATCCCTTTGACTTCTGGTCCATCTTTTCATTGCACAGCTGGGAAACTGGGGCCCAGAGAGGGAAAGGGACTTGTCTAAGATCACACAGCAAATTAGAGGCAGAGTCAAGAATAGTGTCAAGATGTTTGACTCTTAGTCCATCACCCTCTCTATTATTCTGTGCTGTAGTAGTTATTGTTTTTGCCTGTCTAGAACCCCTTCCTCTACTTTGTGAAAGTGATTTCCCTCTAGCCACAGGGGTGGGCATGTACTAGGCCAGTCATTTTATACTTCACTCTTTCTGGCCTTAGTCACTGGTTCAAAGGAGGAACATGTGACTCAAATTTTACCAATCAGAATCCTTCCCTGGAATTTGTGGAAAGAAAGGGACCTTTTCCTCTCTGGTCGTGAAGCTGTGAAGATATGAGCTCAGAGGTGGGTGGCTAGTCTTGTGTCACATGGAAAGAATGAGAACAAAAGGAAGACAGAGAAAGGAGAGGCAGTCTAGGAGTTGAATTACTTATTCTAGTCACGAAGGTGTATCCATCCTGGAGTTTTTTTAAGCTCTTTTTTGTTTTTAAACCAATGATAAAATCTTAACAATAACCACCTGATTTTTTTCTTCTTTTGCTTAAGCAAGTTGGACTTCAGTTGCTGTTCCTTGCCCAGGATTTCTCAACAGCAGCAGTATTGACATTTTGGAACAGATCATTCTGTATTGGGAGGGGCTGCTCTGCGCACTGTAAGATGTTTAGCAGCAGCCCTGGCCTTTACCCCACTAGATGCCAGTAGCACCCCACCCCAACTGTGACAACGAAAAAATGTTTCCAGACATTACCAGTTGTTCCCTGGGGGATGGGGCAAAATTGCTCCTGGCTGAGAACCACTGGTCTAGTTTTATTTAAACAAAGAAACAAACAAACAAAAAACTGGATAGGGAAAACTGAAATTCAGTGAGATGTGGGACTTTTTTCAGGATGGCAAAGACAGGACTACCAAATCAAGCAGAAAGGATCCAGGAAGTGATACTACAAAGATGTTGGAACATGCAGATGTTGGCTCTCAGAGCAGTTGGAATAATAACAAACTCCACAAAATGATTTGGGATTTTACCCATGACACAGGCGGTAACCCTTCACTTAAGAATTCTCACGCATCTCACGAGATGGTGAGACAAAGCAGTGCCAATTTTATGTCTGTTGTTTCAGGTCTTCCTGGTGAATGACTTGGAGGTCTGGGTTCAGTGAACTTTGGGTGACTCCAGAAAGCTTACCACATGCCCTTCTGAAAGAGATATCCAGGAAGCCAAACCCTGTTACAATTAAAATAAAATTCATTGCACAATGATATCTATGTGAGATCAATAAAATACCGTGAAGAATCAGCGTCCTTTTTGTTAGAACCATTTTTGAGGTATTGCTCTTCAGGAAAAGAGGACTAGCCCAGGAATCAAGAGCTCTAGATGTGAGCTTGACTCTACCACTAATGCTGTGTGACATTGTGCAAGTGTCTGCCTCTCTCTGGGCCTCAGTTTCCTTCTCTGTATAATGTGGGGTTAGGTCAGACAAACACTGAGGAGATTTCTAGCACTGACCTTCAGTGATTCTTGTAGGCAGATACTATATCATATTTATCTTGGCACTTCTATCCCCAACTCAAAACCTGGTGCAGCACCAGAAACAAAATAGCACTAAGCAAATGCTTATTAAATGCACAGATAACTGAATTACTTAGGAAATAAATGACAATAACATACCAGCTTCCACAGATGCATAGAATTGGAAAGGATCTTAGAGTTGAAAGGGATTCCCTAAGCGTATTTAGTCAAATTTCCCAACCAAAGCTGGAACCCTCTACCTTATTGCTGACAAATGGACATATACTTTCTGCTTAATACTTCGGATGACAGGGAACTCACTATCCATAGGGGCAACCAATTCTGCTTTTGGATAGATCTAGATATTAGAAAATTCTTTTTTATCTGGAACTTAAATCAGCCTTCTTGTAGCTGTCACTTGCTTCTAGCTTTATTTTTTAAGTTAAATTTCATCCAAGAATATATGCATATAACTTGAAAAGTCAAATAACACTAAAAAGTCTTATTTATAATGAAAAACAACTCTCTTCCTCATCCTTCTCATTCCGCAGGGCTCCTTCCAGACAACTGCTTTCCATTCCTTTAGCTGTTTCTTCTGCTTTTTATACCTCATTTCTAATTGATATGCTTATACTGTTATTTCTTGATTTATACATCTTGATTTATACATAGGCATTATCTATTGATTCCTTATTTTTGTGGAAGAGGGTTTAGCCCTCTTACCTAACCTCTTCCAACTTTCCCTCCTTTCATCTTCTCACTATACTGTCAAAATGTTTGCTTCAGTCAGTATTCAGTGTTTTCATTACTATGACTACGTAAATATTGTTTAATACTAAGTTAAGTAAAATACTATGTTTTTCTTCTTGTCCTTTTTGCTTTTCCTGGTGTTTATAATTGCTTTGGTTAGTTTTCTGTATACTTTTCTCTAATTATTTTCAAATGTTTTAACTAAACTATAAAACACTTATGAACACATCATTTTAAAAAAGTTTTTATTTTTATCAAAGTTACACATTATGCATATATATGTGTGTGTGTGTGTGTATATATATATATTTATATATATATATATATATGGTTATATATAGTTTAAAGAGTCAAATAATTCCATAAGATTTGACAGTGATAAGCCACAATATACAATTGTGCCACAGTATGCATTTCAGAAAACACCTTTACCTAATCCTGAACAACAGCTGTGACTGTAGGTTGTTATGTTTTGGTAACAGATTCCCAGAGAGGGGAAATGATCTGCTTAAGGTTACACAGCAAACACCCAAAAGAGCAGAGCCTTTAATGCAGTCCATCATTTTCCCAACTATACTTGTGTCTGGAAACATTATTTTGAGTCCAGACTGTCCAATGGCAGAATGTGCTTTAAAGATGAGGGGTATGGGATATGACTCCTGGGATGTGACTCATTTTTAATACACTGGAAGAAATCATTTCTGTGCAAATCAGGACTCAGCAACTGGCAGGACTGAGTGGGGTTGGCAGCCATCCGAAGCCTCAGTGTGAAAGTCGAGAATGTCTCCACACCCTATAATCCCACAAATAGGGTCTCTATTTTTCAAGATTTCTAAACAGTGTTACACAAACCCTCCAGGGGCTTAAACTTGACACACAGACAGGTAAGCAGGGGCAGGTATGTAATCTCCTCACACGTCCTGTTGCCAGCTCCCTAGCCGGTAGAGAACAGTATTGCCTTAATCCCTGTAAGGCAGATCTCTTCTTGCTCCTGTTGGAAACCAAAAGGGAAGGATGAGAAATGGCCCCAGGCCTGAAGTCAAATCATTCTCATTTTGCAGAAGTGAGCTCTATAATGTAGAAAGGAAACTACATTCAGAAACAACCAGGACAATCCCTGCACAATTAGTACTGTGGAGAGGGCCCCTTTTGACACATGGCTGAGGGGGTTGATTGAGACTGACTCCTAAGTCCTCAGAGGTGGGAGGATGCCTGTCTCCGGTTGTTTTTACCAGAAATAAGGCGGGGAAGATTTATCTCCTTACATCTTAGGGCAGCACTGCCAGGGAAGAGGCATGTAACGTTCTCCCGTGCAGCCCCCCAATATTCCTGACCTTCTTCCTCAGCCTTAATCTCCCAACTCTTCAAGACGCAAGGTCTCATAATTTGTAATTATATACAAACCTTTGGGGCAGCACTAGAAGTGACTCAGCAGCTGCTCTGACAATGGACAAACTATCTGCTGTGGGGACTCACACTCAGAACACCTGGGAGCAGGTATGTGGAGCCCAGGGCAGGACAAGCAGCCTGGCCTTGAAAGGGAAACAGGGAAGACAGAGGCTGCCAGCCCAATTCCCTGACTCTGGAGTCCATAGTTTCATGTGGGTTGGGAAAAGCTGGTGGTAGAGACCACAGAGCCTTGAAGTTAGAAGAAATCTTTGTGACATGCTATTTGAGAGAGGAGAATGAGAGGCTTGGGAGGCAGAGGACCCTGCCCCTGGCCATTCAGCAGATTGTGCCAGGGTTACTAATAGTAATAACAGTAGTTGAGTGCTCACGGTATGCCAGGCATGGAGCAAATGCTCTGAATCCATTACTCATTTAATCATCCCAACAACTCCGTGAGGGGGGTACCATTATTTTTCCTGTTTTTCAGATAAGCAAAATGAGGCTCAGAGTGGTGAAGTAATTTGCCAAAGCCACGGGGCTAGAACAGGACTTGAACCTGGGCCTGTGCTCATGGACTCCAGTGAGAAGTCAGGTAGGACCATACTTTGGATAGAAATTGTTGTATTGCATTTACCTCTGTCCCAGTGTTCATATGTCACTCAACACTAATTTATGGAAGAATCTGGGAGGTTGAGGAGGAACCAGGAGGCCTTGGGTCCCAGCCGCCTGCCTAACTTGCTGTGTAAGTTGGGGTGTGTATCTTCCTTTCCCTCTCTGACCCTCAGTTTCTTCATCTTGGGGGTAATGTGATGAAAGTGTATTTTGTGCTACGAACAGGGATGGTCACGTGTCGTGGATATATTTGTGTCCGGTCCTCAATGGCAAAGGGGAAAAAGGCCACCGGAGAAGATTCTGGGTGGTGGCACAGGGCCTGGCCTCCCAAGAGGCTGGGCTGTTTCTAGCCCACCAGCCAGGCCAACACAAAACCTCGGCTTTTGTTTGACTTGGCTTCTTGCACCTTGTTTAGTCTGCAGAGCAGGGAGCTTATCCTGCTGCCTTTGTCACAGGCCATTAGTACACACATAATCCCCAGGGGTTTACTGCTGGCTGCTTTCTCTAGGAATTCAGGGAGGGCCATAGAGGGAGCCCAGCATTTAGAAGCCAACCCCTCCCCTCTCCCCCCCTTCAGAGCTGCCTCAGCTGAGAACCCATGGCAGTGTCTGTTCGTGGTCTGCTATTCTGGCTGTGTGACCTTAGGCCAGTCTCTCCCCCTCTCTGGGCCCTTGTCTGCCCCTCTGTGCATGCAGAGAGCTGGCTCATTTGCCCTGAAGGGACTTCAACTCCATGAGGATCAGAAATGCATTCCTATGTGGTTTCTCCTTCTGGAGGCCTCCCTTGTCCCTCTACTGCCCCCTCCCCCAATTCTGAAGCAATTTGTAGCACCTCCCAGGCTTTCGCTGATCCCATCTCTGCCCTGAGCCTGGGGCCAATGCCTCTCTCATTCAACCTTCTGCTTGTAAATTGGGGATAATAATAGTACCCAATAACTCACCCTGCTGCTATGGGGATTAACTAATTAGTGGTTATTAAAGGATGGAGAAACACAGTGCACTGCTCCCATTTAGGACACTTTTCCTCCTCTGAGTTCCTGCTACTGTCTGCACAGTTTTAGGGACTTAGTTGAGAGTCCTGACTTCCAGCACCCTACTGTGTAGGTGGAGAAACTGAGGCCCAGGAGGAGAAGGAATGGTCTAGGACTGTGGTTGTTTAGCAGCAGAGAGGGGACCTGCACTTCTGTCTCATGCTCCTCCACCACACAGAGCAGTCGTGGTCCTTGTCTGTGACACCGGGCCCTGGGCTGGGAGGAAGATGCATCCAAAGCCTCCTGCACCTGGGCCTGCTTCTCAGGGCACCACAGCCTGGTGTCAGGGAGCAAAATGTGGCTTCAGCCAGACCTGGCCTGGGTGCCAGTCCTCGCGTCTTGGCTTACTAACTGAGTGACCTTGGGCATGTCACCCTTGCTTACTACTTAACTATCAGTTTCTTCCTCTGCAAATGCAGATAATGACACCTCCCTCAAAGGTTGCCATGAGGATTAGCCCAGAGCAGGCATTCAGGAAACAGTAGACATTATGCTGTAATGTTGTTGTTTTTATTGACTGCCACGATGGCCAAAATTCATCAGCAGAGATGGCAGCCAATCTTTAGGAGTAGACACTCACTAAGTGCCCCTGTGGGCTAATCCTGGCTGGGGGCTCCCATGTACAGCACCCCATGTCAGCAAAGGAGTTGTTGTTACCCCATTTGACAGAGTTGCCCAGGGAGACTTAGAGAGGAAAATGATTTGCCAAAGCCATGTTTGCTTTAGAAGTGATATGACTTCATTTTTAGTTTCTTCTCTTTCCTTGCCATCTCTCATTGCCCACCCTCCTTTAATTCCTGCCCATTCCCCACCCCCTTTTCTAGACTGAAGTGTGGGTAATGCCTGGCTCACCACAGGAGCAGCCCATGCCCCTCATAGCCCCTCAGCTCCACCTCCATTAGCATATCTTTTTTTTTTTTTAAAGATTTTATTTATTTATTCGACAGAGAGAGAGACAGCCAGCGAGAGAGGGAACACAAGCAGGGGGAGTGGGAGAGGAAGAAGCAGGCTCATAGTGGAGGAGCCTGATGTGGGGCTTGATCCCATAACGCCCTGAGCCGAAGGCAGACACTTAGCCGCTGTGCCACCCAGGTGCCCCCTCCATTAGCATATCTTAACTCATCTCAGAGGGTACCTGGCTGGCTCAGTTGGTAGAACATTTGACTCTTGACCTTAATGTTGTGAGTTCAAGACCCACGTCAGACATAGAGCTTACTTAATTAAAAAAATAAAAACCTCATCTCGGAAGTCAGATATTTGCTGGAAGCCACGTTAGGGTGCAGGGAGCTCGTGGGTCTGACCAGGCTCAGCATGGGAAGACAAGACTATGAATTACACCTGCCCCAGCACGGGGTATGGTTTCTTTGTGATAATATTGATGGTAATATTGGTATTAGCTCCCATTGCTGAGAACCCATGAAGGGTCATGCACGGAGCTAAGCAGCTATTGTTTCTTCATTGCAACCCCTAGGCTCCGTATCCTATACTACTAGCTCCATTTTATACATGAAGAAATGGAAGTTCAGAGAGATAAAGTGACTTGCTCAAGGTCACACAGCTCGTAAGTGGCTGTGATTTAAACCCAGGTCTTTTGCCCCTAAAGCCTATGCGCACAACCAGACTCTGTATTCCTCTGAAATCCTTCACCGGTCAGTCCCAAACCTGAATTGTCTCTGATCACCTCCATCCTCCTGATTCTTGCAACTGTCCCCTCACCTGGGTGACAGACATGTGTATAAGCAGTCTTTTCATCTGTGAAATGGGAGTAATATTAATGACCACCTTGCAGGGTATCAAAGGTAAAATGTGAGCAGTCAAGATGACTGGCATATGGTGAACGCATCATCAGTGGCAGTAGTTACTGTTATTGACATGACGTTGGCCTCCTATGAACTCCATGGAATAAGGAGGTTCATATGCTAAAGCGAAAGGGAAGCCACAGGAGGTCACGTGCTAGTAGGATAGAGGTCCTGTCTCTGATGACCTGTTGAGGCTGCAGCCAGGACAACAACACTACTAAAGAGAATGGGTCATTGTCCCTGAGGCTCGCCCTGGGGTAGAAAGAGCAGGTATAGTCTGTGGAGGCCCCAGAGGGAAAGCCAGTGGGGAGGAACTGCCGGAGGGAGGCTGGTGTTTAAATGCCCAAGGAAGGAAAAGGCTTCCTTGAATGTTGAGCTCCCCCGAACTGGAGGTGTATGAGACTGTAGGCTAACTGGCACTGGTGTGGCGGAGGGCATGTTAGTGGCTGCATCACATGATTTCTAAGGTCTCAGGATGGGGAAGTTACAGCTCAGCATCAGCAAAAGAGTTTTCTGGCAGGGCTATCTATACAGGTGGATTGTGCTGCTTCGGGGAATGGCAGCGAGGTTCAAATCCTAGGGAGCACTGAAGCAGAAGCTGGATAAACACTTGACAGGAATGTTGTTGAAAGGATTAGTGCATCAGATAGCAGGTTGGATTAGATGGCCCCTCAGTGAGAGATGACATGGCATTGGAGGAAAAACAAGGGACTGGAGTCTAACCTGAGGTCTAAGCTAGGCTCCCAACATTTGCTGGCTGGGTGACCTTGAGCAAGAGTCTTTCCCTCTCTGAGCTGTGGTTCCCTCAACTATAAAATGAGAATCGTAATCTCTATCCTGCTTACCTCCCAGGATTTAGTGAAGGGTCAGAGACACTCAGACAATAAAAAAGGCTTTGTGAACTCTGAAGCTACTGGGAAGTATTCTTCTGACTTTGTCTGGGATGGAGAAAGGAGTAGAGAGGAAGGAGAGAGAGGAGAAAGGAGGGTGTATTTGGCTTTGTGCTGGGCACTGAATTGGAGAAGAAAGGACTTTGTAGCAGCCGGTTTGCCCCTCTTAGAGCTGCAGCAATAGTTTGAGTCTCTAGAACAGCTCTGTGTACTAGAACTTTCTGCAGTGATGGATATGCTCTTTATTTGCACTGTCTAAACAGTAGCCACTAGTTACAAGTGGCTATTGTACCCTTGAAAGGCAGCTAGTATAACTAAAGGACTAAATTTAAAATTTTTACATTTAGATAGCCACATATGGCCAGGGTTACCATATTGAACAGCTCAGATCTAGAGAAAGCAACTGGAACCTCCCTCCTTCTCACCCCTCTACCCTTGCTTCCTAAGCAGGTGCTGTGGTCTCACACTGGCTGGGCACTGCAGAGGCCACCCAAATTAACAAGACATGGTCCCTGCCCTTGGAGTGCTCTCAGCTCATTCTGGGGGATGGGCAGATTGGCATTTGGATAGGAATGGCAACCCCAAGGCAGGCACACAGCTCTACAGCTGTGGGGGAGTAAAAGGAAGGAGCCGCCACTCACTCAGCTGGGGCTCCAGAGGCTGCATGTAAAGGATGAAGTGGGACATCCTAGGCAGGAGTACGCCTTTCAGATGAGCGGGCAGCGTAGGCAAAGTCTTGAGGGCAAGAAAGAGTACAGAGTATTTGGAGAGTGAAGGTTAGCCCGAGAATGGAGAAGGGCCAGCGGCAGGAATCAAATCCCAGGTTCCGTCTTCCAGTTACCCAAGGAATGCCTGCCAAGCTGACAGGGAGAGGCCACCAGGCGCAGGCCTGACACGGGGGCTGGCCCACCAACATGCCCAGTTCCATTTAGGACAAGGGAAGGGATGGCTTTGTGAGTCTCCTTCCGCTGCCCCTTACCTGTCTCCCTGGTTTACCTTCACGGAAGGAGTCAGAGCCCTTATGTCCTCCTTTAGTAGATCCCTGAGAGTCTTCCTTCTATGAGCACACGTTCTTGTCCTCAGCCTTCCCCTGAAAACTTGCTCATGACTCAGGCTTCGGCATTACTGGGCTGGGCTGTCTCCTCGTTTCACAGGTCCCGGGCTGACAGCCTTACTGACTTCCCAGTTGGCATTCCTGCCTCCAGCCCCACCTTACTCCAGCTCAACCCACACATCAGCTGGGAGAACTTTCTTCAAAGTAACTAGAAGAGCAATGACTGGAAGACCTGGCTAAAAATCGGTTCTGGACAAGGTGTGCACATGTCTTCATTGACCACCACCCTCTAGCAAGGAGAAAATATCCTGCCTAAGGATTTGGTATGGCCCAAATTTAAGGAAAGCTTTGGCTAGCATAGCCATGGGATGTAGTGCAACGCACATGGTTGGCAGCCTTCCCAGTGCTCTCTCACCTTTTTCTCCCTCCTAACAGAACGCTAACATGATCAGGATAGCCCCCTCATTACACAGCCACAGCCATCTGCTTCTGGGGCACTCTGACCCACCCCCAGCCTTAGAGATGAGTGTGATTGGTCTAAAGAAAATTCCATTTTGCTTGCCATTATCTCTGTCCTAATCCTTTGGTTGTGGAAAGGCATGAGATCCAAGTTTGGCCAATGAAGCACAGGAGATACCTGCTGGAGACTTCAGGAGAAAGTTTCCTTGCCTTCTCCCTGAGAAAGGGCTGTAGTAAAAGCTGGTCCTTCTACTTCCTCAGGTTGATGTCATGTGGATATTTCATACAGATGTGATTTCTGAAATCACACTGGTCATCTCCTTTCTAGGCAGAGTGCGGAGCTTGAAAGAACCTTGAAGATGCCATCAAACCCCTGAGTCAATGCACCCCAGAGGTTATCCCATCTCTACACTTTGTTTGTGAAATTAGACATTTCTGTTATTTGCAGCAGAAAGCTTTTTAACCAATACAGTGAGGTGCGATGCATTGGTCAGGACTCTTGTAGTTTCAAGTAATAGAAATTTCCAACTGGCTTGAGCAAAAAAGGGGACGTGATTCTGTTTGCATAATAATATAAGATGGATCTTCATGTGGGCAGAGGAATCCGTGCAGATTATGTGGATATAGGAAAATGTTTTTCTTCTAGTAGTCTAGATCCTATGCCAGCTTTGAGAATTATTGTTTAGCTTTGGAATATTGTGTGTGCGTGTGTGTGTGTGTGTGTGTGTGCGCGCGCACTGTGCATGTATGCACTCGTGTGGGAAGAATGAGTAGGCTTATCCCATACTGATGGAGACACACCGATGAGCACTGTCCTTTGAGTACCCAAGCCCTTCCCTCCCCTCCTGGCCCCTGTGTTGTTCTGCTGGGGCCCTGTGAGGTTATCTTAGACTCAGACATTGGGAGGGATACTGCTGGAGAGTTACTGTATACTGTGGATCACCTTGACTTTGGGTTAGTCCCATCCCTGTGATAAGGGTTGATCTTTTCCTAACTGGAAAAGTGGAGGCTCCTCTGGTGAAGGACTAACAGAGGGGTTCCTGTTTCTGAGAAGGGAAAGGGAAGTGGTCTTCAAGACCGGAAACGTGAGGAGACCACCTGTGCAGGGTTGCTGTTTCTTTGTTTTGGACCCTTAGAAGAGTTCTATTTAGAGTCCAATTTCATGGCTGCAATTCCCTTGTTCTCTCTGGCCTTCAGAAGAGGCCAGTAGGAATATAACACCTTGTAGGTTGGTTGTGCAGTGTTGAGGATGGCTGGGGACAGAAGGGTGGCCTTTTCAACAGCTGTCACATGGTGAGACCCTGCAGTAGTAGCTGTATCATATGGCAGATGACCAGTGCAAAGCAATTGACAGGCCAAAAAGGAGTTGAGAGTGGTGGGCAATTAAGACCTTGTGAGATCCATTCCTCAGTCTCCAATAGATCTCCAAATATTTCCCTTTCAAGCTCCAGTGTAAGCATTAGGGTGGATTTGAGGGTGGGCCCAAAGTCTAAGAGGACACACCTCCCCACCCAGCAGCACCTTTGCCCTCTTGAGTCCTTTCAGAGCCACCTCCCAGGTATGGGGTCCCCTATTACCCTCAGAGTCTGAGCTGGGGCCTCAGGTGCCCACAGACTGGGTTGTCTGTCCTCTACAAGGAACAGTGATGACTGTTACCTCCTCCCTTGTGCTGGGAGGCTTAGGGACTTAGTGTAGCTGTTGAAGAATAAAGCTATTTAAGTGGTGAGCATTACATTTTGATCCACCAGCCTGTCTGTTTCCAAAACTCCCTTGTAGACACTATCAAGCAAAGCCTGGCAGGTGTTACTTATTTATTTTTTCCTCCAAAAGGCTGCTATAGTTGCTTGGTTAGATATGATACAAGAAGCCATTTTCTTCTGTGTTGTTGGGTTCTAACTCTAACCCTCCTCACTGAGGCCACAAACTTGGAAGTTCTCTGGGTACAAGGGGAGGGAGCTGCTCCTTGATCCCCTGCCTTAGCCTGGCATTTAAGGCTATTTTTCATGAACTGGTCCTAACTGTCCTTCTCAGACTTAGCTCCAGTTACTTCCCAGCACATACTCTATTTTTTGAAAACAACAAAGTTGTTTCTATTTTTAAAGGCAGAGACCCAAAATATCCCCCTTCCCATTCTGTTCCTGTTACCTGAAATACCCTGTGTTCCCTTCCTCGTTGCAATCTTCCCTCTACATGTCTAAAGTCTACCTAGCTTTTATTTTTTTTTAAATTCTTTATTTAAATTCAATTTAGTTAACATATAGTATATTATTAGTTTTGGGGTAGAATTTAGTGATTCATCAGTTGCATATAACACTGAGTGCTCATTATATCAAGTGCCCTCCTTAATGCCCATCACCCAATTACCCCATCCCCCCACGCATCTTCCCTCCAGCAACCCTCAGTTCATTTCCTAGAGTTCAGCATCTCCTATGGTTTGCCTCTCTATTTTCATCTTATTTATTTTTCCTTCCCTTCCCGTATATTCATTTGTTCTGTTTCTTAAATTCCACGTATAAGTGAGATCATATGGTATTTGTCTTTCTTTGACTGACTTATTTCATCCATGTCATTGCCAATGGCAAGATTTCATTCTTTTTGTTGGCTGAATAATACTCCATTGTACATATATACCATATTTTCTTTGTCCATTCATCTGTTGATGGACATCTGGGCTCTTTCCATATTTTTGGCTATTGTAGACATTGCTGCTATACACATTGGGATGCAGGTGCCTCCTTCAAATCACTATGTTTGTATCCTTTGGATAAATACCTAGTAGTGTAATTGCTGGGTTATAGGGTAGCTCTATTTTTAACTTTCTGAGGAACCTCCATACTGTTTTCCAGAGTGGTTGCACCAGTTTGCATTCCCACCAACAGTGTAAGAGAGTTCCCCTTTCTCCGCATCCTTGCCAACATCTGTTGTTTCCTGAGTTGTTAATTTTGGCCATTCTGACCAGTGTGAGGTGGTATCTCATAGTGGTTTTGATTTGTATTTCCCTGATGCCCAGTGATGTTGAGCATCTTTTCATGTGTCTGTTGGCCATTTGGATCCCTTCTTTGGAGAAATGTCTGTTCGTGTCTTCTGCCCATTTCTTGACTGGATTTTTTGGTCTTTGGGTGTTGAGTCTGATGAGTTCTTTATAGATTTTGGATACTAGCCCTTTATCTGCTATGTCAATTGCAAATATCTTCTCCCATTCTGTAGGTTGCCGTTTAGTTTTGTTAATTGTTTCCTCTGCTGTGCAAAAGCTTTTTATCTTGACAAAGTCCCAATAGTTCATTTTTGCTTTTGTTTCCCTTGCCTTTGGAGACATGTCTAGCAAGAAGTTGCTGAGGCCGAGGTCAAAGGGGTTGCTGCCTCTGTTCTCCTCTAGGATTTTGAGAGATTCCTGTCTCACATTTAGGTCTTCCGTCCATTTTGAATTTATTTTTGTGTATGGTGTGAGAAAGCGGTCCAGTTTCGTTCTTCTGCATGTGGCTGTCCAATTTCCCCAACACCGTTTGTTGAAGAGACTGTCTTTTTTCCTTTGGATATTCTTTCCTGCTTTGTTAAAGATTAGTTGACCAAGTCTACCTCGCTTTTAAAGCCAGGGCAAACACCACCTGTCCCACAAAGCCCTGCCACAGCAGAGACTGAAGTCATCAGAGAGAACTATGTTCAAATTTCAGCTCCACTACCATTAGACAGGTGACTTCAGACAGGTAGCATCATCTCTCTGAACTTCATTATCCTTGTCTGAAAAGCAGAGATAATAACTCGCATGTTACAGCATTGCTGAGAGGAGTGGACACAATGTAGGTAAAGTGCCTAGAACACAGCAGGTGCTTACTGGCGGGGGCTTCCCTCTCTGCCTTGCTGGGAGAGTGGTTTGTTCAAAGGCATTCTTGTTTCATAGTCTATAGAGGCCCCGTCCTCACTGTGCCTTGAAGGATCATGGCCAAATATGCCTCAGATTAGCCTGGCATACTTGGCCCTCCTCTTTCATGGGTGGAAGCCTCAGGATTCACACACTGGCCCTCCTGCTCCGGAGTGCTGGCTATAGACTCACTCAGCCGTCCTTCACTACTCCCCTTCTCTGGGCTTTTGGTAGAAATGAAGTAGCTGTCCCTTGGGCTGTATGAATTCTTAGGAGGGAGTAGTCTCATCCAGCTTGGGAAGGCTTCCTAGAGCCCTCCATGATGGAAATGTATCAACTGGAGTAAACATCATAAGCAAAGGCAGAGAAAACTTGAGGCCTGTTTGGGAAAAGGCAGGGAGTTAAATATGACTGGAACATTGAATATGTGGTGGGAAATAGAGTGAACCTGGAAGGTTAGGGTGGTGCCAGTTCATAGGGGAACTGGAGGTATGACCTTGACCCTAGACAAAGGGAGCCATGGAAGGTATTTGCGTAATGGAATGGCAGTGTCCAGGATGCATTTTGGAAGACCACTCTGGGGGCAACATGAAGGATGGTTGAAGGAAGCAAGACTCAATGCAAGGGATTCATGCAACAGTCAGGAGCCAGGGAAGAAGGAGATAGAGAAAGCAGGTTTTGTAAGTCAGGATAGAGTGAGGGTTTCCCCCTAAGGGCATGGACTCCTTTGTGCCTGCCTTCCCCTTTGAGTTTCCCAGTTTCCCAGACTCTCTTAGGAGCTGAGCCTCTCATCTGGGACCCAGGGGTGGGACTCTCTCTGTTCCTCTCTATTCTGGCCTCACCTTGGCCCCAGTGATAGCCTTGGTTGCTCTTTTGCTGGTATTGTTAACCCTTTCTATACTAAACACAGCTTTGTTACTTTAATCTTATCTGAAGTAGCTCTAGCCTCCTAACAGTTCTCTCTGCTTCATTCTTACCCCTACAATCTAATATCTACCCAAGCAGTCAAAGCTATCCTGTGGAATACAAATCAAATAATGTCATGGCTAGGGCCTGGGTGGCTCAGTCAGTTGAGCATCCACCTTTTGATTTCATCTCAGGTCATGATCTCGGGGTCACGAATTCAAGCCCCGTATTGGGCTCCACGCTGGGCATGGAGTCTGCTTAAGATTCTCTCTCTCCCTCTCCCTCTGCCCCTTCCCCCACCGCTCTCTCTCCTAGGACAAAAACAAAAACAAAAACAAAAAACAGTCACTTCTATGCCCAGAATTCCCTAATGGCTCCTCACCTAGAGTAAAAGCCAAGTCCTTACAATGGCTGTCTCTGTTCTGACTTCCTCCCTGCCATCTTCCTGAAATCATTCACTCCTACTCACCCACCCCAGCCTCCTCACAGAGCTTCTGACATTCGTGGCGTTGTCCTCCTCCAGGGACTTTGCACTTGTTCTGCCTTCTGCCTGAAACACTCTTTCCTGTGGGTGCCCTTGACTCTTCCTTCCCCTCATTCATGTCTTTGCCCAGATATCACTTTTGTGGTAAAGCCTTCTCTGATCATCCTATTTAAAGTTATAACCGCTCCCCTTCTTGCTTGCGCCCTGGTCCCCTTCCTTGCTTTGTTCTTTCCATACACAGGCCACCTTCTAACGGTTGTCTTATTTGTTGTGATTATTTTCTGTCTTCCTCTACTAGAAAGAAGGTGATTTCAAGGAGGACGAGGAATTTCATCTGTTTAGTTTTCTGCTGTATCCTCCAGTGCCCAGAACAGTGTCCTCTTAGTAGGGTGCTCAACAAATACTTATAGAATGAATGAATGAATGAGAGAGTGAGAGTGAAGGCTCTTTGTTTGCCCCAGAGTCCTGAGAGCTACTGAGAGCTGTCCCTGGTGCTGCCCTGCCCTAGCCCTTCCCTGTCCTGTAGGCAGCTCTGCCCCGGCCTCAGCTTATGTGGTCATTCACAGCTCTGCTGGCCCCTGTCCCTACTCACTCCTCAGCTCCTGAGTCAGCCAGTCAGAGGGCAGATGAGGAAGCCACAAGACATAAAATGAGGGATATGAGGGCGTAGGAACTCAACTCTCAATGGCCCTCAGGATCAAGTCCAAATTCTGTGGCATGTGTTACAAGGCTCCTGCCTCCCTCTCCAGCCCATCCCTGCACTGCTTCCTCCTGTGGCTTTACTTCCAGTCTCTTTCAGTTCTTTGAACAGTACATTCTGTTCTGTTTCTTGATCATCTGTGGCTCCAGATTTCATGCTGTCCCCTCCCTCTGATTCCTTGTCTGGCCAACTCAGTCAGCCCTCAGATTTTATCTCAAAGGTTACTTTCCCTAGAAGGCCTTGCTTGATTCCCAGACAAGCTTCACACCCCCGTGGGGTTCTGACCTCTCCTTTGGCTACAGCTGTTATGCTCATAATTATTCTTCCTTGCTTCACTCCTCACTAGACTTTGAGGCTGAGAGGGAAGACTCCATGTCTGTTTTGCTCCTCTCTGTACCTTTGGAGCATAGCACATTGAAAGGGTTCCATAAATCACTGCTGAATGAAAGGCCAAAGAGGAAGAGGGAAGCCATGGGAGGCAGTCCAGAGAGAACATAGGCTCTGGGATCTCAAATGACCTGCGTCCCAATTCCAGCTCTGTCACTTACAGTCTGTGTGACCATGGATAAGTCACTACCTCTCTTTGAGCCTCCATTTCTCATCTGTAAAATAGAGATAACATAGCTGCACCATGGTTGTGGGAGTAATGACATGTGATGCTGAGCAGACAGTTGGTACTTAGAAGGTGCTAACTACATGGCATCTACGTTAGTGATGAAAATAGGAAACACTTGTCATAATCTCTCCCTGTTCAGCTTCTGTGGAAAGTACTTCCAAGCCACTGTCTTATTTCATTTTTAGAGTAGCTTGTGGGGGAGGGACACCGAGATTGGAGAGGGTAAGCCACTTGCTCAGGGTCACCCAGCATCATAGGACTAGACTGAGGTTGGGTCAGGCAGCATGACTCTGGAGCCCTTCTTCTAGGGCCCTACCACTCTCTGCTTTGTGTTTTGGTTACTTGGGTACAAATCTTACAGATTGTCAAGGGTGAACATTGTGCCCAATTTACTATGGAATCCCTAGTTTGCAGTGCAGTCTGACAGAGAGCAGGTAGTTGGCAACTATTTGATGAGTAAGTAAGCACATGAATTTTCCACAACTCTATTCACCCAGCTGTCTCTGGCTGCTCAGGTCAGAGAAAGACCCCTTGACTATTTCCCATTGGTCCTTTGGGCAGGGTCAAAGGCAGGCTCCAGAGAGACAGTGTGCCCTTGGAGGAAGTGGCCATGGGCGTCACTGGAGCATGTCCCTGGCTGCACTGAGAGAGAAGTCAAGTGTCCTCTGGAGCCCTGGCCACCTCTCTTTCTCAGTACCTGCTTGGGTATCCACTCACCTGTGACGTCTAGGTCAAGAGCAGTGCTGGAGAGGGTGTTGTGTTCAGCCAGGTGCCCTGGGATCCCCATGCTTGGCTTCACCCAGGGGCTGTGCGGCTTGGATGCCATTTCTGAGCTCTTGGGCAGCTAGGCCAGCCTCCTGGGAGACATCTCAGCCTTGGGTCCTTCAGGCCAGTGGAGCACTGGTCTGGAGACTCTTCTCCTGGTTGCTCTCTGGGGGCATTTGATTTACTGGGGATCTGAGGACCTATAGTATATGTCTCATTTTGTTAGTCATGAGTACTCCCTGCCTTATGTCTACTTCCTTTGGAATCTAAGGTACGTAGAACAATGAGAAGAGCCCAAAGGAAAGAGTTGGAAAATGTGAATTTTGTCTCAACTTTGGTTCCCATGGTGGTGTGTCCTGGGCAAGGTGCTTCCCCTCGCCGGAACTTAGCTTCTGAGATTGAGACATACATCACTGGGAGTCAAGTTCAAAGATTCCCCTCCCTTCCCAAGCACAGATAAGCAGGCGGCTCATGAGAATATAAAGACCACTGGATTCTGAATCAGGAGACTTCTGTGACCTTTGGCAAGTTGCCTAACCTCACAGAGACTTGTTTTTCCTTCCATAAAATGGGGATAGTGTATACTTTCCAGCCCACCTCCTAGGTGGTTGGGGGTTCTGGAGATGTCATAAATGTCAAAGTGCCTAGTAAGTATGAGGGAGGTGACAGTGATCCCAGCTTTAAGTATCTACACTTAAAATCATTAAATCAAGTAATATTTTGTAAGTCCCTACCACATTCACAGCAATGCATTGAATGCTAAGACACACAGATATATATCCAAGGATTTAGAACTTGAGGTTTCTGGGCCTTTTGCTTTCTAAAAATCCCAAATATAATAATCCTTACTACCATTGCTATAATTACCCAGAATAAGTTTCCAGAGGGATGAGAAAAGGCAGAGAACATGTGGAGGGGATGTGAAACCAGGCAGAGGGGCAGAGTCTGCCATCACTGAGGGCCCATTGGGTGCTGGGTACTATGTGCATGTGATGTCCTTCAGTCTTCAATTCAACTTCCAAAAGACAGGCGGGCAGTAGCGCAGTCCACTGGCAAGGAGACTGAAGTGGTGGGAAGCAGGACGTGGGTCCAGACCCTGCTGATTCCCCAGCTCTGCTGCTCTGGTGGATTGACTGACTTGTTCATCCCTGCTTTCCTTTACTCCACAAATATTTGTTGTACTGATGTTTGAACAGAGGGATTTGATTTTTTGTCTGAGCCTCACTTTTTGCTTCCTTCCCACTGGGCTCCTCAAGCTGGCTGGGTCTTTCCTGTCTCACAAGGAGACACATCAGACATCAACCTGGGTGCAGGCTCCATGAGCCTGGTCAGCATCAGGAAGTGAAGGGAGGGAGCTGTTTGCTGGAGCCTGGCAAGGAAAGGGGGTAGTCGAGGGTGGGCTTTGACCCCACCCTCAGTAATATCACTTAACATTTCTCAAGATCCTTGCTAACGTGATCGGGGGATTTGTAACACCAAATGAAACTTCTGTTTAGAAATGAGAAGATTTTTGTGGTGAGGAGAGTGCTGGGTGTCAGTGTGGCATAGTCCTCGCCCATGAAGGGGTAAGGCGTGTAGTGGGAAGTGCAGGAGACCTGAGTTCAGTCCCAGTTCGACAACCTACTGACTGTATGACCTAGGACAAGTCACTTTGTGTCTCAGAACGTCATGTCTCATCTGTGGAGGGACTCGTTCGGTGGTTATGTAATTTCACATATAAAGACTGGGATTATCTGGTACAGAGAAAAGGCTCCATAAATGTTGGCTGTTATCTATAAGCAGAATGAGAGTGCCACATGGCTGCCGTCACATGAGGCAAGAGATAAGGACAACTTACATTGTCCAAGCATCAACTCTACCTTGGGGTCAAAAGATTACAAGAATCTCTGGTGATTTAGTTGCAGATTTATTTTTTGTGTAGTGAGTTACCCATTCCTATTCTGTCCATGCTGAAACGCCTGTAGAGGTCATGAAGCTGCAGGGCCATGAATTCTGAAGATAGCAATGATAGTAATAATAATGGGCATTCACAGAGCACTTACATATACCAGGCACTGTGCTAGGTATCACATGTTCATTTTCTCATTTAATCGTCGCATCGTCCTTATTAAGTAGGTATTACTAACATGATACCCATTGCTCACCTTCAGGTGAGGAAGCCGAGGCCCAGAGAAAATAAGCAACTTGCTGTGTCCATCTCAGCAGGAAACAGAATCAAGCAGTCTAGTTCAAATAGAGAGACTTCAATGAAGGGACTATTTGCAGGGGAGTAAGAGCGTTAAGGGGATAAACAAGAGATGTTGAGAAACCCAGAGGCTAGCCACAGCGGCAAGGGGCAAAGAGAGGGTGTGGAGTTACCAGTGTCCAGGGAGGATTGGGACTGTGGGGGAGAGTCACCCTGCAGGAGCCATAGTTTTGAAGAGCTGCAGGTGCTCGCCGCCGGTAGGTGCCCAAATAGGGGAGCATGATGGAACTCCAGAGTGGTCATGCTCTCCTCTCACCCTCTGCTCTCACGCGATGCCTCGTGCAGCCAAACCCACCTGGAAGCCAGCCAGCAAGGGAGCCTGGGAAATGCAGTCTGCAGGGTCAGCCTCTCAGGACACAGAGCAGGACAGAGAAGGACTGGGACAGGATCAAGGGATAGGAGGGGGTACATGGGAAACAGCACATTTGCCTGAGGCCACTCTACTAACAAGATGCAAAGCTTGGTCTGAATGCTTAACAGGACCTGGCAGGTCACATGAGGACAGGAGGGGACTGTCGTGAGCAGGTCACCGTGCCCCATCCGGAGAGTCCTGCTACTGTCCAATTCCACCTACTTGTTGCCATCTGGAAAGGTAGACCCAGTGTTGCCACAGCTTCTCATTTTTAAGAGAAGCTGAAAATATGGATTTCAATATAATGCTTTTCATTCTTAACTATTGGCAAATAATTCTAGCTTAAAATCATAATGGTAAATGGCTAAAGAAACTGTGGTATATCCATACAATGGAATCTTACTCAGAAGTTAAGAGATACACACTAGCAAGTCATGACAAGACATGGGGAAACTTAAGTGCATATTGCAGAGTGAAAGAAGCCAGTCTGAAAGGTTACATACTGTATGATTCCAAGCATATGATATTCTAGAAAAGACAAAACTTTATAGACAATGAGAAGATCAGTGGTTGCCAGAGGGTTGGGGGAAGGGGAGAGTATGAATAGATGAAACACAGGGACTTTTTTCGGGCAATGAAACTATTTCTGTGCTGCTCTAATGGTGAATACATGACATTATGCATCTGTTGCAACCCATAGAACTGTACAAAGACTGAACCCTAATATGAATTATGGGTTTTTTTTTTTTAAAGATTTTATTTATTTATGTGACAGAGAGACAGCCAGCGAGAGAGGGAACACAGCAGGGGAGAGGGAGAGGAAGAAGCAGGCTCCCAGCAGAGGAGCCTGATGTGGGGCTCGATCCCAGAACGCCGGGATCACGCCCTGAGCTGAAGGCAGACGCTTAACGACTGCGCCACCCAGGCACCCCTGAATTATGGGTTTTAATCCATAATAATAGGAATATGTTGTTTCATTAGTTGCAACAGAAGTACTGTATTAACACATGATGTCAATAATAGAAGAAACTGTTGAATAGAAGAAACTCCCAGTAGGGAGAGGAGGCATATGGGAACTCTATTTTCCACTCAATTTTCTGTAAACCTAAAACTGCTCTAAAAGTAAGGACTATTTTTTTAAAAATACTGAAAGTGCCCTGTGGGCCAAATACAACACATCTTCTGCATCTAGCTGCGAGTTTGTGACTTTTGACCTAATCCAACATCCTCATTTTACAGATAGGAAAACTGAGGACTAGAGAAGGGAAGGGGCCCTGCCCATCTACAAAACAAAGTGAGAGCAAGGCTTCCCATCTCAGGATACTGGGGATCTTCCCAACAAAGGGAGAGACCCTCCTCCCTCCCCTGCCAGCGGGCTGCTGCTTGTGGAAGAAGAGGCAGCTGAGGGCAAAAGCCAGTGCAGAGCTTTGGCTCTGGTCAGGTTAGCTGGGCTGAAATGCCCCAGCAGGTTGTGAGAGCCTCTAAGAGCTCAGATGCTCTTAGTGTCCGTGTTTATTTAGTAGCCAGAGACTAGGCTCCCTCCCAGCTTGGCCTGGATCAGACTCACTGAATTGGATGCAGAAAGGAGTGGATGCTTGTGACTCTTGTATGTGCCTTAGAGCAGGACAAGACTCAGCAGACAGGAGCTGCCACCTGCAGGGCCCAAGCCTGGAGCACAGGGACAATGATGTTACGATAACTTCAGACAGTTGAGGAGGGCTAGATGATTTGTCAGCCCCTACACACACATACACATTCTCTCTCTCTCTCTCTCTCTCTCTCTCTCTCTCTCTCTCTCTCTTTCTCTCTCTCGCTCTCTCTATCTCCTCTAATTCTTTTCTTCCCATTAGGGCAATGAAGCAGGTAGGACAGAGGTTATCATTCTGGTTTTGTTGGTGAGTAAACAGATGAAAGAGAGGTTAAGTGAGTGTCTTACATCAACACAGCCAATGAGTGGCAGAGCTGGCATTTGAATCCAGACCTTCTTTTAAATATTAAGAATTACTGGGGTGCCTGTACTGGGGTACAGTTAAGTGTCTGCCTTCGGCTCAGGTCATGATCTCAGGGTCCTCAGTGGGGAGCCTGCTTCTCCCTTTGCCTGCCACTCCCCCTGCTTGTGCTTGCTCTCTGACAAATAAATCAGTAAAATCTTAAAAAAAAAAAAAAGAACTATCTTTGCCTAAAGACAAAAACAACTGTTTATAAACACTATTCTAATTGGTAAATATGTAGAAGTAGAAGTTAGCCTTCAGGAACTACATATATATGAAGGTTTAGCATGGTTATGTAGCTAATAGGAGCCAGGTTTCTCACTTCAGAGAAGGAAATCACACATGAACATGGGGAAGATTAGACTGAACCCTGTGGGAGTAGCTTAGAGTTGAAGGTATCACTATGAATTTATGCCTATTTTAATACATATACAAGATGGATAGAGGAACACATGTAGGTGTGCGTGTACACATGGGTTAGCACACATCTCTATTTCCCAGTTCTGTCTGCTGAGGGGGCCTCGAAGCAGTGACATCCCAGTAGCCCTGAGCACACTCAGTCCAGACCTTGGTTCCTAGATGCCATTCTCCAATAAAAGGAGCCAAGTTCCCCTGGAGAAACAGCCAGTTCTAGGACTGAGTCAGGGAAAATACAAGATGATCCTAAAGCCTAAAGTAGTGCCAGAAAGTAAGGAAGTATTAAAAAAAAAAAGATGGGACATGTCAAAATGACAAGAGTCAACGCAAAAGAGCTTCCAGTGGCTACAGACACACAATACTGGATTATAACTTAAAGGATAAAAAAATAAATATCCATGAGTCCACATTGATGTAAATAAATAAATGAACAAGGAAGAAGAGCCAAATCTTCCTTATAAAATAATTCCAAATAATAGATATAGAAGGAATGAGGGAAATAGAAAATCACCTTTAGAACACCATGGTAATAATTGCAAGATCCACTGATTATGATAAAATCAGTGGACAAAACTTTAAGGAGAAACAGTGTATTTGTACAGCCTCAAGAGACCTCTCCCCAAATGTAGTTTCTACATAGGTCCACAAAGCCTTTGCTATTCCTCCCTCCGGAGGACGGACTGAATTCCTTACCCCTTGAACTCTTGAGTGTAGTGCAGGCTGAACTCAGTCATTTTCTTTTCCGAGCAGAGTATGGAAAGAGGAAAATAGTAATGTTATAGTGGAGCATCCTGGCAGGCACTACCTTTACCAAGTGATCAAATCTAACCTCAAGAGTAATAACATTATTTTATGTCATACCTCTTATGATGCAATGCGGAGGGAACTTCATCTGTGTGACATTCTTCTGAAAAATGCATTGGTTCTTCATGTCATGAGAAAACATCAGACGAACCCAAGTTGAGGATATTCTACAAAATATCTGAGCAGTGCTCTCCAAAAATGTCAAGGTAATGAAAAAAAGATTAAAGGGAAGACTGAGAAACTGTCACAGGTTGGAGTAGAGTAAGGAGGTATGGTGACTAAACGTAATGTGCGACCTTGTATTGGATTTTGGAATAACAACAAAATAAGTGGAAAAATTGGTGACATCTCAGTGAAGTTTGTAGTTTAATGAACAGTTTTGTGCCACTGTTAATTTCTTAGCTTTGATAATTGTACAGTAGTTACTTAAGATGCTAATATCAGGGAAAGTTGGATGAACGGTCTGTTCTATCTTTTGCAACTCTTCTGTAAATCAGAAGTTTTCCCAAACTGGGGCACCTGGGTGGCTCAGTTGGTTGAGCGTCTGCCTTCAGCTCAGGTCATGATCCCAGGGTCCTGGGATCGAGTCCTGCATTGGGCTTTCTGCTCAGCGGGGAGTCTGCTTCTCTCTCTTTCTCTCTCTCTCTGTCCCTCCCCCACTGCTCCTTCTCTCTTGCTCAAGTAAGTAAATAAATAAAATCTTTTAAAAAAGTTTTCCAAAACAAAAAAGTTATAAAACAAAATAAAGTATATTTGTTGCACAAGGATGTTGATAGTCCCCATCAAGGAACTCTCAAAGCCAATGAGAACTCACCCCTGCTGTAAAAATATCCGCTGTCAAAATTAAGCCTTCAAGGTCTCAGATCTGGTTTACTTGATATTAGTCCACATTGGCCCTTCTAATAACCAAGAAGGTGAAGTCAGATATTCACTGCAATGCCCATTGTACAGATGAGGGAACCGAGACACAGATGATAGTACCCACCTTTTCATTGAAAACATGGAAGGACTCTAGACCATAGAAAGGGAAGGGTTTGCCCCTGGTCAGACAGGTTAGGGGGCCAGCCTGGGACTAGGGCTTTTGTCTTTCCATCCTTAAAACTATCTTGGCTGCTATTTCAGGGCAGCTGCAGACAAAGCTTAAATTTGGCCTATTTGGGAAGGCAAAGGAAAGCAAAGGAGAATAATTCTCATCTTGCCCCCACCCCCTTCTCACCTTTGAGTTAAGCAATAAAGCTGAAAAGATCCTTCAACAAACAAATCCTTTCTCATTATAGAATCCATGGGCACATCAGCTCTTAGGAAACCTGAAAGGCAAGCTCCTTAGGAAGGAGGGCTGTTCGTACATGCCTGTCCAGGTGCCCTCTTCCCTGTTCACTCTCAAGGAGGCAGAATGTCTGTTTCAGGAGGAGCAGCTCACTGGACACTCAAGTTCCCTGACCCCCATGGCCGGGCCAGCTGGGGCCAGTGGGAGCAGTAGGCTTCCAGGAAGGCACCCTGGCCAAGGCACAGTCTACACTTACCTATTCCAGAGTTGAATTCATTCTCAGTGTTGGAAAATGCTCTGAAGTGTTCGTCGCTGATAGGAAGAGGCATTTGTGGGGTCAGACCCATGTGGGTAATCAGATGAAGATTGTCGCTACGCCAGAAGATGAGCCCTTTTTTTCTTCAAACAAAAAGTGAAGCTCCATTGTCCCTTTCAAACTGTGAGAAAACTGGATTAGTAGGAAATGGTTTTGCTCCTGAAATTGGGGCCAGGAACTTTGGGCAAGGTTTTGGCTGCACCAAGAAGTGGAATTGCCTTAGAAAAGGAAAATGTTTGCTTAAGTCATAGAAAAGCAGAGAAAAGACCCCACTCGGGCCATCCTATTTGAGAGATGGAGACTGCTTTCTCCATTTGCATAAACAAAATATTGGAGCTTTTTGTTCTAGAAGCCTATATCTCAGGGGAAAGGAATGCAACCATTCCAGTAATTAACCATTCCCCCCACAACTGTGGTTTGCATCATGCGGGATCTTCTTATTTTGATCCTCTTGGTTCCCAGAAAATGTAATGTTTCTTCTTCAGGGCCTCATGGAGGAGAGCTGGTATTGACAAGAAGACTTTGCATACCTATGATGTCAGAGTCCAAAGTTTCAACTCTTAGCTGATAAGCTTTTAAGATTAAAAAAGAAAATACAGTATAGTTCAGGGAAAGATTCTTAGTGTTGCTCTCACATCAATTTGCGCTGGAATCCTGGTCCTACTTGGTAGCTATGAGACTGATCTCTACAGCATTGGTTAACTTCTCTGTATCTTTGGTTTTTCCATTTTAAATTGGCATAATAACTCCTCCTTAATGGCATTGGTGGGAACCCCCCCTCACCAGAGAGTTCCATCATATAGGAGCCACTCAGAAGATATTCTTATTGAATTCCTCTTGACTATCTTCTAATTTACTTTTAAGTAGTCTTGTTTTCCAGGGATATGTGTTGACCAATGATTCCCTTTTATTTCTCTCAGATAAGCAAGACCTTATCTCTGCCTGTTCTTTTTTTTTTTTTTTTAAATAACTGCCATATGGAGCTACGGAATTTAATTTTAATAATAGCTTTCAAAACATGCAGCAGATTAACCAGAACTTTCTACTCTGAGCAAGCCAATCACAGTATAGTTCTCTCTACCTCTTCTTTGTAGGAATCACCACCATTTTAAGTGGCTAATTAATTGTGAAATGAATTTTTCAATGACGATTTGTCTTACTGGAATGTAAGTTTTATGAAGGTAGGGTTAGTAGGGCAGTGTCTGTCATGTTTATTGTTATAACCCTCATACGAGGTGCTGGCTAGCATCTCGTGTGTGTGTGTGTGTGTGTGTGTGTGTCTGTCTGTCTGTCTGTCTGTCAGAGAGAGTGAGAGAGAGAGAGAGAGATCCAATAAGTACTTGAATGAACAAATGACTTAATGAATAAACTTTGGAATAAAACCAGTCAACAAAAGGAAGATATTTCTATATTGGAAAGAAAATATTTCACATGATATTGTGCAGATGACACCGTGCATTGGCTTTTACTTAAGTTTTGACTGAATTGCTTGTGACAGTTTAGTCATAAACCATGAGAGATGACTACAGGCATATCACTAGAATTGATGGCTTCAAATGCCAAGTCTGTCACTTCCTAGCTGTGTGGCTTTAGACAACCAAGTTCTTTCATACCTTTGGGCCTCCATTTTTCCAGCCATAAAATGAAAAATAATCTTTATCTCAGGGCTTTGCTGTGAGTATTACAGATAATGTAAATGATGCTTTAACACAGTGCATGGTGGGGTCCCTGGGGGGCTCAGTCGTCAAGCGTCAGCTTCAGCTCAGGCTGTGATTCCAGGGTCCTGGGTTCGAGCCCCGCACTGGGCTCCCTGCTCCTCTGGGAGCCTGCTTCTTCCTCTCCCACTCCCCCTGCTTGTGTTCCCTCTCTCGCTGGCTGTCTCTATCTCTGTCAAATAAAATCTTTGAAAAAAACCAACAAAGTGTGTGGCACATTGGACATGTTCGGCAAAGACAGTGCCTTTGAGAGGTAGTACAGTATAGTGGTTAAGAACATAGCTTTTGGGGTTATAGTGCCTGGGTTCAAATCCTGATTGCATTGTTTATTAGCTGTGGGACGCACAAGTTACCAAACCTCTTTGTGACACTTTTCTTCTCATCTACAAGATGGAGATGATGATGATGTTAGTAATAATAATAATACCTACCTTTGATGGTCACTGTGAGATTTAAATAAATTAATGTAGGTAAAATGCTTAGAGCAGTGTTTGGGGGCTATGTGTATCCGTATATATACACATATATGTTAAGCATAAGTGTTGCTGTTATTCTTTGATAGCAAATGTTTATCCTTTGAGGATATACTCATTTTCAGAAGCAGCCAAAAGTTAATCTCAGCCATGTAGATGATCAAGCTGAGAAATAGTGTTTTTGGTAAAAATTTACCAGTATTTGTTTTATTTATTTGTTTATTTGGTTACTATTTCTTTAGCCCTAAATGTCAGTAGCCAGGAAATCAGGCATGAATTGGACACTGTCTTTGCTCTTGAGGGGTCTCTGGCCAGGCTGAAGAGATAGATACATATAACAGCAGTTACAGGAAAGGCCAGAAAGAGCCTTGGAGCAGGATGCAGGAGGGTTGAATTCTATTTCCAGCTGTGCTTTGAGCCTGCTGTGTGGCCTTGGACAAGTCCTGTTCCCTCTCTGGGCCTTTGTGCCTTTGTACTGGTGGAGTTAAATTTGATGCGATCTGTGGAACCATCCTGCTTTGTGGTCCTCGGATCTTATGACTCTTTTTCAATAATATGGTGCTGCTTCCAGCAGTTTCCATCTTTTTGAAGCCTGTGCGGCCTCTACAGGAAGGTGTGTGAATTCCACCTGCTGAGAGGTTTTCAGACTGCCAGCCCCACCACCCAGCCTTGACTAAAGACCTGTCTTGGCCCTGAGGAGGGAGTCAGAAATCTGCTCCCTGCCCTCATTGGCTGTGCAGAGAGCACTTGCCACCGTCTGGGCCTCAGAACCCCATCTGTACAGTAAGTGGCTCTGCTCAGAGGTCTCCAGTGTTCCTTCAACAGCTCCATCCCATGTTGTCGGGTTGTTAGGACAACATGAGGGGATATTTTCTAGCACAGCATTTTACAAACTGTTTAGGGAAACATGACATTCTGTGAGATGTGAATAGTATTCACATTTACTGAATAGAATTCAGTAAAGCAAAAGGTGGTGGTGAGGAGGGGGTTGTTCCAGCCTTCAATATTTAGTTAAATTTAAATAAGAGTCCTCAGGTTGTTTAACATGCATGTTAATTACACCTTGAATTTCTTCAAGGGTCAATGCAGTAGACAGACAAAAGTAGGCTCACAAAGTGGCTGAGAGCACCAGCTAGGTTTTGAATCCTGGTTCTGCTACTTTCTAGCTGTGTGACCATGGGGAAGTTCACTAACGTCTCTGATCTGCAGCTTTAGCATTGTTGTGGGGATGAAATGCAGCATTGCATGCAAAATGCTCTGCACTATGCCTGAAATATAAGCACTCACTACATGCAAGATCATTATTATATTGCCTCTGTGGCTCTTTTGTGGAGACATAGTTAGAAGCATCTCTTAGGATGCTGGTATTCCATGAGCCCAGAAATACTGACTGATCTGCTTGTTTTGAGCACTATGCTGCCTTGTCACCCTGACATTGGAAGACTCCTGTGAGCACCTGCCCCACCTCTTTATTAAATTGTGCTGAACACAGGGTCTCAGGACATAATGGGCACAGAGCTTGGGTACTGAGCACAGGGTCCTGAAAACTCAGATGAGCCCAAAGAAGGATAAGTAGGCAGGTGTGGTGGCAGCAGGGGCATCTGAGAGGTAATTGTAAAGGATGAGGCTGGAGAGATGGGCTTGGGGAAGGTTGTGGGAGGCCCCGAGGCCAGGATGAAGAATTGAGGCATTGCCCTGTGGTGACAGGGGATTGTGCTGGAGGTGTTTGGCACAGGTGCTTGCCCCACAGTGCCCAGGGGTACTGCATTCTGCTCCGTGTTGTCTCATCGCCTGTGCCCTGGGCCTCTAGGGCACGTCTGGGAGGGCAGCACATGAGCAGCTGGACCAGGAGGCAGGAGACACAGATAAGAACATTGGCCCCCTCTCAGCACTGGGTTCCCAGGACATGGCAATTTGCCTCTCCATGTCTCAACTTCCACTTCTGTGCAATGGGAGAATCACCATTCCTAAGAAGCCTAACCCACAGAGCTGTAGCAAGGGTTCAGTGAGATGAAGTATTTCAACAAGCACCTTAAATTGAGATCCTACTGTGTGCCAGGCCCTGTGTTCAGGCCCGGAGAAGACTGAGATGAACAACGTTGATCTCTGCTCTGGAGGGCAGAGTGTGCTGGCTTACGGTACAGTGAGATAAGTTGTATAGTCAAGTTAAACCCATGAAAGGGCCCTTTGTCCAATGTGGATGCTGGGAAGGCTATGAGAGGAAGGAGGCATTCAGGAAGGTTCTCCAGAGGGGATGATACTTCAGCTGAGTCCAGGCATCCCTGGTAGTTAGTGGATGAAGAAAGAAGTAAGGTTCCAGACAGAGGAAGCAGTAGGAACAAAGGTGTGGAGGAACGAAATGCCATGGTCTATATGGGCAAATGAGTAGCAAGTGGTATTATTAGGGCACTACGTTTGAGCTATGGAAAGAGACTTAATGGATACCCCTGACAGGAACAATGCTTGCATTTAAAGAGAAAATGTAGTCTAGAGCTAAAGAAGCAAATTTCTAACTGGAGAATTCAGGGGAATTAGCTAGTATAAAGCTTTGTTTGTGCCCCCTGAAATTATCCCATGGTCCCATGGGTCTCTGTGATAGGTCACATCAGTGGTGTTGGGCAGACTATAGGCCTTGAATGCCAGGCTGAGGAGTTTGCTCTGTAGCCTGCAGTCTAATGGAAGAATAGCCATAAAAGCCAGGGGATTTAGAATGGAATCCTTGGCATTCTTTGCATGTGCAGGGCTAGCTAGGCAAAGAGGTTCCCATAAGAAAAACAGAGAGACCTTTGCCCTCCACCTGCACTTAGGCAAAAAGTAGAATTAGGGTAAGGTTGGCTGAGTGATCTGGCTATTGTGCCTGCCCTTCAGGCTTCAGCATCCAATCTCCCATAGTGCAGGGGGCTTAAGGCACACCGCTCAGGAGGCTAGGTGATAAGCCCTTGCCGCTGCCCGGGCTTTGGGGAGCTATTGCATGCAAATAAGCCTGAGCCATGGAATTAGTTCTGTTGTTACCCAGAGAAAGGAACTTGGCTTTCCTTCCCCAGCTGGGAACCCGTGCTATCCAGCCTGCCGCCATTGGGGGGAGTGTCTCTTAGCCTGCTCCAGGAGCCCCCCTGAACCTTGACTGAGCTTGACAGTTGAAATCTCCCATCTCGGGACCAGGGGAACACAGGGCCACACTCTGGACCTAACCTACTGTGTGACCATGGGCAAGTCCATTCACCTCTTTGAGCTTCAGTTTGCTCATTCCAGAGTGAGGAAAGGATGGAAGAAACAGAGAACAGATAAGCATGGGGGAGGGGTGGAAAGAAAGTGACTCCAGAGGAATGAATGGTGAGGACATGGGAATGGGGTGAAAGAGGAAGAGGATGAATGGGGAGAAAGAGGCACCAAAGGGCATGGAGCAGGGAGAAAGCAAGGGAGGGGAGCAGAAGTGGCCAGCCCCTCTCGTTCTCCTCCCGGTCCCTCAGGTGATGAAATCACTCCAACACTATCAGCCGCTAGACGTGAAGGGTGGGAGACGGAGAAGACCCAAGCCTGTCTCCCCCAGGGGTCCCATTTTCCCCAGTAACCTGATGCCGGTCAGCACTGCAGGGCGGACAGCGCCCAGGCCACATCCCGGCTGGGCTGGCATCACCCTCACTCCTGTATCTTTCCTCCTCACGCTAGCTCTGAGCCTCACAATCAGCACCGCCTTACCTCCTCTCCTTTAAGAGACTCTTCTTAGTCGGCTTACGACCTGATCTGAAGGGCCAGGCAGGCTGGGGGGCGGGTGGGTGAGGTATGGTCTTTCACCAACCAGCCCTGGGCAGGTACCGGGGGCTTCCCAAGAAGTGTGAGAGAAGGATCCTTTCCACAAAGGGTCAGTGTGCTTGGAGAGTTAAGACAGATGGGCATGAAATCTTTGTAGAGCAGCAGGTGGCGTCTGGACTAAGTAAAGCTGGCAACCTATTCTTGGAGCCTCACTGAAACCCAGCCCTTTCACTCATCACCTCTGTGACCTTGGAGCAATCTAATCTCCTCACTTCTCTGGGCCTTGGTTTCTCCATCTGTAAAGTGCAGATGACACAGTTTGCCCTGCCTGGCTCTCAGGAGCCGTTTGAGCCTATGCAGGATAATGAATGTAAGCGCACTTTGTGAACTTTGGCACCCTGTGTGCAAATGAGCTGTCATTCCTGGGTGCCAGCCTGGGTGGCGTGAACTGTGTTTCTCTGTCAGACTGGAGTTTTTATCCAGGGGTTACACAAGAACCTCCACATGAGGATAGTCCCTTGATCTCCTTGAAGTCACTCTTGATATTTTATCTCTTGCTTTGTTCAGTGGGTGAAGACACCCTTGCTCAGTTGTTCTTAGTATGTAATATGAAGGAAAGATGTGTATTTTTTGAAGGACAAATGTGGGTCCTTTTTATGAGAAAATGAAAGTTATATAATCCACCTAGATTCTCTTTTAGCCACAGCTACCAGGAAGCTCAGAGTAAAACTTAAGTTCAGTAATAACAATATAAATGGTTATTATGCAATTTTCTTCCTCTCCTTTTAACCTGGTTTTAATTTTTCTACTGCTTTCAGGCTGAGCTGCTGCCAAGCTGATCCAAAGACAAGAACCATGCTAACGAGCCTGAATACTCCATTCCAGACATCAGGAGTGACACCAAACGGGGCGGTAGGACACACTTTATATCTGTATTAGTTTCCTCTGGCTGCTGTAACCAAGTACCACAAACTTGGCAGCTTAAAACTACAGCAATTTATGCTCTTACAGTTCTGGAGGCCAGAAGTTCCAGATCAAGGTGTCAGCTTGGCTGCAGTTCCTCTGGATGCCATAAGGGGGTGGGGGGTAGGGGGCCGGTCCTGGCGGGGTAGGGGTGGGATGCGTTCCTGGCCTCTTACAGCTTCTGGTGGCTGCCAGCATTCCTTGGCTTGTGTCTGCATCACTCCAGTCTGGGCCCCTGTCTTCACACAACCCTTTCCTCTCTGTTTTCTCCTCCTCTGCCTGTGTAAAACTCCCTGTGGCTCTCTTTTAAAAGGGTGTGTGTGATTGCATGTAGGGCCTACGTGGATAATCCAGGGTGAGCACCTCCTCTTGAGGATCCTTCACTTAATCACACCCTTTGCCAAATAAAGTAATGTTCACAGGTTCCAGAAATTAGGACATGGACATATTTTTGGGTCCACTGTTCAGCCTACCACTCCATCTGAGAACCCTAAATGCATAGAATCATCCACTGTCTCTGGTTCGTTGTATTGCTTAGTGGTTAGCAGCAAGATCTCTGGGAATCTGATCACTGGGATCCCATCCCAGCTCAGTTAGTTACTGTGGAACGTTAGGCAAATTCCTTCATATTTCAGTACCTCAGTTACCTGCCTGAAAAATTGAAGATAGTATCTCCCTTGTAGGGTTGTAGTAAGGATTAAACAAAACACTCTGTGTAAAGTACATAGTATAGCACCTAGTGCATAGTAAGTGCTCAACAAATGTTAGCTATTATTAGGGATGGTGGTTTTAGCATATGTCTACCAATTCTTTAATATTCCTCCCTTTGAGGGGTGGAGCTTAATTCTCCTCTCTTGGGTACTGACTGGACCTAGTGACTCATTTCTAATGAACAGAATAAAGCAGAAGTGACCATGTGTGACTTCAAAGACTAGATCATAAAGATCTAGCAAGCTGGCTGCTTGTTTTCTCTCAAATCACTCGCTCTGGGGAAGCTAGCTTCAGGTCTCCAGCCAACAGCCAGCAATGAGTGAATTAGGGAGAGGATCCTCTGGCCCCAGTCAAGCCACTGGATGCCTGCAGCTCTGGCCAATACCTTGATTGTAATCTCATGACAGACTCGGAGCCAGACCACCCAGCTAAACTGCTCTTGGATCTCTGACCCACAGCAGCTGTGAGATAACAAATGTTGTTTTAAGCCACTGAGCTTTAACATAACTTCTCACATAGTAATGGCTAAGTAATGATTATTATTTATCTTTAAGCATTAATTATCTATTGCATGCCAAGCAAGGGGGATTACAGGGATGGCAGTGTACCTGCTCTAAGGAGCATTCAGTCTGATGAAACGTCAAATGATGTTTGGAATAAAGTATGAGACAGTGCCAATGAATTGTATAGCAGAGACAAGGCCAAAAAACTCTTTATTTAGACAGCATTCTGTAAAGGGGGCTGCTGATCTGGTTGGGCCCATCTAGAGCACTAGAATATAGGCTGACATTTAGGCAGAATCCAACCAGTCTGGGAGTCTGTATATAACAGTACCTGCGGGGACTTTATGAAGGAAAAACCTCAGTCACTCTTTAAAATTACACACTAGTGCTAAATATACACCTATCCTATGGTCCAGCCATTCCACTCTTGAATATATACCACAGAGAAATGTCATTCACCAAAAGATAAGTACAAGAGTATGGATTCATAGCGGCATTATTCATAATACCTCTAAACTAGAAACAGCCCAATGTCCACAAACAAATTGTAATATATTCACACAATGGAATACTTCTCAGCAATAAAAAGGAACAGACTACTGATGTATACAACAACGTGGATGAATCTCAAAGCCATTACGCCGAGCAAAAGAAGTCAGACACAAAGGAACATATATATTTGTACTAAGATCAAGATCTAGGACATTTCTAGTACTTCACTGTATCCACATAATGATACCTCAATTAAAAATTTTTTAAGATAAATGGAACCACTAAAAGAGAGTGAGGTGTATTATTAAATACGAATTACATATATTTTAATATATTTATACCTAAGTGTATATACAACATACTGTCAATTGATGGGCTGTGACAAGCATCCAGCTTCTTGACGGAGGGTCTCACTGGCTTAGCTGTGTGACTAAAGCAGCATTTCCTAAGCAGGGTATACTGGAGCACTGAAAAAAATATAAACTCAATTTCAGCTACAGGAAGTCCTGATGTGGTTAGAAGACTGAACTGGAGGGATTATGGAGTACAACCCACCATGAGTGAGAAATAAGCACAAGTAGCAAGGGGTCATCTTGACATAGGATTACCACAGAACTCTGCTTTGTGGGGTTGTAAGGAGATAAGCCTGAGCAGCCATCGGTTCTAGTAAATGGTGTCACAATGTTGAGGGACAAGCAAGTAAACCCTGCAAACCTGGGAGTACAGTATAATCGCTTCAGGCATGCCTCTAGAAACCCGAGTATTTAAGAGTGTGTCCCAATCTCCAAAGATCAAGAATGACTCAACTAAGGAATGGCCTCCATTCAGGTCTGTTCTGGGCCTGTCTTGTCCCACATCCACACATCTTCCTCTGGACTCCTGTTCTGGGCCATCTGCAGGAGGGTGATACTCTCTCATCTCAGGGAGTTTATTAACATTTGAAGAATATCTTTAGGCTTGTTGTAGGACATTACTCAAAGTTCAAGTGTAAGCCTTTGCTAATTGATTCCTAGAGAAGTTCTGTGTCCTCTGTTCCCTCTTTAAGATCCCCGTGCCTTGCCTTCTGGGTCCATCTGGGGGTTGCCTTCCTTGTCTACTATTGAAGCCGGGCTTGATCATGTGACTTGCTTTGGCCAGCAGACGTTTGCAAATGTGACGCAAGCAGAGACTTCATAAGCACTACTTGCACGATGGGGCTTGTCTTCTTTCTTGTTGCTGGGAACCTGAGTCTAATGTAAACAAGTAAAGGTTAGCCTCCTGGAGGATAAGATCACATCAAGAGAGATTCTAGCCATCCCAGCTGTCCCAGACATCCCAGCTGAGGCCCTGCACATGTGAATGAGGCCAGCCCAGACCAGAAGAACCATCCACCCAACCTACAGACTGGTGAGAAATAATCAGAGGTTTTTGTTTTGTTTTGTTTTAAGCTACTATGTTTTGGGGTGATTTGTTATGCAGCATGAGCTGACAGATACAGAGAGGATGATGCCATTTAGTAAGATCCTAAGTTGGCTAGCCAGCTGAAGAAGAGGTGGTGGTCTGGGAGGGGAACATTCCTGGGAGAAGAGACAGAATCCACAAAGGCACAGAGGCATGGAACAGCGTGGCACATGTGACTACCTCATGCTTTGGTCTCATTGGAGCACAGGGATAGAGGTGGGAAATGACGAAGAATATAGTTAAAGGAGTAGTGAGGGGCTAGATCAGAAAGAGCCTTCTATACCAGGTTAAGGAATTTCCAGGTGTCCTGAAGTCTATGGGGAAACTAAGGAAAGCTTTTAAGCAATAAAGAGACGTAATTAGATTTGCATCCTTAAAAATAGCATAGTTGTTATTAATGGAGTGTTTACTGTATTCCAGGTGCTTTCAGTATGCATGGCAAAAAGAGTACCCAGGTTGCAGGGTGGAGAGTGGATTGGTGGTGGTCAGAAGGTGACAGGCAGACCTGCAGGGAATTGGGAGAGTGGATGAAAGCCTGAACTGAGGGGGTGGCCACCAGGATGGGAGAGGATGGGGCAGACAGGCAAGGTTTTCAGGAGGCAGGACTGCCTAGTGAATGCATCAGAGGAATGAGGAAGGAGGAGGGGTCTAGAATGACTGTTGAGGGTCTGGCTTAGGTGGGCGCAGAGAATTTTGAAATCAGGGGCATTGAGGATTCTCAGTTTCATATAAACCCAGCTCTCAAGAGCTGAAGGGGGCTTGGCGACTATCTAATCCAATCCATTCTCTCTACCTCACTTACCATGGACAATGCTCAAGCTGACTGTCGGTAGTCTAGGGCCAAGCCATTTTTTCTATGATTGGGGAATTATTTTCATTGTATTAGGAACTAGCACATAAGACCCATGTTTCACAGATATTTTTGCTTAGCAAAGGGCCAAAGATGTTGTTTCAATTTAAAAAGTTGATAAAAAGAAAAACATTGTCAGTAATGGTACAGCTATTCACAGGTATGGCTGAAATGAGAAATGAGTGAAGTTCAGGGCACTCTGCACCACCTGGAGCACACATGTTTTCCACAGGATCCCAGATAGTGAAGGCCCATCTCTTCAAGTGGCCAGATGGGACTGACCTGCAGCAGAGCCTGGCTGTCTGGCCAACATCTCTGTCTTCGAATCACCTTCAAAGTCAAATGCAACTTGTCCAGGTGAACAATTAGATGGTGGCTGTAAGAAGGTAGAGAAAATGAACATGCCAGCTCCTCAGAGGCCTTCAGGAGCCTCTGGCTCAGGGAGATGAACTTGTCCTCACCTGCCTGCCTGCTGCCTGCAAGCTACCTGCCTTTTGTGCAGATGTCTGCATTGTCCCAAGAAAAGACTCCTGCACTCAGGCGAAAACTTTGTGTGTGGATGTGGGGACTTTGTCTTGGTGGACACTGTAAGGAATGGTACCCATCATGCCCCTGGGAGCCCCAAGCTCCCCCCCCCGCCCCCCGTGCAGATAAAGGGCAATGCCGGGCACTTGTGACGGTGCATCCTCTGGCTTGGCAGACGGGCTGATGAGCTCTGCAGCCCAGCAGCCTGCCCTAGCTACCGGGTGGTAGATTCCCGCCTGGACACAGCCTTTCCCCTGGGCTGGGCCTCCCTTTGTGCAAGTCCGCAACACAATGTGCATAATCCTACAGACCTGCCCCGCAGAGGCGGGAGGGCAGGAGCGGGCTTGGCTTCCTGTCTTGCTGAATGGCTTGAATGGGTGCTGGGCCTGCTCTTAATCCCCCAGCGGCTGACTGTCCCGGCAGGGGGGGCAGAGGAGGAGGGAGTGGAGGGTAGCAGCTCTCACGTCTCCAGGCAGGAGGCTGGCAGGGCCCTGCCCTAACAGTTCCTCCTACCTTTCTGGGGCAAGACATGGGACCAGAATGACCCTACTTGCTGGCACTCTCTTGGGACTCTCCGCCCTTCTCCCAGCACTGTCCTTGGCCAGAATTGGGTGTGCTAGGGTTAAAAGCAGGGAGCTAATGGTAGAGAAGAGCTTTGAGATCCCAGCACATCAGAACTGGAAGCACCCTTAGGAATCCTATTCCTTCCCTCTCATTTTACAGATGGGGTAACTGAGGCCCATATGGGTCAGGGACATGTCTAAGGTCACACTATAAGTGGCAAACATAAAATAAGAAGCAAAGGCTCCTGATTTCAGTCGGTGGCCTGAACAGTAGTCCAGCTACTGTTTCCCAAACCGTTTCCTGTAGCACCCCCAACTGCTGGGGGACATTTAGTGCTCCTGACAAGAAGAACTGCATGGTCAGATACACCAGGAAACTCTGTACATGCAGGAGCACATCAAGAAGCAGAGGCCCAGAGAAGTCCTGCAGGACACAAACTTACAGCTCTTTCCAAACGTACTTGGCAGAGCAGTTGTTTCCATGGCATCTGTTCTCACATAGAGTAGTACTCTGAAGCACACAATCTGCAAATTCCACACCAGACCCTGCTGTAAACTCTCCAGAAGTGATTATGAACATGGTGAGGGTATTTCTGTTTAACCTCCCTGGAGTTTATTCCACATGGGGTCCTAAAGACAGGCAGCATCTCATTTGAGATTCAGAGTTGACCGATGTTTATTACCAGGTGCCTTCCACATTAGTTATCTTTGACAGCCCTGTCGGATGGCTAATAGGACCTCAATGTTACAATCATGGAAACTGAGGCACATGGTACTAAATCGCTTAGAGTCACTCAGCCAACAGTCAGCAAAACTGGGCTTCAAGTCAAGGTCTGCCAACCCTTAAATCCTGGGTTCTTGATCTCCTGCCGTGTTCCCCTCTCCTCTTTTCATAGTTTTTGATAATAAGCAAAAAAAATCACTGGAAATAAAAGAAAAAAACTTGGGTTCATGTCCCATTCCAACCTGATGCATTGTGCGATCCTGGACAAGACCCCCATTCCTGATGCACTGTGTGACCTTGGACAAGACTGTCTCCCCAAGTTTCATCTCCTCCCTCTTTCACTGGGAGGGTTTCACAAGGCACTTGGTCCCTGTGGGTCTCTCCTGCTCAGCATTCCATGACTCCATGATTCTGGTCCTCAGACCCAGGCACAGATCATCCTGCGGGGTCAGTCCAGGAATGAGGTGACATGAAGCTGGGCTCATAGGTGGCACAGGGACAGACCAGCACGTGCCTGAGAAGGCAGGGTAGGTGCCAACTCACTCCTGGCATCTCATCAGAGCCATGGGAAACTGTCACCCAGGGCTCAGGGATGGAGTCAGTCTTGCATGGTGCTGGTTCTCAGTAGCATGACTTGTGACACCCTCCCAGGCAATGACCTCCTTCGTGGGTGGTGGAGAAACTTGTAGGACTGGTGAGGGTGGGAGCCAGGAGAGAGGGGCAGGCAGGTAGTAAGACAGCATTGTGGCATTCTAGACCTGACTTGGATTTACTTTTATGCGCTGCATTTGTCATAATTTAGCCAACAAGTCTACTCTCTTTTTAAAAGAAGGTGGTTGTCTTAGTTTGGGTTAACCTAAAGGCAGACTCAAAGGCAAAGATTCAAGTGCAAGTAGTTTATTTGGAAGAGGATCCCAGGAAGTGCCACCAGGGATCATGGAAGTAAAGCAGGGCAGGGAGAGAACACAATGAATGGCATGTTATCATGCAGGTGACCCCTGTTGGGCAACTGGATCTTGGCCATCCTGGGGAACCAGTGTGGTACATGTGTTCAGCCTCAGTGTTAAGCCACCTGAGGGGCAAGGCAGCTGTAGTATGTATCCCCAACTTGGGTGTCAAGGTGTCAGCCACTGGTTAAGGATCGTTTCCAGGGAGGGGCCTTTTCATTCCCAGCATGTCTGGTCTGCCCTGGGAAGGACCACCTGGGAGAGCTCCTAGGCAGACTGGCAGGTGCTGAGATCCCAAGTGTCTGCCACAGAGGGTTGTGAGCCAGAAGCAGACACACCTACACCTGGGGAGGGGTCTAACTTCCTCCTTAAACTGCTAGGGCCTGGGTGGGGGAGGAGGAAGAAGGCTGAGTAAGTCATTTGCCCTCTTGGAACTTCAGTTTTCTCATCTGGCAGATGGGAATGGAATCCCTGCCCTGTCTATCACACACAGGACCAAATCCTAAATTACACAAAGATGATGAGTATATACTCATACCTATCCAGTCCATCTTCCCCCACCTGCCTGCCCCAATACCACATACCACTTCTCATTCACTTCAGCTAGGATTGTCAGCATTTTGGTCCTCTCTGCACCTATACATCCTTCCTGCTCATCCTGACCAAGGACCTCTCTCCCTTAGAATGGGCAAGGACTTTAGATTTAGAAATTATGATTCTTAGGTTCAAGAGCGAGCAGAGTTATATGGGCTTGGAAAACAAGATGTCTGGATGAAAATCTTCATTCATTCATTATTTCACTTAATATTTATGGAAGACCTACCATACCCATAGGTTGACGGTATTTGATGAAGAAGACACCATTCCCAAAGGAGCTCTGTGTCCTTGGGTAAGCAGGTCCCTTGCCCTCTCTTGGCTTGTCTCCCCACCTATGAAATGAGCCAGGTGTTTCCTGAGGTCCCTTCCAGCACTGTCACCTTTTGTTTTAAGTACAGCACCCCCAGTCTCCATGAGAAGTGCAGCCTGGCGTCCAGGAGGCCTCCAGGAGGCCTCCAGGAGGCCAGTATCCAGCTGTGTCTGGAGACAGTAAGCAGGATCAGGAAAAGATCCACCATGGGCCCTCCAGTGAGACTGTCACCGTGCCTGGGTTTTGCCTGCTGTGAGCTCTGCATAAGCTCTGCAAACAGCGGCTGAAGATGGTGGATTTGGGCAGCATTAAGTTGTATTAAGTCGAGCTGTTTCTACAAAGAGTATGTTTTAGGATAAACCTGGCACCAAAGGCGCACTAAGAGGATGTAATACTTGTAAGAAGTGGCTTCATTCCATCCCCAGCACCTAGCACAGAGAATTGTTCCCCTTCTTAACCCACATACAGGACTCCCAAAGGAGAAAATTGCACAGCATTCCGGTCCTCATCTAGGAGCACATCCCGAGTGCCCTAGGCACACGACCCAGGCTGAGCCAATTGGAGGACGCCATCCTCCTGACTACTGTGATTGGTCCAGGGGCGATCATGTGACCCAAGCCAGGCGTATTGGGGTCCTTTCTTGGGATTTTTTTTTTTTAAGCTGATAATTCTTTCCTGATGGGTGGTGGAGGTGTGAGCCTAGAGCTGTTGGGAGCCATGGGGAAGCCTGTCCATGGAAGGGAGGAAGCCAACAGTTAGAGATGAAAAGCTGAGAAGAGAGTGTTTTGGTGTTTGAGTTTCTGGTCCCAGACCTCCCTCCCTAAGGCCTGCTCCACCCCTGCACTTCTTGGTTACTTAAACCAATAAAATGCTTTCTTAAGCTTTATTAAGAAATAAAACTTATTTACTTGAGTTTTATTTTTATCACCCCAAAATAAGAGAATCCTAAATGAGAACAATACCTTCCATTTATTGAACTTACTATGTGCCAGGAGTGTTTCACAGCATCACCTTACATAATCCTGTGCACAGCCACATGGGCCATGATTATTATGCCCATTTTACAGATGAGGAAGCTGTGAGGCAGAGGGTTGAGGGTCTTACCTGAGGTCACTCAGCTGTCAACAAGTGGCCAAGCGGGGATTCAACCCCAGTGGTGGCTAACACCAAAAGCCATGTGCTTGCCTCTTTGGCCAGAGTGCGCATTCACAGTGTGTCCCCTGAAGCCCCTCCGGTTCCCACCCTCTGGGAGGCTGCCTTCAAGACAGACACAGCTTCCATGACTTGACCTTTTATGTCTTGGCTTCTTGGGCTGCATTTGCATTGCAAATTCAATTACTCCCATAGGAATTTTTCAATCATGTGGTTTATGATGGCTCTTAGCAGCTTAGCAGGTTAGAATTAGTCTCCACATTTGACCTCTTTTCATACCTTCATCGAACTGAGCAAATGCTTTTTTATTGACATCCTTTGGAATGTGAGACATTTCTGATCTTGTCAAATCCTAGCCATAGGAACTTCAACCAGTATTGTTATCTCCAAAGTCTCAGAGAGGTGAAGTGACTTACTAGGTCACCCAGCTTGTCAGGCAGAACAGAATTTGGAGCCCAATTCTTTGTTCAGTTTATTCCTTTTCTGATAGATTTCTGGTTCCCTACAGCTCTCAGGGTTTCAAGCCCTCACCACCAGACCCCTGCTTCCAGTCACAGATGACAGTGATGTTGGAGCTAGCACTGGTAGAGAGTGGTGCAGAGAGCCTCCCCTTTCTGCTTTTACCCAGCGAGAGCTTGAGTTTCCTCATTAAAACCTCCCATGGGAGCTGTAGACAAGGCTGTGGGCAGGGAAATGTGGTAGAGTAGCTGTCCTACCCTTCAATGACAGAAGGTTCCCCCAAAGCCAGTGTCGACTGGAGGGGGCACCGGAGAGCTCAGGGCCAGGCTTGGCACTGGCAATGAATCACTGAGCGACCTTGAATGTGATCATCACCACCTACTCTGCTTCCAAGAAAAAAATAGTAACAACCTCTCTCACGGAGCAGTTTTGTACGTGCAGACACTCATAATCACCCAACGGAGTAGGTACTGTAGTCACCCCACCTGGCAGATGGGGAGCCTGAGGCACAAAGCAATGAAATCACACTTCCAAGGCAACATGACACACCGGCAAGTGGCGGAACTGGGATTTGAGCCCAGGCAGTCTGGTTCCAGAGTCCATTCTATTAACTCCCTTGCTATAGCATCTCCCCCCCCCCACCTTTTTTCCCCCTTAAAACAACGAATTTATTATCACAGAGTTCTGGAGGTTAGAAGCCCAAAATCAATATTGTCTTTCTTTTGAATCATCAATCAGGGTGCTCTCCGCCATCCATTCCAGGTTTGAGGAGGAGGAGAAGGAGGGGCATACCAGACAGCATGATTCTGAGGTTGAAATCACCAATTTCGTATTAAGATAAAACTAGAGTAAACTTATCTAATCTCATTTAAAAGGCAGCCCACATGACTTATTTTATTATTTTTTAAAAAAGGAAAAAAAAGAAAAACCCTATTCTTTGCCATTTGTGTGGGCAGATTGGCTGAGCATGATCCCAGCAGGGGCTTCCCAGTTCTTTACAGTTTGTACAACCAGCTTCAATGTCTCTGAACTCAAAGGATCTTCTGGTCAGGCAGAGAGTTGTCTCCCATTTTACTGATGAGGAACGGGGGGCCAGAGTGGGGGAAACACTTGCTAAGTGTGTACGTGTGCGCATGTGTTTGTGTGTGTGTGTGTGTGTGTGTGTGTGTTTCGGTGTGCATGTGCGGGAAGGGCCGAGAGTGCCCCTGCAGGCCTGGATCCCAGCCTGGAGAGGAGCTTGTCAGTTTCGATGCTTGGAGGGGAGGGTTCCGGCCCACTGCCCGTGTATGGAGTCACTCAGACTTAGCTAAGTACACAACAGCCAGGAGCCTTCCTTGCAGCCGCTGAAATCAGAGGGCAGCACAAAAATGTAGGTGTAGCTCCCGCCCTCCTCCCCCACTGCCCCTCTTCTCCTGCCTCCCACAGGGTGGAACTGCCTGGAAAGGCCTGGCCCAGCCAACGAGTCTGCACACGCAGCATCCAGGAACAACTGCAGGGCAGCTCTGGGGCACATGTTTCCACATGTGCCCTGCCCCACATGCATGCATATACATGCATATGTGCGTACACATGGCTTTCTAGGAGGTATATTTGGGAAAGGTGTGGGGCTCTGGGTTCTGGGCTGGCTCAGCCTTTGACTCTTTGGTGACCTCTGACTCTTCCCTCCTCTAAGTTTTGACTGTCTGTAAAATGGGCATGATGATGTCTACCTTCCAGAGCTGTTACAAGTATCCAAAAAAAGACAGCAGGACCTGAGAACCCTGGGTCTGAAGGAGCCCTGGGAAGCAATTAGCCTAATGCTTGCATTTCACAGGCTGGGATACTACGGCCCAGAAAGGAAGAAGGAATTGCCCAGATTGCAAAGCAAGTCAGACATAGATTGGCTAGAACGCAGGCCGCCTGACTCCTGGGACCCATGCAGCAAGCCCAAGGCTTGGCCATGGAAAGACCAAAGTGCTGTCCAAGGTGAGTTCTTGCTCCTGCATCTGGCCATCCATGTAGATGTGATTTGAGACCAAAATACTTTATAAATGCCACTTATTCTCACAAACTCACATGTACTCTGCTGGGGGATGTCCTTCATGCCTACAAGTTCATACTAAGCTTACCTATCTGCTGGGCTCTTGATTGACCCTATATCAATCGAGCTTTCCCTAAAAGATAAATTCCAAAATAGATGGAGAGTCGGGGGAGCCAGGTTTTAGGGCTACTGGGAGTGTTTGCCCAAGTTCCTGACCCTCCACTTGCCCATTTATAAATGGCTAGGCTTGCACTCATCTGGTGTGTTCTCCCTGCCCATGCCTTTCTCAGCCCCTGGGGGCCCACCCCAACTCCACCCAGACTTTCACTTTGCCTTCTGTACTGTAGCTATCCGTATATACTCCTGCCTGTCTGTCAGGTTGGGTATTCCTCGGGCCAGGAACCGAAACCCCAGTGCCCCTCAGGACGCAGTCTACAATTGTTGCTCAGGAAACGTGTGTCCAATGGAAGGGCTCCTAGGTGAACTTGGAGGACATGCAGGTCACAAGAGGAAGGAAGAACCTAAAGACAGTAGGTAAGGCATTGGGAGATTCAGGATCCCTTTCTCCCACTGCTTCTGCCACCCAACGTGTGTACTATTCCGGACAAAGTGACAGGACTTCCCGGGTGACTGAGACTCTCTTAATAATAATTATACCCATTTATTCAGCACATACCATGTGCCAGATGCTTCATATATATGTTAGCTCTCACCCTCGCATCAGCTCAAAACTCATTTTCAAGATTGGGACCTGAGGTTCGGAAACCTCCATTTGCTTCAAGGAGAGGAGCTAGGATTTGACCTTGAGCTTGATTCCCAAGGCCATGCTCACTCTGATAACACAGGCCTCTTCTGGAACACTAATACTCTCAGGAAACTTGGGACTAAGGGATTTCCCTTTGCAGGACTTTTTCCTTATTGTGGATACAGGGAGGATAGGACCCTCTCTCCTTATGGACTCTCCTTCATCTCCCTGACCTCAGTTTTCCCATGGGTGCAGTGAAGAAAGGGGCCAGTTCCACCCAAACTTATTGGTAATTCTGATAAACCATCCACATTCTTTACTTGGGCGTTTAGGAGTGAAGACAAGGAGGAGGTGGTCTGGGAGAGAACCCAGTTATAACTGGGGTTCTCAGTACAGGACACAGAGGATCTCAGGCTGCCTGAGGATGGTGATAATTCACCTCACTGGTCCACAGTCATGGAAACATGGAACCTAGGAAGGTTTGATACCTTGATGAGCAGTAGAATTACCTGGGGGTACTTGCTAAAATGCAGATTCCTGGATCCTGCTCCCGGAGAAACCAAGACAATAGGTTTGGGACAGAGACAGCATTGTGCATTTTTAACAAGTGCTACAGATGATTCCGAAACAGAAGTTTAGGAGCCACTGCCTCAGAGATCTGGGTTCTAGGATTCTTCTGAGTTTGAACACTAGGGACCAGGAGAGCTAATATGGGAGAGAATACTACTGTGAGTTACACCCCCTGAGTCATTTGACATAGTCACACACGATAAAATGTTTTTATATCCTACCTTGACCCAAATAAGATTTTAAATGATATAGGAAAAAATACACTTAGAATCCAAAAATTGAAAGTTAATTAGTACTTTCATATATATACCTATAAGAAATGCATGTCTGTATTAAAAGATATTTATAAGAATGTTCGTAGCAGGGGCACCTGGGTGGCACAGCGGTTAGGCATCTGCCTTCGGCTCAGGGCGTGATCCTGGCGTTCTGGGATCGAGCCCCACGTCAGGCTCCTCCGCCATGAGCCTGCTTCTTCCTCTCCCACTCCCCCTGCTTGTGTTCCCTCTCTCGCTGGCTGTCTCTATCTCTGTCGAATAAATAAATAAAATCTTAAAAAAAAAAAAAAAAAGAATGTTCGTAGCAGCATTGTTTATGATAGCTATACATTGATAACAACCTAAGTGTCTTAAAACAGTAGAATGGATAAATAAATTGCAATGTCTTTACACAATGGACAACTGTGCCTCAGTGAAAATGAAATAAACCATTGCTACACTGAAAAACATGGATGAATCTTACAGACATCATGTAGAGAGAAGGAAGCTAGACACAAAAGAATACATATAGTGTGATTTCATTTATAAGAACGTCAAAAACGTATGAATGGAAAAATGAATCATGATGATACTTCTGAGGGTGATTGGAGGGGCAACAAGAAGTCTTCTGTGGTCTGGTGATATTCTATATGTTGATCCATAGGCAGAGCCATAGGTATATGTATTTTTTTTTAAGATTTATTTATTTATTTTAGAGAGAGAGAGCGCAGGCGGCGGGTGGGGCAGAGGGAGAGGGAGAAACAGACTCCCCGCTGAGCAGGGAGCCCTACATGGGGCAGCTCCATATCACGACCTCGATATCAGGACCTGAGCCAAAACAAAGAGTCAGATGCCTAACTGCGCCGTGAGGGTGCCCCTAGGTATATGTATTTGTAAAAACTCATCAAGCTATACGCATAATTTGTAATCACTTTACTGAGTGTGTATCATACTTCAATTTAAAAAAAATGTTAAGAAAAAAATGGTAAGCAGTGGAAGTCTCTGTGAACTCCAAAACGCTGTCCTCAAGCAAACCATATTCACTGGCCAGAACGCAAAGCAGTTAGAATTCAGTTAAGGAAAGACAGCTCCACCCTGCAAACCCGTACACCTGGAAACAAAAGCACACTGGTAAATATCAGACCTCTGAGATGTTGCCAAAGCAGTGCTCAGAGGGGAATGTGTAGCTTGAGCTAGCCTCACTATTAAAAGAGAAAAATTCTAAAAATAAGGAGTGAGATCACCGAACTTTCAATCCAAGAAGGTGGAAAAGGAATGAAATAAACCCAGAGGAAGTAGAAGGATGAAATCAGAAGTGAGTGAAAAAGAAACAACCGAAGCAAACAGTATACCAGTACAGATGATCAACAAAACAGAAAGCCAGTTCTTTGAAAAACTGATAATATAAACTAACCTCAAGACCAATGAAGGGAAATCGTAAGATACAAACAACAGCAAGAACAAAAAGAAGGGTAGGAGTTGCAGGAGGAATCTGACTACAGACACAGGAATATAAAACTATCTAGGAAAATGAGGCCATGAGGAAACCCTGGGAAGAGTAAAGTAAGTGCGGGCGTGCACAGTGGGGGGCAGGGCACTTCTTGGACTTTCCTGTCTCTCTTGATTCCAAGCAATAGAAGAATCGGGCAGAAAAACAGTGCAGTCAGCGGCCTGCAGTGTGTGTCCCTGAAAGGCAGAAGTGCAGGTCCAGGATTGGGTGTGCAGGGAACCCCTGGAGATAGCCGCTCAGACCTCCTGTCCCTGCCCCAAGGTCCCCTTCTTGAACTTGTCTCCTCTTTGACCTTGAGAGGGCTGGCACTGTGAGAGGAGATACCAGGGTCCTCTCAGTTGTGGCTGTCTCACCTCTGGCTTACTCTGATGTACAGGATCCTCTCTCTTCTCTCTGGTGGCCCCAAGGCATTTCATCGTGGGGTGGTCGGGCTCAGCACAACCTCCAGCCAGGCTCACTCCGTGGGAGGTCGGAAGCTGCCCCACCCAGGGCCTCCTTTTTCTTCCAGAAAGCTGTCTGGCCAGGTACCAGGGCCAGAGGAATCCAGGGCACCGGTCCCCGGGAGATAGAACCCACCTCAGCTCCTACAGGCTCACTCTGCTCTAGAGTCCATTTACAGTTTCTGCCGTACCCTCTCTACCCACTCCTGCCTGCCTCTTCCTGCCTGGGTCCTTACCTATGTTAGTAAATGTTTAACAAAGGCTCTCCTGAAAAAGGATGTATGATATATATCTGTATATGTTTACTATATGTTCGCTGATGTAAAGGACGTGTAGCATACCATTTACAGATAATACGCAGTACTCTATTGTAAAGTCCACATGCCTTTAGCTTCAGTGCAGCTATTCCCTGTACAATCCACTGTCAGTTTTTCTAATTCTGTCGCCAACAGTAGCACTGCAAAACCAAACTATGAACGAATGCTTGGTTACTATAGGATGCAGCAAAGAAGTTGCTCATGTTGTGGAGTGAAGTTCTTTCATGAATGTTGACTGGTGTTTTCATTTAATTATGAGTAAGACAAAATAAAATAATGAAGACATAGAGTGGAACTTCACTCATTCATCAGTAAAAAGATAACTTGTCTGCCAAGCAGATCATAGTTTTCAAGTACTGGAAGAATTCCCTCATATTTTGATGCTATTCATAATACCAAGAAAACCCCCCAAACAACCTGTAAGCATGGCAGAAGTCTGGGGTCTAAATGCTTGACCCTGAACAAAACATTAAACCGAGTTCTGATTTGTAGCATTTGCCCATTTCTGTGATGTAAATACTCCCAGTGCTGGAGTTTCAAGCTGGTGACATGGTGCTATTGAACGTGGAGTTGAGAAGAGATGCGTATGATTCTATAGTGTTTCATCACACAGGTACAGTAGGCATAAACAGCCTCAAAGGCATAGATAATAGTAAGATAAAGTAAAATAATTAGGATGTGATGAATTTTGCATATTACCTTTGCTTCAAATATTATCTCCCAAATTGCAAGTTTATAGAATTTATTTTTATTAATGGCTGTGCCTAAGCACCCCCCCCCCAGCTTCAAGGTCCAAAGACCACTTCCTCTTTGATGCCTTCCCTGATTCCTTCAGACAAAGGCCATCTCTCCCTCCCATGTGCCCTGTGAGGGTGGACACCAGGTCGGACCTGCGTCTGTTCCTTGGGGCCCGTCACTGAGCAGGCTTGGTGGCTTAGAAAGCATGTGCCAAAGCTAGGTGTTGAGCCAGCCCTCTCCATCCCCAGCCCCACATGCCCTCTGGGACATGACCCTCCCCGTGCCCAGTCCTCAGCTTTTCCTTTTTGCCCCTTCTCCTCCTGCAGGCCACATGGATACTGCAGGGACAGGTTCTCAACAGCAGAGGCAGCCACTTGGCCTCAGTTTCCCTGCCTTGTAAAGTGCTAAGGAAGGAGGGGAAGGCAAGAATCAAAGCACGGTGATATTCCTTGCAGTCTCTTTTTCTTAGGGAAATATTGTTGTGGGTACTTGGGTGTGGTCTATACGTGCAACTCAGTGTCTTGTGGTTTCTCACTGACATCATAAGCAATTTTCCCTGTTCCTGTATAGATTTCCAATTTTCCACTTTTAGTGGATGCTAAATGTCATTTTATTTGATTAGAATTCACTGTATCTTTCCTTTATTATGTGACATTTATATAGTTTTTGGTTTTCTGGAACCAGTTTTGCCTTACCCTCACCAGTATCGAGTGTTTTCAGTTCAGAAAATACATACTCACTTAAACACCATAGATTTTATTATTGTTTAATGTGCTTATGTTTTAATTCCTAGTGCTATTGGACGTTTTTTGTCAACTTTTCTACTACTAGCTGTCTCTGCACTATTAAACAGAGAGCACAGGACACAATGCAACTTGATTCTTAGTGTCTTGAGTCATTACCAACACCAGGGCTTTCTGGAATGTGTAGGCTTTTGACCCCAGATTGTGATTTTGAGTGAATACAGCTGTCATTTATACTCTTTTGGACATTTCTCCTGTCAGGCTGTTAAATACTGCTTTTCTGCTAGGGTCAGTGGGCCAGCTTCTTGAGTCTTTGTTTGCTTCTACTCTGAGAAGCCAGACACAATAACGAAGCTTGTTAGGATTGCCTAGAAGAAAATACACTGGGCATTGGAGCCTGGTTGCTTCACTGGGAAGAAGGTACATGGGTTCCTGTCATTTGGTACATCTACCCAGAGGCCTTATAAGTTTATACCCTACCTCTTGGCTGGTGTCTGGGTGTCTGAGGATGTTGGATCATTGATACTGAGAAAAGGGAGAGACTGCATTTCATTTTATCAAAATCGAGCTGGTAGAACAAATGTGGATGAAATGTTTAATGTGTGCACTGAGCTTGACACTTTATGAAGCCTTCTAGGTATATTGTAGATCTTCACGGTGCCATTATGGGGTAGGAATGGCTTTACCACTTTATGAACAAGGATGCTCAGACCTGATGAGACTGTACATCTTACCCAATATTGCTCAGCTAGCGTGTGGCAGGGCTGGCCGTGGAACTGGGGCTCTGGACCGTTGCTGTCGAGCTGGATGCAAGGTCTGCGTGACTGGAGCTTCTGTGTGTCTGGCTCCTCACATGTTTGCTCATGTTCAGAATGCAGGATGTAGGGTAATTGCCTTTAAGTACAATAAAGGAGAAACAAACGGGTGAGCTCATAAGGTCTTTTGTTTGGGATGGTACCTGTTTATCTAATGACTCTCTCCGAATCACTAATAACGTCTTTGTGGCCAGGAGATGGGCCACCCTGTATCTGAGACATAGGCATCTCTCTTTGGGGTTCATAAAGTCATGTTTCAACCATCCTGGTGCCTTGTGTTGGACAAATTCAAGAAGAAAGGGGTGACTATGGGGAAGGGTCCACTAATGCCATCCTGAAGACACGCACGGGGCTCTGAGCTTTTTGAAGGCAGGGTGGTCTGTAAGATTCTATGGCACATGAAGGATTCCCAGTGGGTGACCCTCCATAGAGAAGGCATTAGTCCCAGTGTAGTGAGCAACACGGTATAGAAGAGGGTGAGCAGGGGCGCCTGGGTAGCGCAGTCGTTAAAGCATCTGCCTTCGGCTCAGGGCGTGATCCCGGCATTCCGGGATCGAGTCCCACATCGGGCTCCTCTGCTGGGAGCCTGCTTCTTCCTCTCCCACTCCCCCTGCTTGTGTTCCCTCTCTCACTGGCTGTCTCTGTCAAATAAATAAATAAAATCTTAAAAAAAAAAAAAGAAGAGGGTGAGCAGGTTTTGGCAGACCAGATGGACTTCACCCAGGCCGACCATGGCTGGAATTTTGGCTGCCATCTGTGTGACTCAGGGCAAGTCACTCAGCCTCTCTGGGCCCAGTCTCCATTTACCTAACTGTGCTGCCTCCCAAAGGCCCGTCCTGTGTGTAACTCTGTTTCTCACTTTATTTTCTTTGTTTTGAAAGTCCAGCCTTCTTTGGGCTGATGTCAGTGCTCTACCTATGCCCACTTGGATCCCCTTACCATTTTGGAGCCCGTCTTTGGCCACATTTGCATTTCTTTGTCAGAGGGCAGACCTCAGGGCTGCTGGAGTCTGCTTTGCCTGCACACCAGAGAGCTGGAAGTGCCTGGGAGATTGCGCACCCGCATTCCCTTTTTTAGTAACTGATGGGTACAAAGGTATAAATGCTCCAGCCCCCTCGCCCCTCCCCAGGATGACTCTGGGGGTGTAACTTTTAGTGGAGTTCACTTGTGGGCTAAGCCAAAGTTATCACGGAGTGACTTGTCTGATAAGGTACCTTGCTGGGCCTCCTTTCCTTTCTGATCCCATTTCCCCGCTTCCTTACTTGTTTGACTGGTAGCACTCCCTAATAAATCACGTGCACATGAATCCTCGACCCCAGGTGGCTTCTGGGGAACCCAGTTTAAGATGCAGCCTTGGAGCTGCTGCTGTCTTGGCCCTAAGACAGACCCAAGGAGCCTCACAGAGACTCCTAGAGCTCTTCTCTGACACCCATTTAAAGGGAACTGCTAAAAGTTTAAGCTGCCAATAAAGCACAAAGCAAACATTTTTTAAAAGCTCTTGAAGAGGGGCGCCTGGGTGGCACAGCGGTTAGGCGTCTGCCTTCGGCTCAGGGCGTGATCCCGGCGTTGTGGGATCGAGCCCCACATCAGGCTCCTCCGCTGGGAGCCTGCTTCTTCCTCTCCCACTCCCCCTGCTTGTGTTCCCTCTCTCGCTGGCTGTCTCTATCTCTGTCAAATAAATAAATAAAATCTTTTAAAAAAAAAAAAGCTCTTAAAGAAAACAATTTACATTTGTAGTGTTTTTTTTTTAAAGATTTTATTTTTATTTATGTGACAGAGAGACAGCCAGCGAGGGAGGGAACACAGCAGGGGAGTGGGAGAGGAAGAAGCAGGAGCCCGATGTGGGACTCGATCCCGGAATGCCGGGGATCATGCCCTAAGCCAAAGGACTGCGCTACCCAGGCGCCCCCCAATTTACATTTGTAGTGTTTTAAAGGATTTTTCATATCCATGGTTTCGTTTGAGTCTCGTTGCATGGCTGATATAGGAAGAACTTAATGATCTCCTTTTTTCAAATGAGGAAATTGAGGCCCAAATTGACAACGTGATTTGCCTAAAGTTACCCAGGCACACGTGGCAGAACCGGGCCCAGGAGACCAAGTTTTCTGAGACCTGGTTCCCTTCTGTGTGTGGCACAGAGCTTTGTTTGGATAGCGTGATTGATGACAATGAAGTGCTTTCCACGTATTTCTGTTAGTGTTTGTTAACATCTTTATTCATCCTTTTATAATGTTCTCAGAGTTGGCCCACTCCATTATTCTTAGAAAGAAAAATCCTTTTACATAATTTTTTATTATAAAAATTATCCATTCTCATCACGTAAAATTGAAAACAATTCTCATCATTTTCACAGAGTTTCTTCTATTTTTCTAGCATTTTCTTCTAGTCCTTCCTGTTTTCTTTTCTTCTCTCTCGCTCTCTTTTTTTAAAGATTTTATTTATTTATTTGACAGAGAGAGAGGCAGCAAGAGAGGGAACACAAGCAGGGGGAGTGGGAGAGGAAGAAGCAGGCTTCCTGCTGAGCAGAGAGCCCGATGCTGGGCTGGATCCCAGAACGCTGGGATCATGACCTGAGCCAAAGGCAGACGCTTAATGACTGAGCCATCCAGGCGCCCTTAGTCCTTCCTGTTTTCTGTGCATAGTTATTTCTTTGGGAGTTGAACACTTAGGATAATTATTCCTAATCAACACCTATGATTGCCAATGCACAATCATCTTTATTGATCTGTAAGTGCCACTTTCTCTTTTTTTCTAATCCCAGTGCTTTGCTTTTACAAGATGAGCTTGGTTCCTCTTGTGCTGGAGAGTCAGGCAGTGCTCAAAGAAGTGATGGGGGCATGTCAAAAAGACAGAAATCAGCTTGCAGAGGCTCCATTAGCCAAGTCTGGGATAATTTGAGCATCAAAATAATCAAGAAAATAAGCCACTAAAAAATAGGAATCTCTGAATCGGTAGTGATAATAAATAATCAGTAATAAGTGGATGAATACCTAGGGAAGAGGAAAGGGCTCTTGGTCCCAGTAAAATGCTAGCAGGTCAGTGAGAAGGGAGTTTTAGGGCTGGAAGATCATTTTGCAGCTATCGTGGTAAAGCTTGGCTTGAATAAGAATCATCATTCTGAAAGGAGCTCTTCAAGGTGAAATGAAAGGCTGCTAGTTAGTGATGTGAGGACGTATGAAAATATAAACCACACTTCAGGGTGAGTGTGCAGCTCCAAGGAGGACTCTCTGTAGTCACCATCGGACCCTCTGATTTGTTCTAAGCAAAAACTGATGGATGCCTTTCAGTTCTGCTGTGAGTGTGTTTGTTCGCTGCAGTGTCTCCAGATGCGAGAGGAGGGAACCAGAGTGTTGGTTGTGTTCAGTCGTCCTAGAGCAAGGCTGCCAAATCTCCTTTCTGCCATCCCTGCTCACTCAGATGCCACTCTTCCCATCACAGTGGCAAACTTGTTGCCTGTTGTTTTATCTGTAATGGTAGGTAAAAAGAAAGTAGACACCTCATCTTGGATCGTGGCAACATTTATTAGAAGCTTCCAAGCTGTTTTCTAGTCCCATACAATTTGGAGAGAATGAAGTCCAAGTCAGGGAGGCAAATATTTGAGAGTTACATGTGGGCTTAGGGAATGTTTACCCAATCTAGGTAAGAATCATTTGTCACTAAAAGGCTCCCCACACCCTATCCCCATGGCCATGTCACCCTGCAGAAGGTCAAGTGGCCTTATGCACGAGCCTCATTCTCTGCATTCCTCATCAAGGGGCACAGAGGGGTGGGTGAAGTCACTGCTGTCACAAGCCAGTAGTCAGGAGGGGACTAGGAGCAGAGGCCCACAGTTGCAAGGCTAATTCAGATACCCCATACCCTTTCTCCAAAGGCCAAAAAGCAGAGGACTGGGGCTTGCGTCCATTTGGGGCAGATCTTTAGAAAAAGAAACAGGTAGACTGAGGTCTAGACATCATTAAGACGAGTGGCCTCAAGTGACATTCACATAGCATATTATGGTTTATCACATATGTCTCCTCAGCCTGCTCGAGAGGAAAGAGGTCTCTCCTGAAGGCCGAGTTCCAGCCCTAGCTCAGCTCCTGACTTGTTGGGTAATTTTGGACAGGTGACTTGCCTTTTATGGATCTCAAGTTCCTCATCTGTAGAATTAGGAATGGAGTAAGCAATGCCTAAGTTGGCATCTGATTCTTTTTTTATAACCCACATGACGTCTCTGAGATGGGTATGAAAAAGAGCATTATCCCCATTTTACAGATTAAAAAAACTGAGGCTCACCAAGTGGAAGAGTCCTGGCCAAAGTTGCAGTGGACATAAGTGGCTTTGGATTCCCTAACTCCTGTGTTCTTTCTATTACATTGAAGACCCTTTTGCATAGTTGCCATTGGAATTTTTGGGACAAAAGGCATCGCGGGTGAGGGAACAGTATGGGCAGAGGCCCAGAATCCTGTCTTTGTAGCCCAGACACATGTGTCCCCCTTAATGCTCACTACTTTCTCGTTAGGGGTTTAAAAAATTGGCTTATCAATTTTTTTTTAACCTTAGTTTTCCATCAGTGCTAAAGGAAGATACCACGGCAGGCGGTCAGAAATAACCCTGAATGACAAGAATGCAGCCGTCTCTCTTAAGCATGTCGGCAAAGATGTGCCGGCTGATTCCAAGCAGAGGAAGGCTGAGCTGAGAAGCACCTTCAACAGGCCACGTGAGCAGCAGTGACAGTAGTCCACAGGATGGGAACTCCCTAGGCAGCCACATACCAGTCTCTGCTGGGAGCTTCACCCACGTCAACTCATTGAATCCTCATGGCAGTTCCTGAGGTGGGACACATCTTCATCCCCATTTCACAGAGGAGAAAACCAAGGCCCTCCAAGGCCGGGGAGCTGGCCTGGAAAGTCTCCAGGTATGTGTTGGAACTGGGAAGGAATTTGAACCAGGTCTGTCTGTCTGCAAGGATAAGGTCTGTTTTCATAACCTCATAACACATGCTACCTTCCAAATTACTTGGGGACAATTGCAAGATTCTGTAGACACGCACGCACACATGCAAAATGGCGATGTAAAGCCAGTAATAGTGGACGCCTCTGTGGAGGAAGACTGGTGGCTTGTGGGCGTGGACAGAAGGGAGATTTCCTTCTCACCATAAATCTTTTACCCTTTTAAAATTTTGAAACATATGCATGTACTATCAATTCAAAATGAATTTATATATTTATTTTAAGATTTTATTTATTTATTTGTCAGAGAGAGCAAACGCACAAACAGGGGGAGCAGCAGGCAGAGGGAAAAACAGTCTTCCTGCTCAGCAGGGATCCTGGGATCATGACCTGAGCCGAAGGCAGATGCTTAACCGACTGAGCCACCCAGGCATCCCACAAAATGAATTTAAATTTAACAAAAGGTTACCTAGTATGTTGGTTTCCTGTGGCTGCTGTAACAGATTTCCACAGTCTTGGGCTTCAAACAACAGAAATGTCTTTCCTCACAGCTCTGAAGGTCAGAAGTCTGAAATCAAGGTGGTTCAGGGCCGCACTCTTGTCCAAGGCTCTTGGGGAGAATCCATTCCTTGCCTCTTCCAGCTTCCAGTGTCTTTGGACATTCCATTACTTGTGGCACATCACTCCAATCTCTGTGGTCACAATGGCTCTTTCTTCTCTTCTTTTCTGCATGTGTGTCTTATAAGGTTATGTGTGACTCTGTGTAGGGCTACCTGGTAACCCAGGGTAAGTTCTTCTTCTCAAGATCCTTAACTTACATCTTTTGCCATGTGAAGTCATATTCAGTCTTTTGCTGTATAAGGTAATGCTCATAAGTAGCAGGGATTAGGATGTGGACATATCTTTTGGCGGCCACCATTCAAGCCATTGCTGCTAGGAATTAGCAGGTGAATCTCTACTCCTTCCCGTCTGATGTTGTCGCCCTGCCCCATGTATCCTCTGGATAAGACATTGGAGTCTAAACATGGTAGCTGTAGCTCTGAAGTTCATCGAGTGTTTCTGTGGCCTTCTTGGAGAGTTAGGTGCACAAGCTTGGAAGTCAGCCTGGGTGGGTTCTAATCTCAGCTCCTCCATTTGTCACCTGGGGGACGTTTAGGAAAACCAATATGCCATTTTGCCAGATTAATGTTACCAAAATACAATTCTGATACATGTAATGACATTACATCTCTCCCTTTAGGACCTCAATGGCTCCCCGGCCCCCACCAAATAAACTACATACCCCTTGGCCTCGTGTTTAAGGCCTCCTAACGATGCCTCTGCTCGGGCCCTATGCCCGGGGCGTGTCTATGTCAGGATGCTGTGGACTCGCCTTGCTCTTTCCTGCTTTTTGCTCCTGCTCCTCCCCTGCCTAGAATTCCTTTTCTCCTCACATCCGTGTGTCGAAACCCCTCTCATCCTTCAAGGCCTAATCAAATGCCACCTCCTCCACGACACCGTTGTCTTCATCTGAGCAGAACCTCTCCTTCCGTTACCGCCTTGGCCCACTGCATCTCCCGCACCAGAGACACGCCGGGCTTGGCTTTGTATGGTCTCAGGGCCCCTCGTGAACCGTGGCTCCTTGCAGGCAGGAAGTGTGTGTCTTAGGCACTGTGGGAGCCGGGAACGACACCTGCCAGAGGGAGAGTGTTCAGTGCTGTCTGTTGAGTTTATATAAAAACAACAGAAACCGTACTAGAAGGTCCCTCCATGGTTGTGTGTTCAAAATCCTTGGTTATACAGATGAGGAAACTGCGACCCAGTCTCAGGTGGGAAATGATAAGTTTTCAGCCTACTCTTTCAAGACAACTTGAGTGATTAGAACAAAGGATTGAAAGTTTCCGTTCGGGGCCCTATTAGCCTCTGGCTTGGGAAAATATATTTCTTTGTAATGCTGTCAAATGGCAAAGGGTGTGCCTTTCATGGCAAAGTCTACCTGTTTCAGAGAGACGAATGTGAAAGCTTGGTCCCTTTCTCACCATTCTCTGGCTGTCACCAGCACATCCCAACCCAGTCTCTCACATGGCCTCATTAGAAAGTTCTTTTAACTTCACTCTGTTGTTTTTCTAACCTGCCCTTACTCAGCGTGAAGCCTGAACTGCCCTCCAGATTCAATGTTTTGGAGCTGTTTTTTTTTTTTTAATGATTTTTTATTATATTATGTTAGTCACCATACAGTACATCCCTGGTTTCCGATATAAAGTTCGATGATTCATTAGTTGCGTATAACACCCAGTGCACCATGCAATACGTGCCCTGCTTACTACCCATCACCAGTCTGTCCCATTCCCCCACCCCCCTCCCCTCTGAGGCCCTCAATTTGTTTCTCATAGTCCATAGTCTCTCATGTTTCATTCCCCCTTCTGATTACCCCCCCTTTCTTTATCCCTTTCTTCCCCTACTGATCATCCTAGTTCTTATGTTCCATAGATGAGAGAAATCATATGATAGTTGTCTTTCTCTGCTTGACTTATTTCACTTAGCATTATCTCCTCCAGTGCCGTCCATTGAGAGCCCGACTTTCTCAGGGAAAACACAGGAGACAAGTGAAAACTGCCTCGTGCAGCAAATCCTTCTAGTTGTGTGAAACCCCAGAAGGTAAAGCAGTCTTCATCATCGTGTCTTTGTCGTCTGGCAGCACGTGAAAAGGTTGAAGCAGAAAGGCAGACCAGAACACCTGTGGCCTTTATGAAAACCAAAGAAAGCCATCTCCCGCCCTGCACGTTTTTCTTTCTCAATGCGCAGCATCTGTCAGCCTCTGATGAAAACCCAGCAATGGGGGACCCCGAACCCGGGCTCAGACGAGCTGACTGAGGAATTAGGAGGATTTTGCAATAAGCCCATTAATTCTGTCAGATTGAAATATCTTCTAATTCCACGTAGCCAAGGACAGCTGCACTCTTGTCTCACATTTTCCGCGGCATCTTATGCCTGCTTGGAAGCAGGGGTGCGGGTCTTCACAGAAAGGTGGAAGGCCAGAGATGCGGACTCCAGAAAGATGGGGCTCTGGAGCTATCGCTTGCCAGCCAGAAGGGGGCTTGGCAACATCACTTAAGGCCCCAGTCTCAACTACCTTAGATTCTGCAGTTTACCAGGAGTTCACACTCTAAGGTCATGTGCAATTGTTATTTATCACCGGGTTGGGAGAAAAGGAAAAGCAAAGCTTGATCATTGAAGGCAGGCCATTTATCTCAATTTTCTCCATTACCTGAAGGGAGAATCCACCAGTCCCTCCTGACCTTGGCCCTTTGACTTACGTTGGACCTAGGGAAGGCGTGGTCTCAGCACCTGGAGTGGGAGGAGCTTGCAGGGAGACCCAAGTGGACTTAGTGGAGAGGGGAGGGACACTGCAGGGGCCAAGATGCTACTTCTCTGAGCTCAGGGTCATCATCTAAGACAGCCCCGCATCCGTCTGCATTCTGTGAGGAGCAGCTTAATCACTGCTTCTGGATCCCAAGTACTTGAAACCACCAGCAGGTCTTGGAAGGCAGAGAGTCTCATCTTCAATCGTTCTCTTTGTTTATACTTTCTTCAAGTATAAAAACAAATGCTAATATTCTTGCTATAATGTTAAATCAATAAAGAGACAACAAAGTGGGATCTCAATGATACAAAAACTACATAGAAGAAAAGGCTTGATGAAAATGTTAATAGTGGTTGTATTTGAGAGAATAGATAATGGGCTTTTTTCAGCTTTTGTATATATTTTTTAAAAACTTAAAAGGGTTCATCAATTGCTCTTATTACAAAAAAGGATTCTATTCAGAAATATTTTAATGCCCCCAAAGGAAAGTTCGTTTTTATATTTTCATGAAAATTAGATATATAACTTCAATAAAAATTAATGATGGCATGTTACAATACCGAAAATTTTGGAAGATGTTTTATGAATATTAATAGAGATACCAAGTCTGAGTCACTCAGTAAGTGCAATACAGATGAAAGTATATTACTATAAATTTTTTACACACAAAAAATGATTGTGTGATCAAAAACTATTCCGTTCCCGAAACTAGTATACTCAATAACAAGGAATATTTGATGCAATTAAGAGCACAGTGGGGCGCCTGCGCGGCTCAGTCTGTTAAGCTGATGACTCTTGATTTCCGCTCAGGTCATGATCTCCGGGTCATGAGATCAAGCCTTGCATGGGCTCTGACCTGGACATGGAGCCTGCTTGAGACTCTCCCTCTCCCTCAGCCCCTCCCCCTTCTGTGTGTGTGCTCTCTCTCTAAAAAAAAACCCAAAAAACCAAAAAACCAAAAACCCTGAATACAAAACCCAGCACACACAAATTTGGGCAGCCTCTTTTTCTTTTTCTTTCTTTTTTTTTTTCATGACAGCCTTTTTTTTTTGGTAACTTTGTTGTAATAGAATGAACCTACATCTATGTAGGCTCCAAAACATTGTCAGCCTCGTTCAAGGTTGTAAATTGGACTTAGTGGAGGAATGTATTAATGTTTTAAAATATTGTGATTGTTACAAGTACATGCATGTAATAAAAATGTGTGTTCTATAGCAGCACTATGCAAAGTTAAGCTCCGCGGAACCGTTGTTGGCAAGAGGTTTTGGAGGTTTCCTGAGTAAAGGGTCCAGGGGCTGGAGATGCTGCATGAACCTAGGTTAAAGTGTTCTGTAGGCCTCATCCTTGCGTGACTTCCTGGAACCTCAAGTAGACTAATTTTCACTGTGACTCTCACGAGCGGTGGGCAGTAAGTGGCCTTTGCCCAGGAATGTTTTTTTATCCCCGAGAAAGGACTCTGCACATTGGGATGCGCAGTGTCGTAGGCATGCAAGGACCTCATCTTCTCGGTTATTCTTGAGCCCACGAAGGAGTTTGTCAACCTCTCTTGCCACAAGAGGGGTGTTTTATGAATTCGAAGCATAGGCGCGGATCACATGAAACCACTTAAGGAGCCACAGCATTCGACACAGAAGCCCAGTTTCCACCATCACACAGTCTCATTTGGAGTCATTCACTTGCGGAAGCTCGGTTCTGATGAGACAGCAGAAGACCAGAAGGGACTTGTGAGCTTCATCCCAGGTTCCGTGCTTTGACCTCCTTTATAAAGTGGCTTAGAAATGATATGCAACCCTGCAACTCACCCCCTTCCACCCCCGACATACAGCTGCACGCCCTTGGCTGGCATGCGAAGCGTGCTTAGAAAGGGGAAGAAAAACCCAAACCACAAAACCCCACATTCCTTTTGAGGGCTGTATGTGTACACACCCTAGACCTTTGACCCTCTTTCCTTGCTGAACAGGGGTTTTCGAGGCTTGGAGTCTGGAGTCCTGGATGGTAAGATGCAGCTCTACCCCGTCCTAGTCTAATGGTTTCGGCATTTACCCTCTTGGGGGCTCTGTTTGTTCATCTGTCAAATGGAGCCAATGAGCCCTGGGTCCTATCTAACCTTCCAGGATTGTGATAAGGATAAAATAGAATAAAAATGCTACAAAAAGTTGGAAATGTGAGGCTTGGTTACACCATTATAAACAGAAACAGTCCACTTTCTGTTTCTGAGGTGGTGGGGAGAGTGAGAAAAATAGGAAAGGCTGGAAGACCTAGTGAATGCTCCCCAAGGACTCCTAGACTCCGCCCAGGCTCCGCAGCCCCCTTTCCCACTTACCTCATCAGTTACCAAATACAGGGCTTCTGTGCGCTCTAAATTTAGACAGTGCAGGTGGGAGAAGACAAGACACATGAGGTAAAGTGTCTTTAGACCACCATCTACAGCCTCTGTTCCAATTCTGATAAAATGTTCGCACCACTGAAAAATGCACTCAAATGAACACTTTCTTTAAAAATAATGTGTAAAAACATAAAGGCTGGAAGTATCTGAAACAGCCATAAAAGCTTCTGAAGAAACAAAAAGATTCCAGTAACAACACAACACACCTCTGAAGACTGACAGCTGAGGCCAGAATCTGGGAAAACTTGCCATTAATTATAAGGTGGATGGAACTGAATGAAGTCTACCAAAGTGGCAGAAAGAGTAGGAAGACCTGGCATTGCGTCATGTAGATTCCAAGTGGTTGTTTAGATTTTTCAATACAAAACAACAACAAGAACAAGAACAAAGAGGTATTAATAGGAAAAAAATACACATATTTTATATAGACTATTTCTATCATCTTGGAGTGGTTAAAGCCTTTCTAGAAATGACTCAAAGACATATACCATAAAGAAAAACACTGCTTTATTTGACTCCGGATAATTTAAAATTTTTATGCACGAGAAAGCCATAAACACCTCATCCGTTGCTGGTGGGATTTTAAAAATATGCAGCCACTTTGGAAAACAGTCTGGCAGTTCCTCAAATGTTAAATATAGTTACTGCATGACCCAGAAATTCCACTCCTAGGTATAGACCCAAGAGAAATGAAAACAGACATGTACACAAAAACTTGTACATGAATGTTCATAGCAGCATTATTCATAATGGCCCCAAAGTAGGAACAACCCACATGTCAATCAAGTGATAAGTGCATAAACAAAATCTGGTGTACCCATACAATGGGATATTTCTCAGCCAGGAAAAGCAATAAAGTACTGACACAGGCTACAACATAGATTATTCCTGAGAACATTATGCCAAGCGAAAGAAGCCAGTCACAAAGGATCACATGTTGTGTGTGTATTTTGTGTATGTTCTTGTATTTATATGAAATGTCCAGAATAGGCAACTCCTGTTATTCTTTCCAGAATAGAAACAGAAATGGATTAGAGGTACCAGGAGGTACAGGGTCTGGGGATAACTCCGGGCAATGACTACCAACGAGTTCAAGGTTTCTTTCTGGGTGCTGAAAATATTCTGGAATTAGAGGATGATGATGGTTTCATAACTGTGAATGTACTAAAAACCATTAAATTGTATACATTAAAAGGGTGAATTTTATGGCATATGAATTTTTTCTCAGTAAACCTATTATTTAAAAAGTATAAACGGCTACTATAAAAAACAAAATAGCAAAGCTAATGACAATTGTAACATTTCACTAGATGGTTAATATCTGTAATACACAAGGAATTCTTACATAAAAATTTGAAAATAAATAAGCCATTTAAAAAATTGGTAAAGGCCAAGATACCCATTTCATAGGAGAGGAAGCACCAAAGGCCAATAAGCATTTTTATGTTTATGCTTATTTTGAGAATTTGAAGTTCCTGTGGTTACTAGACCTGCTGCTAGAGGTTATCCGCTAGTGTATTAATAATGAAGCACACATTTTATGTCATATTCTGAGAAGAGGTCCTCAAGCTTTATCAGAGCACCAGTGTGTGTATGCCACAAAAAGGGTAAAGAATCCCTGAATTACAGGAAACAGGTAAAATCAAGTATGGCGTATCCATATAAGGAAATGCTATGTAGCCATTATCATCGATCCTGCAGGTGAGAATGTACAGCAGTTGGAACTCTCAAACACTGCAGCCAGGAGTGTAAGTTGGGGCAACCATTTTGGAGACTATTTGGTATTTTCTACTAATGCTGGACATTTGCATACCCTATGACCTAGCATTTGCACTCCTAAGCACATATGCAACAGAAATATATACATATGTTCAGCAAAAGACATCTAAAGAATTTATAGCAGCTGTAATAGCCAAAACCTGGAAACAACCCATATGTCTATCAACAATAGAATGGATAAATAAATTGTGATACATTTATACAAAGGAATACTCTATGGTAGTAAGTGTGAATGAACTGTTGCCAAATGCAACAATGTGAATGAATCTCATTCCTCTACCGTTGAGTGAAAGAATATAGACATAAGAATAAATACCATATAATTCCATCATATGAAGTTCAAAAACCAGGCAAAAACTCTTTAGAAATTAGAAGGGAGGATAGTGGTTTCTTTTGGGGGAAAGGAGACAGTACCTAGGAGAAGATCCGAAAGGTTTTGGGGGTGCTGGGTAATGAACTATTATTTTATATTGGTGCTACATAGAAAAGTGGATTCCATTTGTGAAAACACCTTGAGCCTTACATAATTTTTGCACATTTCTGGTTTTTTCTTATACTTCAATCAAATGTCTGCTTCAAAATGACAGAAGAATTTTAAGGACATGGGAAGATGTTCATATTATCATACTATATTGAAAATACAGGCTGATATAGGTGCAAACTGTATAAATGCAACCTTTCTTTTTCTTAAGGATCATCACACATACACGCTTGTAAATACATAACATTTTTACGAGAATATACAAGTAAATGATGGGAGTAATTGCTTCTAGAGAGGGAGGCTGGGAGAGAGATTTATTTTTTACACCATGTTCTTTCGTACCTTTTGTACAAAAGGTTTTAACTATGTGCCTGCATTGCCAATTCAATGCAAAAGAAAGCACAAAAACAAGAAAGCAGATTACAAACTGTATCATCTCATTTTTGTGAAAATAAATGTCTGGCACTATCACTATCAAAATGATAAATGTGGTTACCTCTGGGTAATGGGATTATGGATGATTTTTCTTTTTGCAAAAACATCTGTATTTTCTCAGTCTTCTAGTGTGAACACATATTTCTTTTGAGAACGAGAAAAGTAATAGTTATCCCTTGCAATTCTGTTTTAATCAATGTTATTGAAGTGTTATTTTTGTACAGTACAGTGCGCTGATTATAAGAGTACGGTTCAATGAATTTTACAGAGGCATGTGCACCCATGTCCTTACCACTTAAGACTAGAACGTTTCCACACCCAGAAAGTCCCTTCATGTTTCTTGGTAATCAACCTTTACCTCTCCTAAGTGGTATCACTTAGGTATCACTGATCCCATGGATCAGATTTCTAGCACCAGAGACAGTTGTGTCTGCTCTAGAAATTTCTAGAAATGGGATTATACTGTAGGTACTCTTCTGTCTGGCTTCTTTTGCCCTATTTACTGCTTTTGAGATTGATTTCTGTTTTGTGTGTATCAGTAATCCGTTATAATTTATTTATTTTATTATTTTATTTTATATTTTAGCGAAGAGTAACGTCTTCAGTGCTTGCTCCTTCCTGATCTGTGGCGTGGGAAACCATCCACGGGGAAAATAGCCCTCCACAGCCTCTCCAAGCTTGTCTGCCGCAGGCCTTCCTATGCTGGGAGGGGAGACAGCCGCCCGCCCCTCCCCCGCCCCAGTCCTGGTCTGCAGCCCATCCCCCCGCGGCAGCGCCAGACTCAGGTGAGAGCCACCCTGCTCCTTGCCATTGTTCCGCAAGTGACAGCCTCCAGGGCAAATGGAAAACCGTCAACCTGAGGGCTGTCAACTGCAGACAAGAATTCTTTTCTTTGTCAGGCTGGGTGGTCTCCGTGGCTTCGGCAGCGGCCTGCACAAAAGATGATAAGCGCCGTGTGCGCGCCCGCAGAAAAACATCGCCACCACCCGACAGCTCTGACCGCGCTCCTTTGTGAGGCCAGGATTAGCCCTTGACGGCGTGGAAATCTTCAAACCCAGCCCCCGCGAGGGCATCCGAGGGTCGTTTCGTCCAGTGTGCCCATGCCCACCCCCTCACCAGCATGTTTCCTGGGCTGTTTGCCCCACAATCTTAGTCATAGACAGCTAGAAGGGCCCTCAGAGATCACGTGGCCCGACCTAATTCCGCTGCAAAAGTGGGTCCAGACACAGGTCACACAGCAGAAGGACTGAGGCAAGGACAAGTATCCAGAGTTTTTCTCTGTGGGGAGCTCTTTCCACTACTCTAAGCTGCTTTTGTTAATAAGTGGCCCCTCAAATAGTACAGTGTAAAATGTAAATTGTAATTTTCCATTAAAAAAGGAGACCGCGCGCGCAAATCCCTCCACCCCGCACCCCGCTTTGTAGAAAGGCTTTCTGGCGCTCGCGGCCCGGGCAAGAGACGGATTTCATTTATGAATAGTTTGGTGCCCCCTACTGGTTATGGCTGCAACGCAGCGACCTCTTCCCAGGCGCCCTCCACAGGCACCATTATTTCTAATTTCAAATCTAAAGAGCAGGACTGTAGACTAGGCAGTTTTACCCATTTTATAGATGAGGAAACTGAGCCCCACAGAGATTAAACAAGCTGCCCAAAGTGGCTGAGCCTGCATTCAAACCTATTCCTGTGGAACTCCAACTTCCTTCCACTCGATGTCAATACCACTTACCAGCATCCTGACACTGTGTAGCACTTTCCCTTAACAAAGGATTTTTTCAAAAGATTTTATTTATTTGAGAGAGAGAAAAAAAGTAAGATTGAGAAAGAGAGCGTGAGCAGAGGGAGGGGCAGAGGGAGAGGTGGACGCAAACTTCCTGCTGAGCAGGGAGCCTGCCAGGGGCTCCATCCCAGGACCCTGATGTCATGACCTGAGCCGAAGGCAGCCGCTTAACTGACTCAGCCACCCAGGCGCCCCAACAAACGATTTATAAATACTTCAAAATAGGCCATGAAGTGGGAGCTAACGCCCCTGTTTAGCACATGGGGAGGCCTAGGCTGGGACAGCAGTGACTTGCCCAGGGCCACAGGTCCAGTAAACCCCTGCGCCTGCCTGCTGCACGCAAGGTCCAGGAGGGGACTTAATTCCTGGGCAGCCTTCATCCAGGAGGAATAGGGAGGCTGCAGTGTTCCCACGCAGGCCCTGTGTGGGAAGGGGACGCCAAGGGACTCAGAGATAAAATACATTTTCTACTCGTGGGGAACTCACATCACCATCCACTGGATTCAACAGATGCTGCGCAACTGAGTCCATGGTTTTGTGTGTGTGTGTGTGTGTGTGTGTGTGTAAATGAGTGAATGCACGAATGCGTGAATGGAGTGGCCTAGAGACTAGAGGCTGTGAAGGCCAGAAGTGTCTGGGCCATTGTGCTATAAAATGATAGATTGCCATTTAATTGGAAGAGTGTATTTCTGGCAGTCAGAGCAGTTCACAGGGAGACGGCCGCCTCCGTGGGTGTGAGTGCCCGTCGCGGGGAAACAGGCAGAGTTAAGCACACCGAAGCCGAGATGTTGTAGAGGGATATTAAGCTTGCATGGTATTTTCTGAACATCAGCATCAACATTTAGAAATGGGAAGATTTCACATGAAACCCCAGAATTTTCGCTCTTCTTAAACAAGGTGGTAGGCTTAGCCTCATCAGGCCTGTGGCAGCACTGCCCTCAGCTCCCGACTGTCACCACAGCAGTGAGGCTGATCAGCGATGCCACTTCTCATTGCATGTGTGCTGCCATTTTTCTTATTGTAAAAATAAAACAAAACAAAAACCCAACATTTTTCTTATCAAGTTTTCACCAGGAAAGCAAAAATAAGAGACCAAGTCATTTGTTTTAGGAAACGTAGGGCACAGCATATTTATCTGTGGAAGTGAGGACATTTTTATACGCTTAAAAGGCAGGGGCTCAACTTGCTTCATTTGTTTTCATTACCAGCCTGGACCCCATGACAGCTCGAACTAGATACACTAGGAAGTCTTTGGTATCTTCTTATGTGTGGACTTCGGGTCAGACTCTCCCTCTGCGGCGACTTCTGTCTTCAACTCCTCAGAGAGGCAGGGCCACTGGAGCAGGACGTGAGTGTAGTCCTGGGTCTGGGGGCCTGAGGTAAGAAGAAATCCTGCCCAGTGCGACCACTGTGACTCACCAGTTAAGTGAGAGCATAAAGGCCTAGCAGACCACATGTATGCCCTCTGCCCAGCGAAGCCCTTCGAGATGTGACGCCTTGATCACAAATCTTCTGAATTGGCCTCCCTCCCAGCACTTTTCTTCTTATGAGAGGGTTTCTTAGCCCTCCCCATCCTGGCCACGTGGATGGCTCCCTGATCCCATGGGGGGGGGGGTTGCTCAGAAGTGGGCACACGCTCCAGATGTGGTCTGAGCGCTGAAAACAGCAGGACAAACATCTCCCACAGTTCAGCTGTGCTACTTTTCTTCTTGTCACTTCTACTCACATTCTCTCTTTTTATCAGTCATGTCACATGTTGGCTCACAGAGTTTGTGGGGCACCAAGACCTTCAGACTGTTTTGCGTGAATGCTTCTCAAGAGAGTTCTACCTGAACTGAAAATCACAGACACTAAATGTTGGACGTATTCCCGGAGGTCAGCGAAGGCCACCTCCCACATATGCAGAAGGAGACCACTTCTTCAAACACCCTGACAGAATGTTTGAACTGAAATGAGGAGGTTCACACTTACTGCACTTGATTTTATATTTGTCCCATAGCTCCATTCTTCCAAGAATGGATCTTGATTTTGTAAAAAATCATAACTACTCAACGAGTATACTCATTGATCCCAGGTTGTAGTTGAGACAACTGAGGCCCAGAGATGTTGAGTAACTTGTTCAGAGTCATAAGCTAATAAGTGGCAGAGTTGAGCTTAACTAGGCACAAACAGTTGTTGAGCAGAGGAGTGGCATGGTCTAGGCTGTACTTTGGGAAGACAGAGCTGTAGGCCAAGTGGAAGATGGATTAGAAGGGGTCAGCCTGGAAGCTGGCCGACCAGTTAGAGGCTGTTCAGGCAGGAGATGATAGGAGTGAAGCTAGGCCAGTAGCAGTGGGACCAGAAAAGGGATGGGGGCTGGAAACAGTCAGTTTCCAAACATAAAAACTGTAAAAACAAGTGATAAAGAGTTCATCTATTTAACAGAATTATAACTATCAGAAGAAGTCCTTGCCAATAAAATATAAGTGGTTTGTGGTTTGAAGCTGCAACCACACTTGTTATAAAGGTAATTGAAAGGAAAACCCCAACTGGGGATAATAAGAAAACAGGAAACCACAAGCCTATAACCCCATTATGTGGATTGGAGTTCATCCACATAATAGACGAACCCTGGACCACATTCATCCTCCCCTGGCCCTTCGCAAGACGGATGAACAACTCTGAGAGCAAGCTTCAGGCAGAGACAGTCCTGTCAGTTTCAAGCCGCTTGGTTAGCTGCCGCGTGGGGCATCGCCAAGGACCTGGTTTCAGCTCTGCACTAACTCACCCAGAAAAGCACTAGTGGAGGAAGTAAGAGGAAGACTTGTTCTAATCTAGAGACAAGTTTAGTGGTGGAGAATATTCATGCTGGGGCTGGTCTGTGCCTGGTTGAGCCCAGCTGTGTCACTTATTAGCTTATGACCTTGAACAAATTACTTAACATCTCTGGGCCTTCGTTGTCTTATCTATAAATTGAGATTAATGAGTCTACTCTTTGAATAGTTATGAAAATGAGAGAATTGATAAATTTAAAACACTGAAAGGAACATCGAGTATACAGTAAGTACCATATAAGTGTTTCCTATTGTAATTGCTATTATTATTATTACAGTGAATAATGGGCAAAGCCGTACAACAATGGGATGGGGCTGTTTGAGGAGAGTCTTCCATCACCTGTGTAAGCAGAGCTGAGGTGGTTGTAGGGTTCAGCTTCGGACCTTGAGTTTCAGTGCTGGTGAGACAAGGGGCTTATTGAGCATTTTTCATTCTTTCTTTTTTTTTTTTTTAAAGTAGGCTCCAAGCCCAGCATGGAGCCCAACATGTGGCTTGAACTCATGACCCTGAGATCAAGACCTCAGCTGAGATCAAGGGTTGGACACTTAACTGACTGAGCCCCCCCATGTGCCCCATTATTCATTCTATTTATTTAATTCCACAAATATGTACTGAGCAGCTATTCTGTACCTGACACTATGGTAGGTCCTGGGATGAATCAGACAGTCCCAGCTCTCAAGGACCTGATAATCCAGGAAGGATGGGAGGTAGAAATTACCTCTTGAGTGGCGAGTAAGTGCCACAACACCAGCACATATGAGGCTCATAGACAGCCAGGGGACAGGGTCAGGACAGGCTTCCTGGAAGAGGCAGGAAGAAGCAAGGTCCCCTGGACCACATTCAGGATCTGGGGAATGCAGAGTAGGGAAGATCTGCCCTTGCTGGTCCATGATTAACAGAAGATCTGGGCTTCCAGTGCTTACAGTCGTTTTCCCCAGGCCCTGTACTAAGTGGAATCACTTGGGCCTTCCCACTCCTTACTGCTTCTGGAAAGAAAATTCTGGTGAGTCTCTAAGATGTTTTCTAAATCTCTTTGCACACACATTTTATTGATCACGGTTTCAGGATGATGGTTTTGCCTCAATCCCTTTATCTTTTGGCGGAGGAACGTTGAAATCGAAGTTTCTCCAGAAGGAGGGTCAGTCATAACCAAAAGAGACTACGTTTCCTGGATCACTGCGTCAAGACAGCTTGAGCCAAGGTGATTGGGCTAATTTCTGTGCTGCTGCACCCCTGTCCGAGACAGTTCCCTGCCTTGACGTGCTCCTTGCCACAGATGTTCTTCTATTGTGAATTTATGCCAACCATGTTCAAAGTGGCCACATTAAGGGGTAAAGCCCTGGGGAGTCAGGGGAAAAATTAAAAAGAAAGCCACACACATGTACTATTTACTCGATAACAAAGACAAATACGTTCACATCCTGTCATCTCAGGCATGAATAACTACAGTAATGCTCTCATCGAGGAGGCCCTGTCAGGAAACACTGCCAAGTTTTTCCTTCCCCTTCCTGACTTCCATTCTTGCCTGCTGTTCTTCTTCAGGCTCTGGTTAACGCTTTCAATTCTTTCTGTTCTTTGTTAATTACCCCTCTTTCAGCCAGGATCACAGTTGGTCTGGGAGAGGAGAGGTACAAAGCAGGAAGAGGGAGGTAGTCACAGGTTTTTCCAGAGACCGTGAGTGGGGAGAGGCCAGAACACATCCACCGGTCTATTCTCCTTGCCCCTTTTCCTTTTGTGCCCCCACCAAAATGACTCATGCTGCTGTGCTCAGGGCAAGCCCCACAACCTCTGTGACTGTGTGGGATGTACAGATCGGGACACGCACTCTTCCTTTCTCTAAAGGAGGAGTCTCATTTTAGCTTGGTTGAGGCATCAGCTAACAATTCAGACCCAACTTACATGAAACTTGCTAACAAAGGTCAGGACGCGAAGGCAGAGGGAGTTACTGGTCAAAGGAAATCCAACAGGTTGTCAAGAATTACAAAATACGTGTACAACATCTGAACTACATATGGTCCACATCCTTCAAGTTTGGAATCCTTTGTTTGGGAGAAGTTTCTAGGGCCTGATTATTCTCAAAAGATTACCTTGGGGAAGAACTGTTACCTTGTTCTCCAGAAATACTGCACAGCCTCAGAGGCTCTTAGAACTATGTAAAGTCTAGGGGTACCTAGGTGGCTCAGTCAGTTAAGTGGCTGCCTTTGGCTTGGGTCGTGATCTTAGGGTCCTGGGATTGAATCTCATGTGGGGCTCTCTGTTCAGTGAGGAGCCTGCTTCTATCTCTCCCTCTGTCCCTCTCCCTCTCTCTCAAATGAATAAATAAAATCTTAAAAAAAAAAAAAAGAACTATGTAAAAACCTAGAGGGTCATCTAAGGTGTTGGCTTTTTTTTTTTTTAAAGATTTTATTTATTTATTCGACAGAGACAGAGACAGCCAGCGAGAGAGGGAACACAAGCAGGGGGAGTGGGAGAGGAAGAAGCAGGCTCATAGCAGAAGAGCCTGATGTGGGGCTCGATCCCAGATCGCCGGGATCACGCCCTGAGCCGAAGGCAGACGCTCAACTGCTGTGCCACCCAGGCGCCCCTAAGGTGTTGGCTTTTGAAGTTTGCTGCCCATTAGAGTTCTAGTGCCCTGACCAATGACGTCAGAATTTCTGGGGGGTGGGGCCTAAGCATCAGCATTAAACTCCCCAAGTGCACTCAAGTTTGAGAACCTCTGAGCTGGACCCTCACTCTTCAAAGTGTGGTTGGTGGAGCTGCAGCCCCATCAGGGAGCTTGCTGGAGATGCACATTCTCGGGTCCCACCACAGACCTACTGATTCAGAATCTGCATTTTAACAAGATCACCAAGTGCATAAAAGTTTGAGAAGCAGTTACTTTCTTGAAGCATTGACCAGTCTGGTAACAATGGGCTCAAATTCTGTCTTGGCAACTACCCGCAGGAGCTGGGTGGTAGCTGCCCCCTTTAAGAGGGGATTCGCCACTCTGGTTTGCCTGAGTCTCACACCTGGCTAGGTTCATTAACTTCCATCACCTGGCTGGGCCCAGTCAGAATTTGAGTTTTTTTGTTTTTTTGTTTTTAAAGATTTTATTTCTTTATTGGACAGAGAAAGACACAGCGAGAGAAGGAACACCAGCAGGGGGAGTGGGAGAGGAAGAAGCAGGCTTCCTGCTGAGCCGGGAGCCCGATGTGGGGCTCGATCCCAGGACCCTGGGATCATGACCTGAGCCGAAGGAAGATGCTTAACAACTGAACCACCCAGGTGCCCTGGAATTTGAGTTGTTTTAAAATTTATTATAAAATAAAGTTTACCATTAGTAACATGTAGTGCATTCACAACTGTCACCACTACCTAGTTCCAGAATACTTCATTACCCCAAAAGGAAACCTCATACTTATTAAGCTGTCACTGTCTAGCCCCTCTCTCCTCAGCCTCTGGCAACCATTAATCTGCTTTCTGTCACTGCGACTTGGCTTATTCTGAATGTTTCAGAGAAAAGGAATGCATAATGTTTTCAAGGTTCATCCATGCTGCAGCATGTATTAGTACTCTTCCTTTTTTGGCTGAATAATATTCTTCTGTATGGGCATATCTCATTTCATTTACCCATTCATCATTTGATGGATATTTGAGTAGTTTTAACCTTTTGGTTACTGTGAGTAGCGCTGTTATGAACTCTTGTATGCAAGTTTTTGTTTGAACACCTGTATTCAATTCTTTGGGCTATGTGGAATTGCTGGGGCAGAGTTTTAGAACAACCTGGCACACTGAGGTTTCACGCCAGTGTTCAATGCTTAAAATTTGAGCAGCACAATCTAGTGGTTCCACTTACTGAGTATATACATGTTTAAGCTGGAGAACATTATATAAAGCAGACAGAGTGGAATTGCTGACTCATTGGTAATTCTATGTGTAACCCTTTGAATATCCAGACTGGTTTCTAAAGCAGCATTTTATATTCCTACCAGTCATGTTTCAGGGCTCCAATTTCTCCACATTCTTGCCAACACTTGTTATTGTGTTATATTTTCCCCCTTAATTCTATTCATCCTGGTGGTGGTGAAGAGGTATCTCACTGTGCTTTTGGCTTGAATTTCCCTAATGAGTAGGGATGAATACCTTCTCATGTGCTTGTTGGCCATTTATATATAGTCTTTAGAAAAATGTCTGTTTAAGTCCTTTGCTTATTTAAAAACTGGGTTGCCTTTTGTTATTGAGCTGTAAAATTTCTTTATTCTGGAGACTATGCTCCTTTCACATATACGATTTGCAAATATTTTCTACCCTTCTGTGAGTTATCTTTTTCACTTTCTTGATGGTGTTCTTTGATGTACAAAAGTTTTAAATTTTGATGAAGTCCAATTTATCTAATTTTTTCTTTTGTTGCTTGTGCTTTTGGTGTTAAATGGAATTTGAGATTTTGTTACCTGGACAAGGTCAATGGATAGGAAGAGAAAGGGACTGAGGGGAAAGGGAACAGGGATTGCTTGAGGTCTTCATCTCCAGTTCAACCAGAAGATCTGAGCATTTATCTGCTTTATATAATGTTCTCCAGCTCATTCATATATATAAAAATATATATTATATATGTATATATTGTATATGTACAATATGTATATTGTAATATATATATGTATATATTATATATGTATATTGTAATATATATAAATATATATTATATATGTATATATGATTGATAGACTAGAACCACTAGGTTGTGCTGCTCAAATTTTCACCATGGAAAACGAGTGTGAAACCTTGGTGCACCAGATTTTCTGAAAACTAGTTCTAAATGGTATATGTAGTAAATAAAATATAATGTGTTTCCTGGTTTCAATTAGATTTTATTTGTAATAAAAAAGCATACATTTTTGGAAAAGCGAGCAATGTTTCTTGCAAAATGCTCCATTTACCACACTTTTGGGAAGTCAGGATTTGGCCCAAATCCAAACCCACTACCTGGTGGCATCTCATTCACACTGAAGGAATATTCCATGGAAAAGATAGCCAAGTTCATGCACACCAGCTTTGGTACCAGGTGCTGTATTTGCCTAATGTCACATAGCAGGTGAGAGTTTGAACCCAGAGTTCCCATTTCAAATCTAAGGCTCTGTCCCCTAGGCCATGCTTTCAAAGTCAAGTCAGATGAATCATCCATTGATCTTTTCTGACTGGCACTTCTAGTGCTACTAGCTAATATTATTTTTGGAAGCTTTCTATACGCCAGGCATGTTGCTGAAAACCTTTACAGGTAATCTTTCCAACACCCCAGGAAGTGGTTCCGTAATTATCCTCGTTTTACTACTGAAGAAACCGAATTGAGGTTATATAACTTGTTCCAGCAAACACGGTAAATATCAGAGCTAGAATTTAACTCAGATCTGACTCCAAAGCCCATATTCTGAACCACCAAGCAATACTATTGTTATAGAGATGACCAAGTCCTGAAAATTGACCTCAGCCGCGCCCCTTCTAGATTACAAGCTAGCAGGTATTCCTGGCCCCAGCGCGTGCGCAAACCCCACCCTCCGCCCGTCCCTTCCGCCCCGGCACCTCAAATTGCGCAGGCGCTCTCCTTCTCTGAGGCCGCGTAGTGGAGTCGACGCGGAGGCGGTGCAGGCGTCGCGAAGGGGTGGAGGGCAGGCTTCGGCGTGTCAATGCGCGTGCGCGGGGCTAAAGTCTCGGCCCTTTGGGGAGCTTGGCGATGGCGGCAGCCGGGGACGCTTCGCGGGAGCCGGCTGCCTCGGAACCGCCGGCGGAGCTGCCTGCCTCGGTGCGGGCGAGCATCGAGCGGAAGCGGCAGCGGGCGCTGATGTTGCGCCAGGCCCGGCTGGCGGCCCGGCCCTACCCGGCGACGGCGGCTGCGGCTACCGGAGGTTTGGGCCCTGGCGACGCCTGCCCCTTCCCTCTGGCTGGTCGGGTGCCCGCGCGTCTGCGCGCCTGTCCTCCCGCAGTCCCGGGAGTCTGCTCCGCCGGCCGTTTCAAAGCGGGCTAAGACCACCAGCGGTTCCGCGCTGGAGCCGGGGCTTTCCTTACTGCACTCGGGTGGCCCAGCTCTCCTCTTAGGCTTGGGGGATGCAGCCGCCCTCTCCGTCGGGAGGCGCCTTAGCTTTTCCCTTTTTGTTCCAGCTGCGCGTCCGCCGGTCCTAGGGGTAGACCTTGTATAAAAGTTTTAGACTTGTGACGCATTTCAGCAGTCATCCTGCACCGCTCCCGAATTCAGCCACTCAACAAAGGCACAGTGCTCGCTATGTGCTGGGCACCGAGAGAGGCAAACCGAGGCTGCGGCCTTCGTGGGGCTTTCAAGAGTAGCACCTGTTGTGTTTCACATCCTTCAAGTTAGCTAACTTGATTCTCACTGTTAACTTGGAAAATAATTAGGGCAGCGTTTGGTCCCGGTGTTTTACTGAGGTGGTAATTGAGGACCAGAAAAGGAAAGGAATCTACTCAGGTTCATACCAGCAAGTACGCGAGCTAATCAGGACTATAATTGAGCTCATCTGATCCTGGATTCACGGCCTTTCATTTTCACCAACTGCTTCTCCTGTGCCAGGCATTGTCTCACTTTTAGGAAGAAAGGCTGTTAATTTTTGTCTGAATTTTATCTTCCCCCTTTCTTGGGTCAGCCCTTGACTGCGTGTCTTTCATGGATGTATATTTCTATCCCCTGATTTTCCACTGTAGTCAAGTAATAATCTTCCTTAGGGTACTTAAAATAGTTTGGTTGACCTGTGGGTCTTCAGGACTGCCTCTATAACATGAGGTACAGGTGTTCCTAAAGCTATACCCCATACTGTGTGAGTAGTTGAGCACAGTTTGGAGCTGTGTCCTCTACTATCCCTTTTCCTCAGCCAGAAGAAAGGAAGAATGACAAGAAACTGGGGCTGGCAGCGTGTCTTGATATACTGACGCTGAATCTGCAAATTCTAGCCACTTTTAATGGTTCTGGTTTCATCCTCTCTGTTTTCTACTTTTCTTATTCCTTCATCAACTTGAGATGTTCTAGAGTCAGGACAAAAGTTGTTCATTTGTGTTAATTCATAGTCATGATTTCATAAGGCTTTGTAGATCTGTACTAAATGGTTGTGGAGCAAGGGTGCAAAAAAGAACATACAGAGGTATGAAACTTCTGATTGTGGAAAGCAAGGTAGAATGAATATTCTGTAAGAGTTCTCGGGCACTGGACTGTGCTGTGACATGGAATACCGCTCCCCCCCCCCCCCCACTCTCCTTCAGGAGCTTGGACCAGCTGGACTAGTCAAGACCTTAACTTGAGCAGGATACTGAACGGTGCTCAGTCATGCCAAGACAGAGCCCCGTTTCTCTTTGCTGCTCCACCTTGCTGTTTCCCCAGGTCCTGAGCACCACATTCTAAGCAAGTTCTTCTTAGTCTTTTCCATGGCCTATGTCCTAGCTCAGCCAGAAAGTGAAAATTGTACAGTATGCTGAAATAAAAGTACTGAAGATAAAAATTTTGGCACCAAATCTAATATCGAGTCTTCCAGTCTGTATGAGGTCTGTTTCTCCATTTATATTTAGGTCTGATTTCTCTTAGTGGTGGTTGCATTGTAGAGGTTTTACACCTCTTTTCCTAGATGTTATGTCTTCATTCTAATTGTAGATTCTCGTGGATATTCTATGTACGTAATCACATCATCTGTGGATAAAGACTGTTTTAATCCTTTCCAGCCTTGATGCCTGTTTTATTTTCTTGCCATCTTGCACTAGTTGGGCCCTTCAGTATAATGTTGAGTGGAAGTGTTAATAGTGGACATCCTTGGGGCTCCTGGGTGGCTCAGTCATTAAGCGTCGGCCTTCGGCTCAGGGCAGCCCTGCATCGGGCTTCCTGCTCTGCTGGGAGGCCTGCTTCTTCCTCTCCCACTTCCCCTGCTTGTGTTCCTTCTCTTGCTGGCTGTCTCTCTCTGTCCAATAAATAAATCTTAAAAAAAAAAAAATAGTGGACATCCGTATCTCATTTGATATATTTTAAACTTAAAGTACCTGTTTATGCACAAAGGAACATAGGGGCTTACCTAGTTAAATCATTGACCACTTTTACTTACTTTTCATAGGTATGGCTAATGTAAAAGCAGCCCCAAAGATCATTGACACAGGAGGAGGCTTCATTCTGGAAGAGGAAGAAGAAGAACAGCATACAATTGGAAAAGTTGTCCATCAGCCAGGTAAAGTGTATTTTCAGAAAATAGGTATCTAGATTAGTCATTTTGAGAAATCTGCATAATTCTGTAAATCAATTATAAACAATGCCATACTTGTCAGTGAGCAGGTGAGGTTTGTAAGAGGGATACAGTTTGGCAGTTTTGCTAGTAGATTAAAAAGTAAACAGATTTGGCAATAATTAACTTGTGGTTTGTGTACTTAGGGTTGTTGCTCTCTGTTATTTTGTAATAGGCAGGGACAGCCAATATATTGACTGATAGTATACTCCATTGTCTTGATAGGCTGAAATGAGGGGCTAGAACCCAAGAGATAACATTTAGGACCTTCTTTTACTTGTTTGGAGGAAAAATGGGATATATTTATCTGTAGCTTTATCCTTGGGGAAGCTTAGAAAACCAATTTTAGTTTTAGCTGTGGCAACAGAAATGTTACATGTTCATTAAGGTAGGTAAGAGTCCTATTCCACTGTTTTCAGAAGCTGAGACTTGAAGGATTAAAATATTCAGTTTGGGTGCCATATTTAAGGGGGATATTGACAAGTGTATAGTGTCCAAAACAGGGTGGTCAAAATAGTTGTCTTCATATTGACATGTGAGGAACAGTTGTCAAAACTGGTTAGGTTTAACTTCGAGGACACTTCTAACTGCCTGCAAGTGTAAGAAGTCTTCTCTGTGGAAGAGAGATTATACTTACTGTGATTTGCTTTGGAGGGCAGAACTTGGAACAGTGGGTGACAATTACAGTACAGTGAGGGAGATTCCAGCCCAGTACCATGCATATATTTAGCACTTTGCACTTAAAGACTGTTGGCCCATATTTCGTGTGAGTCTCATGGTGATTCTGAAATGGAAGAACTTCCTAACCATGTGAATTGCTGCTTCTAAAGAACAAAGTGTTGGAGGGGTTCAGAGATTGAAAGATCTGACCGGGGTATATTAGAGAAGCCCTGTATGAGGAGGGAAGGCACGGAATTAAAGACCTTTAAGGTCCCTATGATTTTATGGATATGAAGACTCATTGTAGCTTTTGTCTGCAATTTTTGGCCTCAACTATGGGCTGTAAAGCCTATACTTCTTCTTTTTTTTTTTTTTTTTTTAGATTTTATTTATTTATTCATGAGAGAGAGGGGAAGAGGGAGAAGCAGAAGCAGGCTCCCCATAGGGAGCCTGATTCAGGACTCGATCCCAGGACCCTGGAATTATGACCTGAGCCAAAGGCAGACGCTCAACCAGCTGAGCCACCCAGGCACCCTATAAAGCCTATACTTTGATTTAACAGGTCACACAACACTTTTTTTTTTTTTTTTTTTTAAGATTCATTTATTTGTCAGAGTGAGCGCCCTAGCTGGGGGAGCAGCAGGCAGAGGGAGAAGCAGGCTCCCCACTGAGCAGGGAGCCCGATGCAGGACTTGATCCCAGGACCCTGGGATCATGACCTCAGCCGAAGGCAGACGCTTAACAAACTGAGCCACCCAAGCATCCCATCACACAACAAATATTTATTGATAACCTATTGTAGTGCCTTCCTGCTTAATGAAGGTATACATGTGGCATTGGCTGTTACTCATACATTGATGGTATGGCTGCTGCATGTGAATAGGACTTTGGTTGTGAATTTGCGGAAGTTAGAAAAGGTGCGTGTTGGTTTGCAGACTGGCCCGACACACAGAGGGCAAGAGACTGAAGGAGTCGGGCCACTCCAGACTGGTAGGGGCCAGCTTTAATTAGCAAGGGAACGTAGGAGGCTGCAGGATGAGTAGATCTCTGCACCCACCTGCCACATCTCAACAGTTCATATAGAGGTTTAACTGGGTTCAGTCACAGATGGCCTCAACGACACCTTACTCTCTCAAGGGTTTGTCCGTGGAACAGCTCCCACTGTGGGATTGCTGGGCAGAATGAGCATTTCAAGAACAGGGTAGGGGGTGAGGAGTTTCTAATTGCCCAGGTCCTCCTCATAGATCAGCTGGCCATCGTGTCCTCTCGATTACCTCCTTCATCAGTGTCCCCTTTGGGAGACAGATTAGAAAAGGCCCTCATCTCTGGGCTGACTTAGCTTGGGAGAGGGAGAGAGGCTCTCAAGCAGACTCCCCCCTGAGTGCGAAGCCCACTGTGGAGCTCAGTCTAACGACCCATGAGATCATGCCGTGAGCAGAAATCGAGTCAGACACTTAACCAGCTGAGCCACCCAGGTGCCCCTCTATCATGTTTTCTTTGTTAGTTTTTAAAGAGCCTCAGCATAGCTGAGAAAAATCAAAATTATTTGGGCCATTAAGTTATATGGGTCATTTGCCTATAAAGCAAAGCCTATCAAATGCTTTTATAATCTAGAATAGAGGTTCCTCAGAATCACTAGGAAGGTGATAAGGGAAAGGGGGGGTGAAGGTGATTAAAAGATACGACTTGTAGTTATAAAATAAGTTATGAGGATGTAATATACAGCATGGCAACTAGTTAATATCACTGTGCTGCATATTTGAAACCTGCTAGGAGAGTAGAGCTTAAAAGATCTCATAAGATTTTGTAAACTATGGTGACAGATGTGAACTAGACTTATTGTGATAATTTCACACTATATTGAGTCATCATGTTAGACATCTGAAACTAATACAGTGTCAGTTATACCTCAGAAAGATACGTGTGCACGTATGAGTACTTGTGTGTGTGCATACATATATGTACACACACGTGCATGTATTCTTAGCTCTGTCCACAGAAAGGGCCTTGAAGCGAAGAGAACCCAGTGGCAGTGAGCATACCTGGTGTCCAGATCTTGGACTCTGATACTGTTCCCCCACCGAAAGGAACCAGGGCCCTTCAGAGAAATAGCTGATTCTAGGGTTGGGGCAGCATGGCCACCAGGTGAGTTTGGAACATTCTGTAATGCCAGAAATATGTAAGTGTTCAAATGTGATAGAAGTGTGTTATACAACTTGAAGGGGCTCCTGCTGGCCAAATCTGAGACAATTTGAGCACCAAAGTCATTAAGGACACTACTGAGTGATAATGCCATTGGAAAAAATAGGAATCTGTGAGTCCGTATCAATAATAAATACGTACATGAGTGAACGAACGGCGGGGAAGGAAGGCTCTTGCTTACACTAGACTGCCAATTTCCACGTGGTAAATGTAAAGGGAGTGGAGTAGAAAAATCATCATCATGTACATTTAAAATTTCCCATCATAAAGACTTTCTAAAATTAGGAAAATGTCTGCACATTTTATGGCTTTTGATTAATAATACTATTCAGTAGCCTCCTAACTGGTGTGTCAGACCTGTTTTTCCCCATTCTAACACATTCTAATAATTTTTTGAAGATCTTTGACTATATTTTAAACTTTTTCTTTTGTCTATAGCTGTGCCCCGCTAATATTTTATAAGGAAGAGTGATATTTTTGTTAGAGTTTGGAGATTAGTGGAATTAAGGGGTAGTAGGATATTAACTGACCATGCTGTGTTGGAAGTAGGTGAGGGAAGGCAGTGATAGGAGTGTGTCGAGCCAACTGGACAAATGATGACTCCTTTCTTCTTTCCATTGGGAGTTGTGGCAGTTCTCAGAGCTGGGGCTTGGCAGTAGCAATCATCCTGAAGACGTACTAGTAAAACTTTCAGACTTGCTGAGAGAACCAATTCTATAGGAAAGATCCGTAGCCAGGTATTTTAAGTAAAAAAAAAATTGAGCTTTACTCTAGAGTAGTTTCTGTGCTAGGAATTGAGGATATATAGCTAAATATAATCTCCACCCTCGAGTTTACAATCTCATTGTTGAGGTATTTGCACTCTGAGGTGGTGGTGGTGGTGGGGTAGAACGGAGGGGGAGAGAGTTTCCTATTTGAAAGTGAATTCTGTGTTTTTTCTAGTGTTGACTTGCTCTTGACTGCTCTTTCCATGGTGTGTATTAGTGTCCATCTGCCCTATCTGTAAGTCCCCTCCTCTACTCTGGGACTCCCCTCCTTTGTACTCTTAGCAGTGTGGTGGTAGGCCAAATACCGGTCCCGAAAGATGTCCACGTTCCAATCACTGCGGAACCCGTGATATATTGCCGTACATAGCAAAAGGGACTTTGCAGATATGATTAAGGTTAAAGACCGTGAGATGGGTGCGAGGTTGTTCTGTACTATCCAGGTGGGCCCAGTGTAATCTCAGGTACTTTAAAAGGCAGGAGAGTGAGTCACAGGGAGATGTGATTCTGGAAGAAGCCAGAGTGATGTGAGAAGCGGCTACTACCGGCTTGGAAGATGGAGAAAGGGAGTCATGGAGTCAAGGAAGGCAGGCAGCCTCTGGAAGCTGAAAATGGCGGTTAACAGATTGTCCCCTAAAACTTCCGGAAATGAATGCAGCCTTCCTGCACCTTGACTGTAGCCCACTGAGACCCGGGTCAGACTTAGAAACTGCAGATCTGTAAGATGTGAATTTGTGTTAAACAGAAGATTTGTGGTGATTTCTTACAGCAGCAGTACAGAACTAGTACAAGCACCTTACACGTGGTCTTGGGTTCAAACGTACTTGATGATTTGATAGTTTTTTCCTTAAAAACATTTTTTTAAGATAATATGATTAGTTAATCATGGTTTTGTCTTTTATGTAAGTGTATTTGTGTCCGTTATAAAGTACATGCTGATAAACGTAAGATAGGGGAAAATATATTGTTCTAAGTCACAAAAAAGGAAACTTAAAGAATTAACCTTCCTTTCTTTAGGACCTGTTATGGAATTTGATTATGCAGTATGTGAAGAATGTGGTAAAGAATTTATGGATTCTTACCTTATGAGCCACTTTGATCTGGCAACTTGTGATAACTGCAGGTACTTATTTCAGATGACGTTCTCAATTGCTAAAGTTTAGTGTTTGCATGTAGGTTTAGGGCAAAACAATAAGTAGATCCATGTGGATTTAATATTTTCTTAGTAGTTATGATTTTTGTTTTAGCTGTTTCCTAAAATTCTGTGGTTCCATTTTGCCAAAGAAATACAGGAAGCCTGTGCTTATCCCAGTGATGATAAGCCCCATAAACAGGAAGGACGCCCCGGTCAGCCGTAGGTCTGTCCTCCTTTCTGTGGGCCTGGTGGGTCTTTACCATCTCTATAGCAGGTTCCTAGCTCCCCCCACCCTTGAAGGACACCTTGGTCAGAGAATGGGGGCCTTCAGTGAGAGGAGGGGAGTGAAGGGCAGAGAAGAGGAAAAGTCACATTCTTTTCTCATCCTTTTTCTTCTCCTAGCCTCTGTCCTCTTTCTGTCACCCCAGGATGCTGCTGCTCACGCCACATGGTTCCGTCCCTACTGTTTACCCCAGCATGACCTGGGTTGGTGTCTTTCATGCCTTAAGACCCCATCTGTGATTCTTACTTAGCCCTCTTCTCTGTTCCCTGGTCCTCCTCCTTGGACCTGCTACCCTGGATCAACTGCACCTCCCTGGGGGACCCGCCCTCTCTGAGTCCCTGCTGTGGCCGTCGGGACACACCTCCGTGGACTGGTCGCTGGGTAGAATTCTGAGAAGAGGGGATGGGAGATGTTGCTGGTCTCACAGTCAGATCTGTGACTGGAAATGTTTGGCTCCTGTCGGAATTACAAGTTATAAACTGTTCCCATTGACACACAGTGGTTAAGATCCACAGTATTATCACTTCTTAAAGTGCGGATGGATAGCTTTTGGGAACTAAATTATCACAAATAATCTTATTTCCATCTGAAGCAACTGATGTATCAGTGTAAAGAAAGTTGTGTAGTAGTCTGGAAAAAAGATACTTTTTTTTTTTTAAAGATTTTTATTTATTTATTAGAGAGAGAGAGAGACAGCCAGCGAGAGAGGGAACACAAGCAGGGGGAGTGGGAGAGGAAGAAGCAGGCTCCCAGCAGAGGAGCCTGATTTGGGGTTCGATCCCAGAACAAAGGGATCACAGCCTGAGCCGAAGGCAGACACTTAACGACTGAGCCACCCAGGCGCCCCAGGGGAAAAAAATACTTTTAAACTTTAATTAGGAGCACAGCCCTCCATTCTGTTTCAATATCTTCGAGGATTTTAATTTTAGTAGAGTATCATTTACCTGTCCCCTCTTTTAGCTTAAACTTCCAAGTTATTTAGCTTTCATACAGTTATTCCCAGTTTTAAGTCTCGCCTCCCCTCCTTGACCTGTACCTCATTTCCGTAAAGGCCAACTTCATTGGCTGTTTCTCTGCTTATCCTACATTTATTTCCAAATCCATTTGGCTCTGTGTTCATTCCATATCCTCGCTTCACCCCCTCGTCCCCTCTCCCACCGCCACCTCAGCCACCATCAGCCCTTGCCTGGAGCGCGGCACTGGTGGTCTTCTGACTGGCCTGTGCCCCCCACTTTGCAGCATTGGCTTCTTGTATGGAGACATTTTAGTCAGAACTCTTCAATGGCTTTTAATCCATGTGGACTAGAAGTGTCTCCACACACAGCTCCTGCCCGCTTCAGACTTGGTCTCCCGCCCCTCCTCATCATTGTCCCTCCCTTCAGCCTTCCAGTGCCGCCGGCTCGCTTGCCAGGAGTCCCGTTGCAAATCGTGCTCCTGCCCGTGAGCCTTTGCACTTGCTGTTCTCTCTACTTAGGATGTTCCTCTCCAGCTGTTCAGATGTTCTCGGACTTTTTAAGGGCCCTGCTCAAATGTCCCCCTCATCTGTGGCCTTCTTGGATTACGCAGTCTATCAGAATTTCTGTTCCCTTACCGGGCTTTGTGTTTCTTTATAGCGCTTTCATCCGTCGTTATGTTTGCTTATCGAGTGTCTTCTCCTAACCAGAATGGGAGCTTCACGAAAACAAGGCTTTGTTTTCTTCTTCGCTGTTTTTCTAGTACCTTGAGTAATACCTGGCATGTAGATGGACAACAAATAAATGAGAAGAACTGTGTAACTGTGCCTCCATTTTTACCTTGGCTTTGAACAAGCTCCGAGCCAATTGGAAGCTCAAGTGTGTTGGGGCAGTTGGACGTTGTATACTTGTATTCCTTATATCCCACCCACCCTGACTTTATGCTTTGATTTGTATTTTCTTACCCATTGAGTCTTCTCATTTATATTTGCTGTACTCTTAGTCATTTCAAATCCATTGTGGCATGGGGCTCCTGGGTGGCTCAGTCGTTAAGCGTCTGCCTTTGGCTCAGGGCATGATCCCAGAGTCCTGGGATCGAGCCTCATATCGGGCTCCTCAGCTGGGAGCCTGCTTCTTCCTCTCCCACTCCCCCTGCTTGTGTTCCCTCTCTCGCTGGTTGTCTCTCTCTCCATCAAATAAATACAATTTTTTAAAAAACAAAACAGGGGCGCCTGGCTGGCACAGCGGTTGGGCGTCTGCCTTCGGCTCAGGGCATGATCCTGGCGTTGTGGGATCGAGCCCCACATCAGGCTCCTCCGCTGGGAGCCTGCTTCTTCCTCTCCCACTCCCCCTGCTTGTGTTCCCTCTCTTGCTGGCTGTCTCTATCTCTGTTGAATAAATAAATAAAAATCTTTAAAAAAAAAAAAAAAACAAAAACAAAAAACAAACCAAAAAAATCCATTGTGGCAAAGAGGAACTTTAAATAAATAGAAAAGAAATTCTTATTAAGTGACCTGGATCTGCTAATATTTAATATAGCTTCTCCAAATAAGTAGAAGATAAAGTATCTTTCTGTTTAGAATTTTTATGCTGCTAATTTGACCATGAGAGTTGAAGGAAAAAATATTTTTTTAAAGATTTTTTTATTAATTTGAGAGCGCGCGAGTGCATAGAGCAAGTGAGAGAGAACCTGGGGGGGGGGCAGAGGGAGCTGGAGAAGCAGACTCCCCGCTGAGCAGGGAGCCAGATGTGGGGCTGGATCCCAGGACCCCAGGATCATGACCTGAGCTGAAGGCAGACACTTAACTGACTGAGCCATCCAGATGCCCCAGAAAAAACTGTTTTAAAATAATGTTTTGGCATGCGTGCCCCTTTGGACTATTTGAAAATACAGTTTATTTAAAATAACTAACATAGTACTGGACTTAATTTGTTTTCAGAGATGCTGATGATAAACACAGGCTCATAACTAAAACAGAAGCCAAACAAGAATACCTTCTGAAAGACTGTGATTTAGAAAAAAGAGAACCAGCTCTTAAATTTATTGTGAAGAAGAATCCTCATCATTCACAATGGGGTGATATGAAACTCTACTTAAAATTACAGGTCTCTGATATGTTATACTCAGTCACTTTTAGCCCTCGGTCGGGTGAAGTTTTAATGGTAAAGTAGTTATAATTAGTTTAGTTTTGCTTATGGAGTTAAAAAGATCCTTTTCCTTCTGTTGTTTTGCATACGAGTCATAGTCCTATGTAATGACATTTAATAACATCCGGTTTTACTTTTTGGTGTGGCACTTTGAGGCAAATATATTAATATTAGGTAATGTTATTGGTACAATTTGGGAACTAAGTTGGGAGTAAGAGTTGGGCCCCATTTCCCTACACACCCACCTTCCAGTGAAAATCCTAAAAAGTTTTAGGAATTTCACAAATGCCTAGAATCTAACTCCACTTGGGAAATGCTCCTCTGGAACCGTGTCAAGGGTCCATGTAACTCTGCTGTGTCTCACAGTGAGTGATCTTCTCAACTCCTCGTCTTGTAGTGGTGTGCGGAGATAGTTACCCCCTTAGTGGGAGTGCCTCGAGTCGGAGCCTCCTGTATCTGTCCCCGGAGAGTACACACGTTATGTTTTTGTGCCATTATATAAAAAAATATTGAGAGGCATTGCTTTCGAGCAGGTTGATTGAAAATACTAGAAAATCCTAGTAGCTTCAAGTAAAATTAAGAAACTATATTGTAAAGCCAATCACTTATTGAATTTTATTAAACCTAAGACACCATTAATTAGAAGATTCACCATTATCTTATGTATCCTTAAAAATGAAAAAACGCCAACCCAATGCTTTGTCACTTGGAGCTTTTATTTTATACTTACTGAAATAGAGCCATTAGATTTATTATGTTTTTTTCTTTGCTATATATCGTGTTTGTGCATATATACACAGGAAATGCAACTATGACAGATTTAAAGCTCTCTGCACTCAGGGTTCAGGTTTTCTGAACCCCTTTGTGACTCAGCCATCACAGCACCGGTGAGCAGGGGTGTTGAAGTGTGAAAATGGGATGTTTTAGAATTTAGGAAGTGCCAGGATATCACGTGATCACGTCAGGGAGAAATATGAGTTTGGCTACCTCGATTGATATTTTGGTTCCCTTAACGTATTGTGAGAGAGATCCTGAGCATAATTCTTAGTGTGTGTGTTAGTCTCCTAAATGTAAATAAATATTATACAGAGTAAATATAATGCAAAGTTTTTAAACTAGAATAAAGACTTAAGGTCATTCAGGTACCAGAGTTGTTAAAAAAATAAAAATAAAGTGATATTCTAAAGATCAGAAGTTAGTAATGGCCCAAGGAGGGGAAGGGCAGTAGTGATTCTCTGTGGTGAGAGGTTTTGGGAGATGACCTCCTATTCAGACGGGCTGTGGCGTATCGGTCTGCAGATCTGGTGGTGAGTGGACAGAGCTCATCAGACCCGCCGACTAGAGGTACTACTGTGGATTCCTGTGAGAACCGTAGCAGAGAAACACAGAGGCTGCTCTTGTACTTCCAGTCTGATTCAGCATCCATTTACTTAGCTCCGTAGGCTAAGAGGTGGTTCTAGAGTTGTCTCTTCGCATTATTTAAAATCTCTTAAAGATTTCAAATACTTATAAAACTGCCCTTGAGTGAGATCATGTTTTGGTGTCCATGGATTTAATCGTTATGAATTTATAATACTTAACAGCTCTGAATCACGGCTTATTTAAATCTGTGTTGTAGATTGTGAAGAGGTCTCTTGAAGTTTGGGGTAGTCAGGAAGCGTTAGAAGAAGCAAAGGAAGCTCGACAGGAAAACCGAGAGAAAATGAAACAGAAGAAGTTTGATAAGAAAGTAAAAGGTAAGTGGAGGGGCGCCTGGCTGACTCGGTCGGTGGAACATGAGACTCTTGAACTCGGGGTTGTGAGCCCGAGCCCCACATTGGATGTAGAGATGACTTAAAAATAAAATCTTAAAAAAAAAAAAAGAAAGTAAAGTGAGTGGCTACATTGATCTCATGAAGGACTGTATTTTATTGACTTGCAAAAAGCCTTTCACTAAGTTCTTCCTGTTTAAAGATCTGTTGCAAGTAGATTGGAATGTTTTTCCATAGATTGAAGCAAGAAAAGACAAAGTTCGTCCTCTTTAGTTTGGTGTTTGAGGCTCTCGGCGCAAACCTCAGAGTACTGCGGTTCTAAAAAGCGTGTCAGTCCTCCTCTTAAAGTGAATTATGTGTTTAGATAGGAACAGAGGTCGATCAGGGATATATCCTTGGTTAAGGATTTGGCATCAGTTCACTCTTAAATATGACTAACGGGGTTATAAAAAAAGGATCTCCACCAGCAACGTCTCTAATTGCTTAAAATGAAAAAATCGTGCCTAAGTATTAGTCCTTTAATTTAGTAGCTAGAAGGAGCCTTCTCATGTCAGCAAGTCTAATCGTTTTTCTTTTATACGAGTAAAAGGTAGAGTGACTTGTTAGTTGGTAATTATTAGCGAGGTGGGACTGGAAGCAGGCTTTCATAACCGAAAGTCTGCATCGGTACATTCATTCGTCTGTCCATACATCCGTCTGTCCATTCCTTTGTCTGTCTGTGTCTGTATGTGTTCGTGCACCCATCCGTGTATGCATGTGTGCGTCTGTCCAGTCATCCGTCTGTCCCGCAGTGCATCCAGTAGCGTCAGCAGGCGCTGTGCTAGCATCCGTGCTGCAGTCGGAGCTGGTCAGAAGAGAAAGGAAACCTAGATCCTGTTGGAGTGTCCTGAGTACTGTGCTGGTGGGGAGCTGGGGTGCAGTCGGAGCAGTAGGGAATCCCTAGGAGAGTCTTGCACAGCAGGCAGAAACGTCCTTCCGGCAACTGTGGGGCCCCGGCGTGGTGTCGGGTGTGTTTGGAGAGCGCGTACTTCACGTAGTTACAGGGTTTATATACGTCCATTTAAAATGAGTGTTTCAGCCGCAATAAATAAATTTGCTTATGTGTTTAGGATTTAGAAGAGGTTCTGGAAGGTAGCTCAGAGGTGTTAAATAATACAGCAATAACAAAAGTTGAGTGTAAGCCTGCCTTGTTCTTGTGAGGATCTTTTTCCCCTCTTTTCACTATAAGATTAATTCGTGTGCAGTGCAGAAAAGTTGGGAAACTGCAAAGAACTCGTAGTCGTCTCCTGCCCAGAGACAGTCAATAGTGACGTTTTAATGTCTGCTTTTCTAGTTCTTTTCTATACACAGGCTCTTTAAAAATATTTCTTATAAAAATGGAAGCACTGTTGGACACTTACGAAGTTTGTCAAAACCTCATGTTAAACATCCTTACATATGTCTTTATATAAATTATAGTGACTTAAGAGGTCAGCTCCTGGGTCGGGAGTAAGCACACTTGTCTGGCTTGGGTAGATTTCCTGTGGCAAACGGTGCCATGTGGAATGGATTTCATTGAAGAATCTTCCCCACGTGAGCCACTGCTGTACCAAGTCACTGAAAACACCGGCAAGGACCAACTGAAAGACTTCTTTCAATTTGGTCCTTTCCTTTAATCTTCTGTTCGATTATGGTCCACCTCATGTTTTACTCCAGCCCTTCCTTCTTCCAGCATCAAGGAGAGCCTCGAGGGGGAAAGTATCAGAAGCTTCTTACTGGGCATGAGAGCGGAGGGCAGAGTTACAGACTCCTTACAGACCAGCCTGGGGTGTTCGGTAACTCCAGCTACCCGAGTCGCCTCCACTCTTCCCTCTCTGCTGCCCCTCGAAGCCACTTTCCTGGTGGTATTTTGGTGCAGACTGTAGTACGTGGATCAAGGAATTAGAAATAGAAACTTAGACCTGTGAAGTGATGAAATACTTTTAAAAGGGGGTGCTATCTGTAATTTTTATTTAGATACTATCTCTGTAGTTTGGTCAAGATGTCATCTAAATGTGGCTAAGTTCCTATAATTTGACTAACAGTAAAAGATTACAGCATCTGTTTTATACTTTTTTTCTATAAAAATTAAGATAATCCTATAGATCAAATATTAGTATGCATAGAACAGTGCTTTTAAGATTTATATAATTTTTATAGGTATTATTTTAAAGAAATATAAGCTCAAGTATAATTGGCTCTTTTTCTCACTGCATTAAATTGCTGCTGTTAACCACCAGATAAACTGTGGATTTCCCGCTTCCTCAAAGAGTTCGAATTTGCCCTGAATTTTTTCGTGGACCCTTAAGACTGGTTTCTTTAATTCAATTCCATTCTTGTCGGGATGAAGCATGTCTTTTTGAGGAAATTTTCCTGAGTGGTTTATTTTCCAAGTCCCTCCAAATCTAAGCGTGTTTTCGGTTCCTTTGCATATGAAAGCCTGAGCGCACTCCGTCCTGAAAGCATGACTCCGCGGTCTTCTGGTGTTTCCCGGGCAGAGGTCAGTGCGGCGCCCTCTTTAATTATGGCTTCTTCTCGTTGGTTTGCTTTAGAGGTCGGCGAACATGTTCCAGATCTCCTGACCAGGCCACAGAGGCCTGAGAATGGACTAGACACTGTAGAGATAGGAACAAGGAGCTTACCATGCATTTGCTCAGGACAGAGAGGAATAAAAGCAAGTCTAAAAGTTTTTTAGTTGAAAAGAAATTGGAACCTGGTTCCTCGTGGTCTTCTGATTTTGATCCACAAAGAAGCTGACACAGAGCTGCTTATGGAAAGGTGAGAGATTACATTTCCTGTTTGAGAATGTGATCTGCTTGGCAGTTTGAGAAAGAATCGGTTTGACTACAGAAGAAATTTAAGTATAAATAGTATAAGGTATTTGAAAATACAGGCAAAGTAAAAGACAAGAACCGCCAGCACGCTCACGTTGTTACAGGTCTCTCCGCTCCAGGAGGCGGAAGTAGGAACGATGGCATCGCTGCTGCTCCGTGCAGCTGGATTTCAGAAAATGCGCGTCGTGCTCCTGCGCGAGACTCCCGTTTGGGGCAGATACACAGAACGGTTCGGGCTTGCAAGCCTCGCCACAAAGAAGGCGGAGACGAGGCTTTTCTTAGAGTTACCCTCCTTTTCTCTTACTTAGTACTGGCAGAGGTAAGCCTTCTAGAAAAATGGAGAATTATTCGTCATTGTCTGTTACCGTGCACGTCCCCCCAGAAGAGGTGGGTGAGGCAAGCCGGCTCTGGGCTCCTGCTCGGGGTGCGGACATCTTACGTCCTGGGGCTCAGGTTCCATTTATGACCGTTCTCGGGCTTCTCTCAGCAGAGTTGGAAGGACGCGGTTCCATGTCCCTCTGCCTCAGTGTGTGGAGGACGAGGTCAGATCAAAGCGTCATGTTACTCTGGTGTATTCTTGTGACTTTTCCTCTAGGTAACAGGGAGCACCCTGTGTCACAAACTCCTGCCCTTCATCAAGGAGTTAGAAATACTTGGTCTGCCTCAGCTAGTTCTCCTGGAAGTTTTCCTCCTAAACAACATTGAATGCAAGCTGTCTCTTTCATGAAAGTAGGATATTAAGGCAAATGAAATAGAAGTTCCAGAGTGGCATAAACTAAAGTTTTCATTGAAACAAGGATTTAAGGGAAAACTTCTTTGGGTAACAAGAATATCTATCTGAAGATATCCATAGCAAGACTGGTTATTGTGAACATTTTTATAAATTTCCAGAGAGGTAGTCCAGTTTTCTGTGCTGGGAAATTCTAGGCTCGCGGGACTAGGAGGTTGTAACACGGTAACCTGCTGTTTGTTCTCCAGCTCAGCTAAGCTTTCAGTGCTGCCTGGCGTGGCCCTGCTCCTTTGCTCCCCACGGCTGGCGGGGCTCCCCCCCTCCCACGGCTGGCGGGGCTCTCCCCCCACGGCTGGTGGGGCTCTCTCACCCTTCTAGGCTCTGACCTTTCTGCCCCCCTCTTCTCGCTCAGCAGTAGGTGTGGTGACCTCTGCTTTCCAAAGTTATTTTAAGTTGCTTAAATGAAGTAATGTAAAAAACTTATTAATCTTTATTTAAAAAGTTTTTTATTTTACCAGATGTTGACATTTTGCCACATTTGTTTACACACAGACACACACACACAGACACACACACTTTGTTGACCCACCTGAGTTGCCTGAGGACACTGTGATTCTTAATATTTCAGCATGCTATCTCCCGTAAACAGTGACATTCTGTGTGACTGAAAAACAGTGTCACACTCAGTAAAGTTAATATAGTGCCATTGTCTAGTATGTCCTAGACATTCAGTCGTTCTGTTGCCCTTCACAGCTTTTTAGTTACTGGATCCAAGGGTCAAAGGTGACGCGCATCTGTACTCTACTAGTCCTCAGCCGTTTTCTTTTAGGACTATTGATGTTTTTGGAGACTGACACCTGTTTTGCAGAATGTCCCTCATTTAGGGACAGCAGCTTATTTTCGCACTATTAGATTGTGGGCATTTTTGGTAGGAGTCCTTCCCTCGTGACGTGTCCGTGTGCGTCACGGCGGGAGACACTCCTTGTGTAGCGTGGGTGGGGCGTGTCTGCTGGGTCTGCCCCTTGCCCGGTGCCCTTTCTGCTCTGTGATTAGAGGAGACCTGTGGGGCGGACCCTCCGGTCCTGTGCGAGCATCTCCTTTAGGTCTCACTCCGGGGCTGTAGCGCGCGGCGTGATTCTTGCCCCGGTCTGCTCTTACTCGGCTGGATATAAATGGTGATTTTCTGTTTCTGTTATTCTTTCTATAGTTCTTATTCAGTTTCCTTTAGTATCAGTTGGATTCGTGGATTCTTACTCTCAAATCAGTGTTATAGTCCATTCCTGTTATTTTGAGGCTCAAATGGTTTCAAATTTGGCCCCTTCAAGCTAACTCCTGACTTTCTAAGTTTTTTTTTTTAAAGATTTTATTTATTTATTCGACAGGATAGAGACAGCCAGCGAGAGAGGGAACACAAGCAGGGGGAGTGGGAGAGGAAGAAGCAGGCTCACAGCAGAGGAGCCTGATGTGGGGCTCGATCCCAGAACGCCGGGATCACGCCGTGAGCCGAAGGCAGACGCTTAACTGCTGTGCCACCCAGGCGCCCCTTGACTTTCTAAGTTTTTATTTGGAAAGAAGTTCAGAAAGTTCCATAAGATTGCAGAGATTAGTATGAAGGACACAGGGTTGTATCCTTTCTCCAGAGTGACCTGTTAGCGCGATGCCATCTGTGCCATTTGTACTCCGCACACGACACTGGCCCGCCCCGTCGGAGAGGGGGTTGCTCGCGCCTGCCCCCAGCCCTGCAGCACCTGCTTCCCGGGAACCGCGGTCTCCTCGAGCAGGACCAGAGCAGTGAGATTTTATCTCGTCTGTCCTCAGAGTCCAGCTCTGTTCGTCCTGTGTGCTTTTTCATTATAGCTCAGATTCAGTCTAGGATCAGGCATTGACTTGAGGTACCAAGTCTTTTTAAGTTTCTTTATTCTGGAATATTTCTGTAGCTTCTCTCTCTTTTGATATCGACATCTTTGAAGAAGTCCCTTCCCCATCTTGACTTTTTAGAAATGCTTTTCATTTGGGGCTTTTCTGAGGTTTCCCAGTGGTTAGGTGCATGTTATGCATTTCAGGCTGAGATCGCACATACATGACCTATTTCTCAGGGCAGCGTATCTGGAGACCAATGTCCGTCTGCCTTTAATGATGGTGTTAATGCTTATTTTTTATTTCATAAGCAAAAAAAAAAAAAAAAGAGTTATAGCCAAACAAATATCCTGGTTCTCCTAACCCCTCCCCCAAGATTTAGCATCCATTCAGGGATGGTTCTTGCCTCAACCAGTCTTTAGTACACTCTTTGCAAAAATTTTTTTCCCCCAGTGCGCTTTCCACATTTAGCCAGTTAGAAATCTGCATTCTGCTGCATCCTCTCTGCCATTTATTATTGGTACGGACTCATCCATTCCTGCCCCTTCTGTATGGCTTTTGGTTCATTTCTGTCCTTATTTTGGTGTTCAGATTGAGATTTGGGCCAAAAGGAATTTTAAGTGAGTTCCTCCGTCCTTTCGCCATGTCTTCATTGTTGAGGACTTCTGCTTTCTCGCACAAAACATGTATATATCTGGATTTTTATGTCTGCCCCATATATGTTAAAAATTAACACCTTGCGTTCACACTCATATACCCAGTTCTATTCCAGAATTTTAAGATTCATTCTCATTTTTTTTCCTTGTTTGTAACTCCCTTCTCTGACAGTGAGAAACCTGATTCACATTGTCCTTAATGTAGTTGTTTGACGCCCTGTGTGTAATCTCCCGTCACTGTTGCTAGCAGCCTCCACCGTAGGGAGAGCCCCTGCCTTTTCTTGGGCTCCCTCCGCCCTACCGCAGATGCCTGCTTCACTGCTCCACGTAATGGCTTTAGGACTAGATTGTTCAGGAAGGGAAAGAAGGCCGGAAAATGATACCAGTATTTTAGTACTTCCTTATCTTCTAGCGTGAGTTTTTCCAGGAGTGTCTAGTACATACTAAAGACACGGCTTTATTTCTTGTCATTATTCTTGATAGACTAGCTGAAGGATGGGAAGGAAAAGCCATAAAGTCAGTAAAAACCTTATGTTCAATTATGACCAATTTGGATAGTAAACTAGATTTTGTCAGTATTCTAAGCAAATAGTTTTCTTCTCTTCCTGAGTTCACATAATGCTCAAGTTAGAGGTTAGCTTAGCAGTGACTGGGGTGCAGTCAGGTTTTGAGAGCGTTTTCTCAGTGGAGTTAGTAAAGGCGAGGTGGCTGGGATACCTTCGATCAGAACAAATTTGGAAGGGAGGTATTGGAACTCAAACAGGAGACCTCTTCTTGTCATTGACTTGAAGGCATGAGGCATCTGTGCCAGTCAGCACATGGTTTCACTTTTTAAGGTAAAATAAAGGATAGGGCGTTCCAGGTTTGTCTAGAAAAAGTTGCCACCTTCAGAATGTGACCGAGAGGAGGAATAAAGATGACTGTCTGGATGAACACTGTTTGGAAACTGTCTGGAGGTGTAACGTTGAAGCCTGAAAACCGTGGTCTGAGATCCAGTGCTTCTCACACTGGAGGTGGGGAAAGGCTGCGTAGCTTCAGTGGTTCTTGACAGGAACCTGAGGTGGACCACGCCTTTGACATCAACTAGCACTTTGACCTCAGGCACAACGGATGTAATTTCTTTGGGCCTTGGTTTTCTCGTCTGTTAAAACTGGGATGATAGTTGTACTTCTCTCAAAGGGTTATAAGGGTTAAATGTGTTCCTAGATGAAGTGCTTAGAACAGTGCCTGATACGTGGCGCTACATCTGCTTATACGTACGATACTGTAGACTGAAATACGAAGATCCGAGTATTTCGATACTCGTCTAAAGAGGATTAAAGACGTGTGATCACTTGGTATAGTGATTTTTATGGTTGAGATTATGTAACATACTCTTCCTTAGGTGGTGCTGCTGTCAGAGAGCTGGGCTTGATGGATCATTGGTCAGAATAACAAAATGTAAATGATTAGTGTTGCTTTTTATTCATTAAACTGGAAACTGAGACGGTTTTAGCTTGTTAATTTCCAGTTAACACTAAGCATTTGGTTTCTCCAGGTAATGCAGTGTGAACTTTCAAAATGTGACTGGCTTAGTTGCTTTTCAAAGCATCCAACTGTTTTTTTAAGGACGTTTTAACATGATACAGTGGAAAAAGTTCTAAACTCTGGGATAAATGACGTGAGGTCACATGCTATTTTTGTTCCATTTCCCTACCTGCAAAATAAAGAAGTAAAATAAAACCTGTGGTTCTTTCCAGCTCTTAATTGCCTTTGGTTCTTATATTTAGGTTGTACTTTGCAATAATTGGCAATCCCTCTCCTCAAATATTGCTCTCATTTTATAAGATAAGGAACTAAATGGACTTCAGGTCAGGTACACAAGCAGTTTCTCTGAGATGAAACCCCAGCACAGCAGCAGACTTCTTGGCTTTCTAGTTGTCTTGCAAGCAGAGCTTGGCCTGCCTCTTACAGAAGTGGCCCCTAACGTACGGAACTTTGAAATGCTCCTTGTCCTGAGTCATCCCGGTTGACTCCCCTTTCCTGCTGTGGCATCATTTTTCTTACCTGCTTGAACCAATCCCGTTTTTTTCAATCCTTTTACTCATCATCTGAATTTTCTTGTTTTACTGTACCTCTAACCCACCTTCCCCATTTCTCTCTCTCCCATTTCATGCGGCTCCAACAATGAGTAATTTCACGGACCAAGCTGCCCAAGGTTATAGAATCAATTTTGATTTGTTATTAATGTAAACCATATTTGGTTTACACACACACACACACAAAGCTTGATGGATTTTGAGATTCAGCTGAACAGCATCACTGGAAAACTGGCTTTTATTTATTTTCTTAGAATTACGGCGAGCAGTAAGAAGCAGCGTGTGGAAAAGGGAAACCGTTGCTCATCAGCATGAGTATGGACCAGAAGAAAACCTAGAGGATGACATGTATCGGAAGACTTGTACGGTGTGTGGCCATGAGCTGACGTATGAGAAGATGTGACCAGTTAAGTGTAAAGTATTCACAGATGAATGGGACACTTGCATAAATAATGCTTCAGGAAGAAATCTGTGTGTTACGGCTTAAGAGCGAGTTTCGGAGTCCAGCAGGTCTGGTTGTGGGCAAAATCCTTGGGTCTGTGATTGCTTTTCTCTACAACAGGGTGGGAGTTGAGGGATGGAATAGGTTCAAAAGTTAGGTTAGAGCTAAAACCGAGAAATAAACCAAACCAAACCCTAGACTGTAATAGGAGGAAGAGCTTTTGGTAAGGGCTGAAGCATCGCAGCTGAAGCGGATTCTTCTCCCAGGAAACAGGGACAGTGGTAGATCCTGCGCCCTGGAGGCTAGCCAGGTCTTCTGGACCCTGTCGCCACATGGGGGAGTGGGGAGCTGTTGTTGGACAAGGCCTGACTGATAGTAGGAATTGAGTCGTGGCAGTCTGATCATGTTTTCTGTATGCTTACGGTTTACTACCATAGGCCCTAATGTCTGTGTCTCAATAGCCCTCTTCAAATCTGGATTAAAATGGAAAAACAGCCATATTGTCTTATTGATCAAAAAAGGTACAGTTGCTAAGTTTATCCTAACTTGTTAACGTTTTACAGAACACTTACTGTGGACCAGGCAGGTGTAATGTGAAATGGCTTACAGGTATCCTCATTTAATCCTGGGAGGGAAGATAACTTCTGTGTTTATTTAGCACTTCTAAAGGCAGTGATAACCTACAACACGACGTCACCCCAGACATCTGGATCAAGTTTAGCTAGTCGGTTTTGCCCACCTTGTCAAAACGATCACAAGGTAGGTAGAGCTATTAAGAGGATTTGTGCTTGATTACAGGGTCTGTGCATGCCTTTTTTTTTTTTTTCCTCAAAACCGTTCAAGTTAAGATAAACTGGGTATTTTCAAGTTGTTCTTTGACATGGCTTTTTTAGTCCTGTTTCCACAAACAGAAGAAATAGAAAGTTTATATGTTTTCATCTTCCTTTCTAGATCAGCTCTCCTGGAGATTATGCTTGACAAAAGGCAAGTCCAACTCAAATAGACTCGAGACTGTAATTACTGATTGTTCTCTAAGAATCCAACATAGAAATGTTTACTGTATTAGTCAGGTGTTGATTTTTTTTTTTAATGTGCCATGCTAATTATTTATTCAGTAAAAATTGATTCTGAATGGGGAGCAAGACCTTCGTGGGAGCACAAAAAAGCTTCCAGCTTGATGTCAACAGGGTAACGAGGAGTCTAGGCAGCTGACAACAGTATTAACCGCCTGGGAGATAAAGAGCCGTTGAGCCACATGGACCGAGGTTCAGATTCTACTTTTTAGCTGTGGGCCTTGGGTAGGTTACTCCACGGGCCTCTTTTTATCCGCTGGATGGGCATAAGCCTCTCCCAGGGTGGCTGTGAGGATTAAATATGGTGAATCTGGGGCACGTGGCACAGACCAGCCGCTTGTTCATGAGCACGTGTTCTCATCAGGACAGTGTAGTTCTAGATTTGTCTAGTTTCACGTATGCTTCTTTCCCTCTTTCATCACTTGAAGATGATACCAGTATCCGGAGAACAATGTATTCTACCCAGTTGGCAAGTTCTTTCATTTCTCATTTTCAGGTATAATTACGGGTTAGTAAATTATACAACAAACTTCTCAATACTTTCCAGGAAGAGCAAGGAAACTTATTTTCATTTGAACCACTGCCTGAATTATTCCTGGAAGGGAGATTTAGAATCAAGGAAAACAAAGCATATGTTCGTTCACTTTGACAAAGGAAATGTTAAATGGCATTGATAGAATATTTAACAGAATATTGATTTCTTTGCAAGATACTTTAGTGACATGCCGTTCTTTTGTCTGTATGAGCTGCTTGAGTGGGGAAAGCAGCTGCTGAATGTTGTTCTTGTTTTTTCAAAATGCAACTTCCAGTTTTTTCCATAAACTTAGCTGCCTAACTGCACAGAGCAGCGTCCCATCAGTGAATTCTTGTGAGAAGCAATATTACACGTGAAGAGAGGATCCACGAGCAAAATTCCTCTAGACTTCGGATCAGGCAGGTGTAACTAGCCGAACTGCAGTGCACTGGGGGAGGAGGGGCGACAGGGCAGTGGAGGGTCGAAGTTTCCAGAGCCTTAAGTGGTTATCATTTTGGCTTCTTGAGGCCAAGAGCCATGTCTGACTGATTACTGTTTGTGGGAAGGAGGAACAGCATAACCAGAAGAAAAGACAAGAACCTGGGTTTTAGTCCTTCTCCTGCTAGTAACTTGCCATGTACTTTTAATTCTGTGAATTATTTGTTTTAAATGGTACAGTATTTAAAAATCCTAGAAATTCCTATCTCTTGAATGGACAATATTCTATAGCCACAAAAATGTGGTGTAAACCAAAGAGACTGGATAACAATATGACAAATGCTAATGCATCCTAAACGTACGATGTAGTAAGCTGAGGCTACCTGTGTCGTACAAGCGCAAAGGAATACTACTTACCAGTTGTGGGGTGGTGGTTCAATTTTTCCTAAGGTTTAGTGAAGTCTTAAAATGCTAGCAATTTGCAATGTCAGAGAATCCGTTATACTTATTTTATGTGCATGCTTATCTCAGTTAAGCTTTAATACTGTAAAGGAAACAGGCTCAAGAATTAGTAATTACTCGGACCAAGTTCTGTAGAAACCAAACCCAAACCTGTATATCCAAGGACAGTTTTGGCCAATGTAGCTACTTCTGTTTCCACTTCAGCACGCACTTCACTAGTGGACCTTGGACAGAACTGTCTCCGAAACTAGAGGTGCTGACCAGGTGGCTCTAAGGTCACAGCTCCCACTGCTGCCTGCACGCCGGCCACCACTGGGGGGGCCTTCAGAACGGCCGTTTCACCACAGAATAACTAAAGAATTTGGGTAGTGCTACTCTGAATAACATTCGTAAGTAGTGTCTTAAAATACTAATACTACTTTGGAGAGAGAATTCCCAGTGAGGAAGTACACCTTCAATAAGAAACCACCGATTGTCAAGTAGACTGAGATGATAAATCATGAAATACCAAAGTTTAAAAAACATTTTAATTTTATTTCGGCCGTATTAGGTTATCCACGAGCTGTGAAGAGCTATGCTACTTGACAGTAAACCCACCGAGTCTATATACTACTTTGTAAGCTGGACCCCTAGTGTTCACATACCTCAGACCACTTAGCTTTTGTGCCTTAGGGAGAAAAAAATACCAGCAAAGTTGTATCTGTCATATATATATAATACATCCGATGGTCATCATCACATTGTCAGTCGGGAATTTTTGCTTTTAGGGGTGGTTAAAGGTCATCAACGCTCTATTCTTCACCGTCCTCCTCCCCCCTCCCCCTTTAATAAGTGAAAGATGCTACAAGAAAGCAAGCATTCAAACCATCAAAAAAATAAGACAAATTATTTTCAGATATTTAAAAAAAGTCCTGACAGGAATAAAAGGACCCTTAGGCCTGGAGGGCACAGAACTGCTGGAACACAGCCAGGATATGAGGGTCTAACTCCGCCGTGAAGAGCAGGTTCTCCAGGGTCACCATGTACTGCTGGATTATCTGGTGATGCTGTGGACAAAAGGGGGTGGTTAGATAGGAAAAAGCCCACACAGGCAATCCTGCCGAACGCTTCCCTCAGCAGCCTCCCCACGTGGTGGAATGGTGGGAAGGGGGAGGAGGGAAAAAAGTGGTTATGCTTGATAGGAAGAATGGGCTCCTGAGAAGCCCCAACATTAAGAAAATGTAGAGGGAAATTAAATAAGGGGGGGGGAGGATGTCAATAACTTAGAAACAAACTGGGCAGAACTGAATTTGACTGTAAACGTAATTCAGGCTTCAAAGCAGGGGCGGCTGCTGGCAGACTGCATGCAGCTGGGCCTCTACTACTGAAGACAAAGACAGGAGGGCTTTTTAAAGGCAGCCCTGACAGGGACTGGCCCAAGATTAGAACCAACCCAGGAAAGAGGATTAAAACTATGGTTGCTGAAACAGGAGCAAAGATACTTTGCAATAATTTCCTGTTTTTGCTTTTACTAGTTAGATCATTTAAAAATTTTTTTCTTTTACAAAAAGGTAACAGATCACCTGCTAATTCTCTTAGCTATTCCACAAAATAAGAAACCCAAACTTCATTTTGTCTGTTAAAAACAGCTCATCTGTCTCACTGAAAATCCATGACTTGTTGAGGTTATGTGGGGGGGAAGTGAGAGAAAATGAGAATCTCTTCTTGTGTGCCTGTACGACTTGCACATACTGAGCTCCCGAAATGCCCAGGGAACAGCGATTAGGAATCGATGGCAGAGGGCCCATTTAAGCTTACATGTTCCGATGAGCCACAGGAGCAGCAGATGGACATTGAAGGGCCTTACGGGTACTACACAACCTCCTGACAAATACTACCATTTTTTAAAATGGAAAATCCTTGTGGCTGAGAATAACGTTTATCTAATCAGAATTTCCCACAAACCTGTAAGAAGATCTGCTGGAGCCTCTCTATACAGTTCTTATACCACGGGGTTAATACGCTGGTCCCATCAGTCTCACATCGTACTAAGTGCTCAGTCAGGATCATGATAAAACGCTGGAAGGGGGTACAGAGGTACAGCCATGTTACGGGGAGAATTCTTAAACCATCACATTTTCGACCAAGAGACCTCAAAGGCATTCCTGTTCTACTTGGTCTTTGTGGTGTGTATTACCAACTGTCCTAAGTCAATAAATACTGTCAGTCTAGAAAGGCAGACCAGTGCTAATGTTAGTATGTGAACACCTTTAATAGCTACATTACTATGCCTGTCCTTTTTCTCGGCATCTATTTTTAAGGACATAATCAGAAGGGAAAATAAATGATCAACAATTGGGAATAACTGAATATAAGAAAGGTACTTAAAGTATCCTCACACATCTTGTTAAAGCTTGGAGAAATGGTCCTCTAAGAACGCTAAGCCAACACCGCGGACTGGGGTACACGTTACCTTCAAGTAGTGAGCTTTTACTTCCTTTGTAAGTTTTTGTATTTTAAACTTTTATAAATGATTATGTATTACGATTAAAAATCACATTTTTCAAACCTAAAGAAATATCCGTGTCCCAAGCCAAGATACCTGGAATATGACAAGGAAGAGGTTCTTCTGTTCACTCTGAGCAGACTCCACTTTCTCCTGCAGTCTTTCTATTTGCTCCTCTAGAGCCCCATCTTTCCTGTCACTGCTTCTGTCGTCATCGTCACTTCGCTGCAGGATGCACAGGAACAAAAGGAAAATGGCACTTAGAATTCCAGTACATTAAACCCCATCAAGTAAGGGAAAGGATGTTCCTTTGTCTGGTACCGGCAGGCGGAAGTCCTCAGCGCCCTCCATGCACACGCTTACCCGCGCCAGGACACTTCACCGTACCCTCTCGGATAACCGCAGGCCGGAATGTCTGCACTCCCAGAAGTGAGTGAGCCCCTTTTACAAGACAGCCCATTCAGGGAGGAAGTGTGTGTCCCATTTTTCCTCCATTCAAAGTGAAAACAGCTGTGAGGTCCACGGCAAATGTACAGTAGATTCTTGTTCTTCACCATCGTTATGTTGACGTGTTTGCTGTGAACCCTGAACCACTGCTTAGGGAAGGACAGGGTTCGGTTCTTGGGAGCCTTTTGTCAGGTGATCAATACGTAACCTTACGTGTGTTTCTCTTTAAAGATCGCTTACTACGTTTTACAAATAATTATACAGTATTTCTTTATACTCAAACGCTGCCTGAGAAGGATTTAACATTTTCCCGACCTGAGTAACGACACTGTAAATTTCTTTGGTTTTCAGCCTCACAAGAATGCTATGTTTTTAAATCCACTATGTTTTTTAGATCAGTCGTTGTCTTAGGAATCCACAAGTTGAGCTGCCTTTCCACAGCACAGCAGATGTTACTTCAGTACTTGAGGGAACAGCCTTAGGTAGAGATTGGTGAGTCCCCTTTTCCTTCTTCTGGATGTATGATGTTGACTTATGCACACCGAACAGCTGAACACTGCCAACAGCACTGGCACTCGTGCCCAGAAGAAGCTCCTCCAACCCGTGTATTCTTACCGTCAGACACATCACAGCCGTCCTGCACTTAGCGGCACTAGACAGCATTTCAGCCCTATGCTTCAGGGCCATTTTCAACAGCGAAGTCACCAACAAAAGCTCAAATGTGGCACTACATACACCATGAAAAGGATTTCATAGTGTGAGAACTGAAACAAGACAGAATACTGCCTTGTTTGACCTTATCTGGGAACAAGCCCATGGGGGCTGCCTATGTCTGAATGACTGGGAAAGCACTGTGAGTACAGATTTTGAGGTCACAAATTTTAGCAAGCTTGCAAAAACAGAACCCACAAATAATGAGGATGGATAGTATGTTTTTATAACTCTGCTGCTGCTCATTCAGCAAAGTAGATGGCCAGTGAAAAAACCGGCCGTGCCTCCCAGTCGCTAATACATGGCCATGTGACCGCTTCAGCAGTAACCAGAGGCCAGTTTCTCCTCTGACGGGCTGCACAGAAATGCTGGGCAGGCCCGCACACCTCTCGAGGACCTGCCAACCGTGCAATAATTCAGAAACGGCTCTGACTACGTATAATAACTCAAAGCAGACTATTCAAGATTCTGCTGGCAGTAATGGGCTCACTACATCTCTGTTAAGCTTTAACGACTCCCTTCCAGCTCCCCCTGAAGAACTGAGGTGTTGTCTTTTTAATTTAGTGGTTAGATGACTTTCCCAGTGTCACAAAGCTAGTAGATGGCTGAGCTGAACCAGAACCCACCTCCGGGTATGTCACACATCAAGGTCCTTTGGTCCTTTGAGCAAGAAGGTAGGCCTCGCCACCTGGAAAGCCTGTTTCCTTCTAGATAACAAGCTGTTGGTAAGGCCCCATCGGTAACAGTCTTCTTCTACCCTTCAAGCAAAATTATCAGAAGCCCCTGTTTTTACAGACTTCTGTTTTATCTCTAACGCAGCACCTGTTATGGGGTCTGCCTTATTATGTCATAGGCACCTGGGTAGATGCCGCTTTTTCCCTAATAGCACACTAAGGCTCGGTTCTATAGTACTACTTCCGGTAGACCTTTCTGTGATGAGGGAAATGTTACATCGATCTGTGCTGCCCATCACAGCAGCCACTAGCCGTACAGGACTGCTGAGCACTTGAAATGGGGTTGGTGTGACTGAAGAACTGAGTTTTAAATTGTATTTCACTTTAATTACCTTACAGTTACATGTGGCTAGCAGTTACTGTGCTGGACATCACCTATCTAGGGACGGTGCGGCATGAAGGGAAGTCTCCAGAATTTGACGGGCCTGGGTCAGATCCTAAGCTCTGTCCCTTACTAACCACGTAAGCTTGAGCAAGTTACTTACGTTCTCTGAGCCTCAATCTGGGCATGTATAAAATGGGGATGACACCACTTACCTTGCAGTATCTTACGTGTGTGAACGTGTGTTTATATACCATATAGACGTATATGCGTGTCTGTGTGGAGACTAGCACTTGCACCTGCTGTAGGTTCACGTGAGTCATTAAATTTGTTTCCACCGACTCTGGTAAATATGCACAACACTGGAAAATACTGGCATGAAGAATAGCAGTAGTACTATTATGTAAAATCGTGGAACGCAGCTCACAGCTTCCCCCCAAAATGGCTAATCACAGTGATATGAGAAGTATTCTGCAAACTGGGGAAGGACTGCCCACCGGTCCCCACAGTACGGGGGACGTGGTCCACAGTTTTCTCCCCGTCCCCTCTTGCACCAGAAACTCTTAGAGAAATACAAGTGCCCTCTTTCCTTCTCTGCCTTCCCTCTTGGGAAGGACAAACAGGAAGCGGATCCAGACAGAACTACGGAAAAGCAAGGTTTGTGGCCTCCTTCCAGGTTCATCACACAGTGTAGCAGCAGGGAGCAGCACACCCCCAGGTCCTTCTTCTCCCTCTACTTCTACAATAGTCTGCATAATCTGGCCTCAGAAAAAAGAAGTTCCTATCAAGGTAATGATCTTCGAATATTTTTAAGAGTTCCTGGCATACTTTCTGTGACCATTTACAAATCGACATTAAGACTTACCCGTTTATGTTGCCTTGCGAGTTTCTCTTTTGCTTCTTCCAGCTCTTTCTGGATTTTGAGAACGTGTTTGTTCATCTTACGAATTGTGGAGTGCAAGATTTCCCAAACAAACAATCTTAAAGTAACATAGTGTTTAGTTACTGTATGTTCAAGTACACTTACAGAAAATAAGATCCCCCAACTTTTATAACCTACTCATGCTGGAAGTCTCTCCCTCGTTAGTAGGAAGAATTAGTCCTGTTTTTCCAGCAACACTTAAAATTTTTTTTGTATCATAAATTGTGCAAACATCTGTCTTTACCCATGAGACTCAGGTAAGTTTCCTGAAGGCAGCACCGGGTCCTTGTCATTTTTATTTCCATCCCCTGCTAGACACGCATAAAAGGTCTGTGTCCATACACAACAAAGTGCAATGGCAAACCAGAAAAAAATATGTACATTAGGAACAAAAATATGTTTTCTCTCTTCTAAATTTAAACATTATGTATTGGAGTTGTCTGAAAATGGAAACCTACCTGAGGCTCATTTCACATGCTTTATGCTACTTAACTGTAGCACACATTCAGCCACTTGTCTGGAACATTTAAGAAACTTACTGGTTCACAACAGCTATCAACTGCTGGGCTTTTAAGAATGAGATAAACATATGTCTACTACTTTATCAGCAAATTGCTCAAGCAGGATCACCTTGTCGGTGCTTCAAAAGGTTTGCTGCATAAATGGTTTATTTTTCAAAGCAGCGTCTTAACTACGTCTGTCTACAAACTAGTTCTACCTCGCCCCAAGATTCAGCGCGGAAGAGGACTTCCCTCTATACATCCTGACTTGGATAATGGGTTTCAGTGGAAGATAATAAAACAGGTTAGTCATCAAACTCAAAGTCTAGGGCATTAGCGGACAGGGCATAAGAGCAGAACACTTCAGCTCTGGAAGCGGTGGTCAGGGAAGGCTTTGCAGAGTTAGGAATACTTGAGCGCAGGGTTCAAGAACCGATGGAGCTTTGGAGCCCTTTATCCGTTCAAGAACGCCGGTGTTTGCATTCTGACTGTGCCCTTCGTTGTGACTTTGGATACACTCTGCAACACTCTCCTGTCGTGTAAGATACAGACAACGTAACCCCCTCTGTGGTGTGGGGCGAGGCTGAAAGGAGTCGCAAACGTAAGTCCCTCAGGATTAATGGCTACCAAATAACCTGGGTGGTCAATATTCTGAGTTTGCAAATCTGAGAAATGTCTGTAGCCTTCACTTATGAATGCCGATCTGGCTGGTATGGTGACCTTAGAGCGTACCGTTCCACCCTAAGGATTCAGTTCAGTTCAGACCAGTGTCCTCTGCAATACCAAGTACAACGAAGAGGATGAAGGCTGTGATGGATTTTTATATCTTTATAAGCAATATTCCTTTATTTCCTGTTTTGAGTCAACTCCTGTTCCAGTCCCTAACAGTTAGAAAGCCTGTGGACTCAACTTCACCATGCTTAATGAAAAGTCTCTTCCTGAGGGGGAAATGGATCTAGAATGAGTCTTCTGCATTAAATCCAGGTTTTTTGTGACTGAGGGGAAACACCTCCCTTCCCCACGGGCACTCGGGCCCAGCAGACTTTTCCTCAATCCCTCCGTGATGTGTACTTAATCTACTGTGACTCAGGTTTCTCCTAGCGCCTGGTATGCAGTCCAGGTCCCCAGCTGAGCTGGAACTCTTCCCTGCACCCCACTGTCTAGCTCAGACCCTGACACACAGCCTGATCTTCTCTCCCAGGTCTGGATCCTCTATCAGCGATTCTGTTTGGCTGGCTGGGCCCCGATTCAATCTGCACGTGTGTCCTTAAGAGACGCTGCAACTGCCTGGCTGTGCGTGCGCGCTGCCCGGGAATCCCTGCTCAGTCCAGTCCCACCAGGTCAGACCATCAGGATATCAACGATGTCTGAACCAGAATTTGGAGCTCATGTATGAGAGCAAACATAAACTGATTCTTAGAGAATACAAACTTTGGAACATAATCCACACTCACCTAGTAAAGTCTCGAGACAGTTCTGAAGAGAAGATCCAATTTGCCACTGCAGCACAGTCAACAATCTGTGTGCGGATCATCTTATCTACGAGCACAGCAATCATCTACAATGAGAAAAGAACTCTTAGGGTAAATCACACTTACGTGGAGGCCACAACAATCCCACTGCTACAAAACCAAAATAGGAAGTCTGAGATGCATTTTCAGTGCTTATGGAACAGATGAGTTTGATCATTAGGTCTTAAGATTGATTCTGCACTCTGTTTGGCTCCGGTACTTACTATAAGAAAGTAAGAAAACTACAACGCCAGTAAAGATGGAGCAAAAAGAAAAACTGTTAGTGGTAACACCTAAAATTTTATGAAAATATTAGAAAATACAAAAATACATAATTTCTGTTGAATCCTTAAATTAAAAAAAATCTAAGAATATTTTATAAAAAACTGTTAATATATTCATTTTAATGCCTCTTTAAAACACATAGTATGAAAACAGTCACTGAGGTTTGAGAAATCTGGAGGTTGTTTGTAGAAATTGGGTAGACTTGGTAATTATTTCCTAACCCAAGTGGTAGACTCTTCCAAGCAACAAGCATTCTTACTACATATTTAAAATGTGTTAAGATATTACAGTCCAAAACTAAATCATAACACTTGCTCTTTAATGAATTAAATATTATGACTTCTGGAGCATTAAAAAAAACTACAGAATTTAAAACCATTCTATAGGCAGACTCAAATTTCATGTTTTAAAATAAGGTACTAATTGCCTTATTTTTATACCTATACAATCAGAGCCTCAACATGTCTAATTAAAATTCTTACCTGTGGGTGGTTCCTCCAGACCTCAAACATAACTCTTAGAACATGTAACTTTCCTTCATCACTCTCAGCTAGGGTTTTGAAGACTTCGTGAAACCTTTGGACAGCGGGGGTAAAAGTACCACAGATAAACTCAGTAAGGATTTTAAGTTTTTCAGAGGCTTTTCGATGCTACTCAATTTACAGTGCACTACATAAATGCAAGGTAACAATGTTTACCATTAAGGATATAAAAGGTATGATTAGGAATTCATGGTTTGTATGAAATTTGTCACGGAATCTTAGAGATTTTCCATACACCATTGTTAGCCCAGGACTAAAGTTTACTGTGTATCTAAGACGAGGTGAGGGCTAAGGAGCTGTCTCCAAACACAGGTGAAGTATCCTGACTGCACTTTCTGTGGGAACCCTGCAGCAGAGACTTGGAAATTGAATGGGGGGTGAGCACCCCAGGTCCTCTGCTCAGCTGAAGGAGTATCTGTAGGCCGCTCTTCCTCTGGATTGTCTGTGGAGTTAGAAAGCTCTATCTTTAGATGCCAACCTTTGGGTGACTCCCCAAAATGTAGCTGGCTCTCATTTCTGCTTACCTTCCTTTAGAAAGATGTTTAGACAGGGTGGGAGCTTCTTGACTATATATATATATGATTGTCTTATGGACCCAGGTTTCACTAGTTTCTCTAAAGGTCCACATGGAAAAATGTACCTGCCATGGACATAGGCAAACTGTTCATACAGACTGACAGGAGCCAAACAGGGTGTCAGCTGCTACAAACCAGAACCACTGTATTAAAATACACGACAATACTATGAAGATCTTCACGTTCAACAATGTCAGCTAAAAATTACTATTCCACTGGTATACACCAATCAACATTCCAAACCCTCCAGACAGAGGATGTGTTCTCGTTGCACTTACTTTGCAAGAGCACTAAAGGAGTGGCTGAATGATTTGGCTGCCAAGTGTAGCAGAGTCTGTACAAAGACCTCTATTTTCAAAGGGTTAAAGCTGAATCCTTCATCTGAAAAATATTCCACAGTAAGACAGCTAGAAAATACAAGTAGAGCAATTCCTTGGTCCATCACCTGGAGCGCTAGATGGAGGGCGTGCTCACATCCACGCATTAAGTCAGACATGTCAGTCATGTCTTCGAATACTAACAAACAATAAAAGACCACTGCTTATTTCAAATACTCAAAACAGAAACCTAAGCATAATCTGAATTCTTAGTTTTTTGGGATCGGTTCCCTAATTCTTCTATATGATCCATTTCTTTTACAAATAACCACATAAACTTCCTTGTTCGTATCTCTCTGTATGGTGGCAAAATAATATGTTAATAAATTCAGCAGACACTTAACAGTTAAGTCTTAGGATGTCTGACAATGTCTAAATTTACTACCATCATTTTGACATATGCTTTCTCCTAAATATATTTTCTATCATAATACAAATTTCTTAGAAAAATCCAAACAGGGGCGCCTGGGTGGCACAGCGGTTAAGCGTCTGCCTTTGGCTCAGGGCGTGATCCCGGCGTTATGGGATCGAGCCCCACATCAGGCTCCTCCACTATGAGCCTGCTTCTTCCTCTCCCACTCCCCCTGCTTGTGTTCCCTCTCTGGCTGGCTGTCTCTATCTCTGTCAAATAAATAAATAAAATCTTAAAAAAAAAAAAAAGAAAGAAAAGAAAAATCCAAACAAAATTTTAGCAATAAATAACCCAAAGGCCATTCACGTTTTATTCTGATTTAGTCATTTACTATGCGCGTGTCCTTATGCACAGCTCCAACAAAAAAATTTTCTCCGAAATGTTACCCAGTTGTCCCAGCAGACTTTTCAACTGCCTCACTGATTTCTCTCTTCTGGTGCCAGTATCACATCGTTTTAGTTACTGTAGTTTTCATGATCTCTTTTAATACCTGATAAGGCAAGTCCCTCTCATCATTTTCTGTTTTGTTCATTTACTGATTCAGGTAAACTTACAAATCATTTTGCCTATTTTCCCACTCTGGCCCAGACAAAAACCTAGGGATTGTGGTTGGAATTACATGGTACATACTCAGTTTGTGTTAAACATTATTATTATAATAGTTTAAATTGGTGAAAAATCCAACTTTATAATTCGCTGAGTCCTCCCATTCAGGAACCTTTCTAAAGTGAAAGCGGGGAATGTTTAAAAATCTCTAAATGATAGCAGCGTATTTTACTTTGTGTTTAGTTTCTAAACGGAATGTAAGCTAGGTCACAGGTGAGGAGCTCTTTTTATATAAGGGAGAAAGTAGCTGGGGTTCTAAGAACCACTGACACACCGCACAGGCCACTGGTTAGGAGCATCTGCTGCGACTTAAGAGGAACTCACATTATGCTTTATACTGATGCTTTAACCTGGCCTATACACGGGTCCACCGAAGAATACTTAATTCCCTTACCGTCATCGTCATCCTGGTTAGGGTTTGGTACATCTTTCAGAATGCTGAAGATTTCATCATTGGTTGCTTTACTTTTAAAGGCAACAGCTAAACAGAGGGCGACTGAATGTCCAGGAAGAGAATCTAGGCACAGAATGGGGAAGAGGGTGGATCAAGTTTTAAGACTGTTCTTGTAAATAAATAAGAAACTTCTATGACTGTCCTTTGACAGTCTTCAAATCCCTAGGCTTTTCTTAAGCTCAAAAGCCGAGACTTAATGTATTTCTTTCATTTTGGTCAGTGCCCCTTCTTCCTCCTTTTTCCTGAGACAGTGACAACGAAGTCTGAGTTTGAACAGGGAAAGGCTGCCAGTTTACTGGGGTTTTTTTAAATTGCTTCTGTCTTTTGCTGAGGCCACACACTTGAATCTGTGTAAGCCAGGTGCTCTTATGCTGTGACTCCACGTATTTACTATTAGTTACTATCTGTTGAGTCCTTATTGTATAAAATTTGCACTAATATATACTGTATGGCATCACCAGAGCAACTGCAGATCTTAGGGCGGACAAAGGGATAACAAAAAGAATCCTGACATAGGAGTTGCTAAGCATTTTGAATGAATGAAGTCAATTACAACAGGTCACATGTGCTGTGTGCTTTTCCTTGGAAGTGGGAGAGAAAATAAGAAAAAGAGAATCCCCTGTCACTGAAGGGTCTACAACGTATTAAGGAACCAAGATAGTCACAAAAAATGTAGTGAGAGCAACACAAAACTGGCTCGCTAAAGGTTCGTATTTATAGAAGAGTAGAGTGGGCCAGACCCTAGAGAGAGCACAGGAAGTGGAAAGAAAAAGGGCTTTCCAGACTTTAGGCACAAATAAAGGCAAAACCGAGAACCATGAGCCCGGAATAGATAAAAGAGGAAGTGGCCTGGCTACAGCAGGAGTCCACTTGGGAAAAAGTCACAAATAACGTAGGAGGGACAGCTGTTAGGCTCAGCTGCTTCTACGGGAAAAAAGCAAGCTCAACGTTCAACAGAAGTTTGAGCTCCTGCTATCAAAGACCGCCTTATGCTTCTCTGGGCCGGTATGAGGCAGAGCTCAGACCTCAGCACGTGCACGCGGCCGCCTCCAGCTCTGCGCCTGCAGGACAGCACGGTGGGGAGGGCGACACTGCTCGGTCAGCGGGGGTGGATGTGAGTCGGGGCTCCACCACTCGGAAGCCATCTCACTGTGGCTTCACCTCTTTGAAGACATTTCTCATTGTAAAACTGGTCTAATAAACACACTAATTCTCAGAGTTGTCTCAAGGATTAAGTGACATAGCGACATAGGAAATGTACTCAGCATTGGGACCCTGAGCTTACTTCAAGGCAAACAGGTGTAGTGGGGGGGGGGGGGCGTGGAGAGCCAGGGGCGCAGGAGAAGGCAAGGGAGAGGAGTGAGTTTCCAGCTGTAAGAAGTGCCGCACAGCACAAAGTGGGAGGCCCGCGGCACAGCCGTGTGCAGTGCCATCTGCAAGACTGACCTCCGCACCTAACTCCGTACCAGTGATCGCCGATGCACGACAGCTTACCTTAAGCGCACAGCACAACATGGCGCATCACAGTACAGGCCCTCTGAGTCACAGTGTAATCTCAGACATGAGGTAACCAAAAAGTAAGAAAACTGTATTTAAAAATTTACTTCTAGCGGCATACTGCTGGTCAAAATACAGTCTCTGTGCACCTGTGCTCCCACACCAGAACTGATATCACATGGTCATCAATTCAGATCATCTCACCGCCGTGACAGATGCACTCTCGTTTAGTAAGTTCTGGCTCTACATTCAACTTGCTATACTTAGCAGCATGTTTAAAATAATGTCAGGCATATAACATTGTAGACACCATTAAGGAAAAAATCTTACAAGCCAATAATAATAACTAAGCAAATCATGAATCTTCAAAATGACGACAGGGCAAAAAAGTGACCAGTATAGATCACCTTTCAAACAGAAAAAATATAAACCCAGGAATAGAAAACGTTCACTTTCACCACCTTAAATAACTGACTTTAGAGAATGCTGGTGTCAGTACTTTTAAAAGGCAGCGGGATGAACTGTATTACTTACTGCTACTTTCATCTCCGTACTTGTAAATGCAGGTTGGGTTTGCAGGACATAGAGCTGAGAAGGTAGGAGGAACAATATCTAATATACGCTGATGATAAGACAACCTACAATACAAATAAGAGCCTCAGAAAATACCGTTCGTCAGTTCCATTCTTTGGTAGCCTCCAACTTACCGGAAAATCCCATCTCTAACACCCTGGACTCAGCTGACAGCCAAGAAGCCAAAGGGGAAAACAAGTCCTTTAAAGCTTTTGTCTATGGCAGCATACCGAAACTCAGGCCTTCTTCAAAACTTTCTGGTTCACAATGAGGTGTGGGCCATGGGTCTACGAGCCTGGTGACCAAGGATGTGGAGTGGTACTGGGGTAGGGTGGGGCAGGGGAGAGTCTCCATGATGGGGAAACTGGTTATACTGCAGCAAATAAATATGTATCAAGGCTAAGGGGAGCCAAGTTTCCTAGTTCCTGAAAAGGTATTTAGAAATCATGGCAAGGGGAAGGCTAGAAAAAATGAGGTAGAGTTGGAGGGATACACACACCTAGGTGGATATAAAAAGTTATGTACGTGTGTGTCTGTGTGCATAAATGTATATAGACTATCTTTGTCCATTCAAAGAGCAATGAGCACATCAAGTGTCCAGATCTTGGTTCCTAAATACCATACTCCACTCTTAGGAACTTGCGCTCCGTGAGGGGCGCCTGGGCGGCTCAGTTAGTTGAGCGTCAGACTCTTGATTTTGGCTCAGGTCATGAGCTCAAGGTCCTGGGATCGAGCCCCACATTGGGCTCCCTGCTCAGAGTCTGCTTCTCCCTCTCCCTCTGCCCCTTTCTTGCTTGTGCGTGCATGTGCGCGCTCTCTCTCTCAAATAAATAAATAAAATCTTAAAAAAAAAAAAAAGAAAGAAACTTGGGCTCTGTGAATAGAAGATTCCAGGGGAGGGGCAAGGAAACACAAGTTGTGCCTGGAACAGCTTATGCCAAAAATAAGGAAATGCTTAATGAATGGAGGGGGATATTAAAAGAGAAAAAAAAAAGACCCAGGAGGCACAAGGGACTCTAAACAAATCAGGGACAATTTTGGCATCAAAATTAATAATGACAGCAAGAGATTATAACTCACTGAAGGAAACTGAAACCCATTAGTCCCTACTGATATATGAACACAAGAATAAATAAATAAATGGGCAAAAAAGGATAGCGCTTTCTTACAGGAGAATGCCAACTAATAAAAGTAGGGAAAAAATGGAAAAAGAGAATCATTATTTGGCAATCATCATAGCGGTGGCAGATAAAAGTAGCAGTTGTCAGTAAACGTTTGATGCAGGATAAGATGGGCATCATCTCAGGATCTCTCCCACAAAATATTAATCAATTACAAAGGGAAGAATGGTGAATTTAAGGTGGAGAAGCCTGGCAGACACTGCCATGACCAGGGGACCCAGGCTAACATTCCCAGGGCTAGGGCTCGTGTGCCTCCCGAATGCGATGCGCGAAGACGACCAACAGTACAAATCCCGAGTCTGGTCAGGGGCACACGTGAGGGCGACTCAAAAAAGGCCTAGATTCTTTAAAACATGAAAGACAGGAAAGAGTAACCGGTCAAGTGAGGAATGTGAAGCGCATGACAACTAAATGCTACCGTGTGCTCCTGGATGGGACTCCGGCCCAGAAGAGGAAGACAATATCGCGACAGCTGGCCGGGACCCGCGCAGGCTGGACGGCTGTAGCCCTGCAGCACAGCCTGGCTCTCCCCCGGAGCCCCGCGCGCGGGCCGTGCAGGTGCGCGTCTTTGTTGTGGGGAAAGACACAAGGCACCACATCTGCAGCTTGTTTCCAGAGGGTTCGGAAAAAGACCAATGTGATGGGTATATATATACAGAAGGGAAAAAGAAGTGAACATCCGAACAAATGTGGTGGAGTGTTAACAACCAGGGAATCTAAAGGAACAGGATAGAGTTCTTTGCACTATTTTGGCAACTATCCTGAAATGTAAAATTATTTCAAAGTACATTTGAAAAAAAAACATATTGGCCTAATTCACACTGAATCCAGATGGCACAGTTGCTTCATTTTTTTAGCCTAAATCTTGACTAAAAACTGAAAGGGGAAGAGAGGCAGATACTTGTATTTAAAAAATGACATTCTGCACAAACATCACACATACAAAGAAGAGAAAAACTCTCCCCCATAGAAATTAGGAGAACTAAGCTGAGGAGAAAACAGAAAGAACTCACCTCATACATTTTTCTAGAACTTCTCTTACAAACTTTGGTTTGGGACTTTCAGGATCTTGAGTAAGACAATCTGACCTAATAAGAAAAGGGTAGTTTTATTATAAGTTCTTACACATAATCTGCACTTACACCTAATGTGTACTTAGCTACGAGTTTCCCCGTACCTAAAATTATTTCATTTACACACACACACACGTATACCAAAAGTATTTCAGACTCCACAGAAGACTGCTTTTATGTTATAGCTTTAAATGCTTAATTTTCTTTATTATGATAACTGCAGAGAAAGAAAAGATAAAACATACCACCACTTACCAATCTTCCCAACTCCAACGGAACTGGAAGTTACTTAGATGATGGGAAAACCAATTAATAAACCTATAGAGAGAAGTGGGCAGGGGGTGGGGGGGAGATAGAAAAGGATGAATGGTTGCAGTTTGTAACAGGAACTTATATAATCCTGCAGACAAGTAAAATCCTCCTGTATAGAGTTAAATGAAAAGCATATCCCTGTACCAAAGCTGTTACCTTTTGCTGTCACTTGCCCTTTTCTCTGCAAATCCTGTAATTCATCTTCTCCCAAAAATAATGGTCCCCTATCTCACTCTTTGTAATAGTACTATCCTTTTTAAGTGAAAAACAGATAATATCTGAGTGCCTGTTTTGTGCCAGACACTATATATACACATGTGTGTCTCTATGTATACACACACATATATATATAGTTGAAATCTCACAATTACTTTCAAATAATGTAGTATTTCCCCCCATTTCAGACAATGAAACAGAGGCAAAAGAAAAAAAAAGATTAAAGCAATTGCGATAAAACGTTTCTAAGTGTAGTATCTCATCCCCACACTATACCCTTTTCACCACAAATTATAAATCTCTTTTCCCCTAAAAATAATCTGATCTAACTAGAAATCACCTTAGTATACAGTATAATGCTGTGCAGTTTGTAAGAGCCCAATATATAATTGCTGAATTTCACACGGCGTAAATGTGATGTCCAACACAACCCCTAGTTTCATTAATTACATTGGGAGAAAAATCAGAAGACGCTTTCTCAAAGCATGTCCCTCACAGATCTGCGATTGCAAGCCCTGACATTACTCAGGATAACAGGTCTGACATAGAACAGTGCTTACTGATAACGTTCAGATATGCAAGCTGAACACTGCACACGAACGATCACAGTAACTGCAGAAATGTTCAGTACCTATCCCGATCTGACCTGGGAAACGGACAGAGGTGCAGACCAGCTGACAGAGGTGGTATACAGGATTCCCCCAAAAGAAGACAGTGGGCATTCAATTACCACACCTCTAACAACCCAATATGGTCTTTTGTATAAACTGAGTCTTCAAGCTGTAGTTATGCAGAAGCTAATTATTTTAGAAGCAGATACTATCTATAAACAAAAATACATACGTAATATACTTACACATAATAAATATACAGTATTAGACTCTGCTTCTGCATAGGGGATAGTTAGTACAAACCCTATTTTAAAGGCTTACATACCCAATTACAAAGGAAAAAGTATAATTATACCAAAGCACCAAACAAACAATGAATGAAATTAAAGATAACCTCAGCATGGCCATCATTTCATACTGAATTGTCCTAGAAAGCATAATGTTACATTACGAGTTTTATTATTATACAGAGGATTATTTTGGGGAGACAAGAAAGAAAAATCAACTTAGAAATTCTAAAAAGGCAAATGTTTTACTGATCAAATTCTTTTATACAGTACAGGACGCAGAAGCTGCTAGCCGTCAGTGTAGGAATAAGGCAATTACTATACCTGTCTACACACGTAGTGTTCATCGTGTCCAAACGCATGTATAACATTTCGGTCGCCTGTGCAAGCTGTGAATTTGAAGATAAGGAAAACTACTCTCCAACCCCCTTCAAAATAAGTTGTGATAAAAAAATAACATTTCTTAGATGTCTAATAATGCTAAGCATCTTTTCATAGAACTGATTTTTTTTAAAAGCAGCTTTGAGTTACCAATGATGTACAATAAATCTGACCTGTATACACCCGTGAAATAAACACAGTGAATATCTGTATCACCTCTCCTCTAAACTTTCCCCCTGCTCTTTTGTAATCCTTTCTTCCCCTCCTCCCCTGTGTCTGCAAGCAAATATTGGCCTGCTGTCACTGGATTACTCTGCATTTTCTTGATTTTGTGTAAATGGAATCATATAGTATAAATTCTTCTTTGGCAACTTTTTTCCAGCATACTTATTTTACAGTTCATTCAAGTTGTTGCCTGCACCGAAGATGTGTTCCTTTTTATTCCTGAGTAGTATTCTATTGTATAGATGTGACAAATTCGTACATTCATCATGTATGGATGGATATTTGGATTGCCTCATTTGCGTTATTATAAACTTTCTATGAACATTAATGCCCAAGTCTTTGTAGGGAAATGCGCTTTCACTTCCGTTAGGTAAATACCTAAGAGTGGAACGGCTGGATTGTGCTTAACGTATGTTTAACTTCTGAAGAAATGGCCAAACTTCCCATGAAGTGATTTAAACGCACAGAAAGAAATATTTACTCATCTTTTAAAGCTGGGCCAGAGAGTCAGGTTTAGAAGCAAAGGGAAGGATACCACTTGGGGCAGAGAGCCGGGCTGAAGCTTGCACAGCTCGATGAGCAGTGTTGTGTACATCACGTCGATGTGCGGGGGCGCCGGAAGCCGAAACAGCTCTGCAAAGATCACCTACGAGAGATCATGAGTTAGCACTCCATTCACAGGGAGCGCTGTACTTCCATCAGAACGACCTCAACTTTCTAAATGTAAACTCTGACTCCATGGCATTCATAATGAAAAATCATCACGTTTTAATCTTTCAAATGATGCTCTTTAAAACATGGAGATCTGTAGTTGGACACTGTGATGAAAATTTCATCTTTCTGTAACTCCATCAAATAAGAATATGCAGAAATTAATGCTTATTTGCTACTGCCAAAGAACTGTGCCATTCAATTCCAACTCTGCAAGTATCAGAGTTGATTCAGGCTGGTGATCCACCAGGGCCTCATTCCTAGAAGTAGTAAAAACGCTCACTAGGTTCTGAGCATGGGAAGGGAAGACAGTCAAGTCATTCCGGGCTGCTACTTCCACACTGGTGCCTGGCCATCTTGTTGGTAGTCCAAGATTTCTTTGCCATGACTGTTGTTCAGAAACTTATTTCTACTCTCCCTATATAATTCATGGACCACCTATCTAGAACTCTAAAGCCTGGTCTGCATTCTTTCTTCTCACTCCCATCTCCCATCCCTCTGTACTTGATTCTGATGAATTTTTACACATTTTTCAGATTTGGAAATATGACTTATATTTTGCATTTCAACAGACATGTCAATGAGTCAGGTTCATAGTCTAAACATACTCTCAAGTTTTATAAAGATAGGACAAATGCAGTATTTGAAAGAAAGCGCACAAATGCAGTATGAATAAAAAGTGAATCTCTAATACATCATAACTACACTCACTTTCAGGAATATTTTAACATAAAGGTAATGCAATCGACAATCTAACTCACGTATGTGTCAAGTAAAACACTGTCTTTTAGAACAAAAATCTCTACAAGGTGTTCAACTTTACTACTATTGCCCCTCCACATGACCTAATATGGGGGTCAAAAGCATCATCTCTTTTTCCTACTTCCGAAAACAATGGGCTTTTATAATTTCTAGGAATAAATATTCATACTTATCCCTACCTTGTGATACAGGGAATAATACACTAGAGTAAGGAGATGCTAGTAATAAGAGGCCAGATAAACACAGTTAAGGACAGGTTATTTGCCTAAAGTAATACAATATTTTTACTTATTTTTTAAAAAGATTTTATTTATTTGACAGAGAGAGAGCGCGCACGCACAAGCAGGGGGAATGGCAGGCAAAGGAGAGGAAGAAGCAGATTCCCCACTGAGCAGGGAGCCTGACATGGGACTCGATCCCAGGACCCTGGGATCATGACCTGAGTGGAAGGCAGACACTTAACCAAGTGAGCCACCCAGGTGTCCCAGTAATACAGTTTTTTAAAGTATTCAAGCCAATTATGTATCTGGTAAGTGGACAATGTATTCAGAGGACTGGAGATAACTTACACTATCCACGAATGAAGACATACTATTTAAATAATTTATGGGCAACACAAAATTCCATTTGGCTACGGTCTCAACCTCCTCTTTTCTCTTTACTAACATGGCTAACAGAGCACCAAAACCGGTAGCAATTTCCTTGCTCCCGTGTTAATTTTCAGTACCTGACAAGTTGCAAGGGGGAAAAAAATCGCCAAGAGTCACGTACACTTTAAAATCAGCAGAAAGATTCTGAAACTTAGAAACATGCTCCACGTGGAATGCATACCTCAACTATGTGGTAGTTCAAGGGGATCTTGTTCTTCCCGGGATAGCTCACCAGCTGCGCAGCACTATAAAAAATGTAACTGAAGTTTAATACGTATACAGAGATGTATAAAAAAGATCAAATAAGCAGCTCCAAAAGCAGCACATTTGGATTCAAGGGAAAGAAATCTTTTCTGAAATGCTCTAGATTTTAGGCACTTCACTTAACTATAGACAAATTACTTTGTTTACAAGGAAACTCTATAATGCATCCTAAACTCCTTGCAAGAGCAAAAGGAGTCTGAGTAATAAAGCATATTCAGATCTACTAACTTGAGAAGTGTTAACAGAAAAGACCGCTCCCCAATACTGTATTCCTTTCCACCTTCAAATCCAAACCAAAACTTTCTAAGGCTTAAGGAAATACCATAAATAACTTTTCCAAAGCTTGATACATAAATGCTAGAAAACTATTAATATTCTTTTATTCCCATAGCATTCATACCAAAAACAGTCTGTTATTCAAGTTAGTTTGTCCGTAGCCTATGGCAAATATCCACACAAAAAAAGCCAACATTATGTGCACATCACTATAAAACACTACGGAATTATGAAGCAGCCAGAGAGATAGTATTTGAGTGTGAAGGGCCTTGAAAAAGCACAGAAGTGTCTTAAGAGATTGGTCTTATTTAGCAAAACAGGGCAGAAGGAAGAGAAGATTTTATAATCTTAACATACATTCTGCTCTTTACCAAATCAAAACTGCTACTTTTTCTCCACTCAAAAAGTTACCATGAAAAGAATCTTACCAAGTCTTCCTTTCCTTCCAGTGGGACTTAATGATGCAGTGAAGATTCTCTTCTATGACAAATCTTTCAACTGAATGACTCCCTGGCATTACAGGACCCTGGAAAGAAAACCAAATGTATATACTACAAACCTAGAAAAAGAAAAGATACTCTTTCATCTATCCAACAATTATCTGAGAGCTTATGTTCCAGACACTGCACTGGGTGCTGAGGATAAAAGTTCAGAAGTGTGAAAACTCCTATCACTGTCCTATTCACGTCTATCGACAATACAATTAGACTGGCAGTGGCAGCATTTCTTGTGGTGCCCCTGACACCACACTGCCATCATCCATCTCAAACCAGAGTTTATATTATTAGCTCTACATGGTTTGATTTTTTTAAACCAAGAGAGTGGATTAACTTCCATAATAAATACGGAGAGAGGAAAAATTTTTATTTCAAACACTGTATAAACATAAAAAGTCAAGTATGCATTGAAAGACAGCCATACTCAGGGCACCTGGGTGGCTCAGTCAGTTAAGCGTCTTGTCTTTGGCTCAGGTCATGATTTCTGGGTTCTGGGATCGATCCTCCCCTCCCCCCATGTCGGGCTCCCTATTTAATGGGGAGCCTGCTTCTTCCTCTCCCCTTTCCCCCCACTTGTGCTTTCTTGCTCTCTCTCAAATAAAATCTTAAAAAAAAAAAAAGACAGCCATACTATATTGTTTAAAAAAATGGTTAAAAAACATTACCTGCATGATATTATTTTTTAAGTATATGCATAGCAAAGAGTTTATTTTTACTTACTTACTATTTACTATTGTAGACTTTTAATCTCTATTAATTTTTAATTTTTTCAAATAAACATTTTTTTCAAAGACCAAAACAAAAGAACCAAATCCTTTTCATTTTCAGGGGAACAAATACTTTGTATGTTTATGCTCTTCTGGCAAAGGAAAATGGGGACACTAGAGACGCAACATCAATTAAGTATAAATATAAGTTTACTTATAAATTAAGTACAAATACACAAGCAACATCAAGAGAAACACATTTTGAGGTCCTATTCTAGTTCCTCTTGTACAAAGCTTAACTACAAAACTTCTAGCCATCTTAAATGTATATTAGATTTCCAAATAGATATCCCTAATTAGACCATTACATAATGTTGACTAAAAGCATTTCGCTATATATGCAATATAGCAAAGTGGGTAGCAAGCTAATAATTCTGTACATATAACTGATTATCTGACAATGTTCTATTCTGAGACAAATCATATATATACTAAATTTTCACTGGCCAAAAGCAATTTACGGTAGGACGGAAAAGAGACAACAGGAGAAAGAAAACTCAAGCTTGATCTGAGGTGGTAATACTGGTTCTCACGCCAGTGGTTCTCAAAACGGGGCAATTTTGCCCTCAGGGGTCACCCGGCAATCTCTGGAGATAGATGCAGTTGTCACACCTGACACTTCCCCTCTAGATGCCACTGGTAGAGGCCAGGGGTGCTGCTAAGCATCCCACAGTCAAAGGACAGCCTCCCACCACAAAGAATTCTCCAGCTCCAAACGTCAACTGTGCCAAGGCTGAGAAACCCTGCTCTCTGCTGACTGGGATGTACTAAGCAATGGGTGTGGTACTTTAGCCAGAACCGATCCAGTAATCACCCTGCTTGCTGCTGGGCTAGTCAAGCTAAGACAGTCATTCAAATGCAAAGATATAAAATAAAGCAGACTGAAAATGTGAGTTTTTATACCAAAGGTTAATATCAAAATCATACATTTTCTTAATTGGTAAAGTACAATGGCTGTTAACAACTTGGCTTCATAATAAAGAATGTGTATATTTAAAACCTACAGTCAGCTTATACTCACCTTTGAGGTTTTTAAATTAAAAATATTTTAAAAAATCTTTTTAAGATTTGAGAGAGAGAGAGAGAGAGTGTGTGTGTGTGGGGGGGAGACAGGGCAGAGGGAGAGGGAGACAGAATCCCAAGCAGACTCCACGTGTAGCACAGAGCCTGACACGGGGCTCCACCCCAGGACCCTGAGACCACGACCTGAGCCGAAATCAAGAGTCAGATGCTTAACCGACTGAGCCACCCAGGGCTGCTAAAAATATTTTATAGTATTTAAAAAAACAATTATACAGTATGAATAAAACGACAAGCTGGAAGGGTTAGAGAGAGATGGATAATCTCAAAAACTGGTTATTTTCTGGGGCGCCTGGGTGGCTCAGTGGGTTAAGCGTCTGCCTTCGGCTCAGGGCGTGATCCCGGGGTCCTGGGATTGAGCCTGGCGTCGGGCTCCCTGCTCAGTGGGGAGCCTGCTTCTCCCTCTCCCTCTGCCACACCCCCTGGCTCGTACTCACTCTCTCTCTCAGATAAATATATAAAATCTTAAAAAAACCAAAAAACATACCAAAAACCCCAAAACACCAAAACCAAAACCAAACCCCCCAAACCTGGGTGTTTTTCTTAACAAAAAAATTAAAAAAACAGTTTAATTAATAACAGTTAAAATTATTGAGCACTCATGTGTCACATACTGTTCTATGCATTTTATGTTTTAGTAATTCAATCTTCATTAGAACGTACTTTTATTATTATTCCATTATGGAACTAAGGTAGAGAGGAACGTACGTCACTCAAGATCATATAGTGAGGATCTGACTAAACCAGGAGGAAGCCTCAGACCAGCCTGGCTGCTGAACCTACTGCACACTGAACTCGCACTCTCCTTCCACATGCTGAACAGAATTGCTTGCATAATGAGGTTAAACTGTTCACTTCACTGCTGTTGGTCCTCTCAGGTAATAAAGCACTTGAAATTAAAATGTATCACAAGCACTATTCAAACAAGATTAAGCCACGAGCACGATGCAGTACAGCCCTCTGACAGGGGTTCGTAGTTGGTCGCATACCTCGGGATCATCCGTGTAATCAAACATTCTGAAGATGACCCGTGGCATCGGGTACACCGAATCTTCTGTGTGAGGAGGTGGCGTGAAAGGAGGCAGATTGTGCTGCAGGGCTTCGCAGAGGATGCTGTCAAAGGCAAGATAAGGTCTTAGGATGTGCCGCTCCTGCCAGCGATCCTTTTTCAATTTCTGAATCTGGGCCCACAGGCAATCTAAATACTAAAGACAAATTAATTTTTAATAATTAATATATATATTTGGAGGTCATAAATTAACACTTTGACTACATAAACCAAAAACCATTACCTTGTAAAATACAGGATACAAAAGTAAGCTAGTTTGCAACTGAATATAGTACAAAGGAACGGTGCTAAGTTTTTGTTTTTAATTAGTTTATGAAGTCTACCTGTCTGAGGCTGTTACACTTAACATTTCCAAACTGGGCATTTAAATAAAAAATAATTACATCTGGATTCCCACAGAAAAGGGAATGCTTTGATTACATTCTAACACTTATTAAAAATCCACCAATGCCAGGGTGCCTGGGTGGCTCAGTCAGTTAAAGCGTCTGACTCTTGATTTCGGCTCAGGTCATGATCTTGGGGTTGGGGGATCAAGCCCCATGTTGGGATCCATGCTCAGCATGGAGTCTGCTGGAGATTCTCCCTCCCTCTCCCTCTGCCTGACCCCACCCCCCCGCCCCTGCTCATGCATATGCTCTCTCAAATAAATAAATAAAATTAAAACCCCCCACTACACACCTAGAGCTATGAGGAGCCGGACCCCCGATACGAAATGTGGAAAACTAGCTAACGTATATAAAAGGGATGATCTGTGTCAGAGATAAGAACCTACTCGAGAGCTGCCTGTCCTTCTATCAATTTACCTCTTCTTGCGGATGTGGTTTCTCAGCGGTCCACACTTGTAACATGGGCACGTGTGTCTTCTGGCGTCTTCTAAACATAAAAATGAAAATCTACACTTAGGTTTTTAACAACACGAAGAGATGTTCAGTTGCTTCATAATAAATAAAATGCAAATTAAAGCTGTAAAATAACAATTTTTACCTATCAGATTGGTAGATATCACACGTTTTGATAATGTATTAGATTGCTGAAATGTGGGCAAATATGCAATTTCAAACACTGATGGCAGAGGGGCTAACTGATGTCATCTCTTTAGAGGAGATGTGGAAGAGTATAATCTCTCTGGAAGGCGATTTGACTAAGTCTATCAAAATTAAAATTGTTAAGACACTTCAACCCAGCAACCCCATTTCTAAAAACTCCCACTCTCCACAGATACATTTGCACACGTACACAAAGACATACACATAAGGATATCAGTGAAGCACTGTTTACGCTACCAAAGACTGGAAATAATCTAAGTGTTTACCAACAAGGGACTCGTTAAGAAATTACGGTATGTTAGAAGAGCGGAATACTGTACAGCTGTTAAAAAAGAATGAGGCCGGCCTATATACTTTTATGCAATAAATCCAAGTACATTAAGTGGGGGGAAAAAAGCAAGTGAACAACAGTATGCACACTGAACTACCATGTGTATGAAAAAGGGAAAGGACATATACTCAAATGCTAGAATATTCATATTCTTTCGTTTTTTTCTTTTGCAAACATCCACATTTTAAAAAGAACTAGTACACTTTCAAAAACATAGAAACATTAAAGAGTTTTATCATTTAAAAGTAGCTTAAGAACAAAGATTTTTATCTTTAGATTTCTCACAGCTTTATTTGTAACTGACTAGCAATATCCAAACAAGTTACCTATTAATAGAATACGAAACTTATATCAAAATTATTCTGAAAAAACTTAATGGGCCACAAAACCATTACCACGCAGCTGGTTAACTGCTAAATTTATGAACAAGCCCTACTGTTAGTATTATACCTAATAAGACAAACCAAGTTTTTACGCCCACTTGGAAGAAATGGGAATAGGAGGATATGAGACTATTTTAACTGAAATGTGTCACATTACTCAAGAAGTATGGGCTGGGTGGAAGAGCCACTGTTTTAAGGACTTGCTTTAGGATTAGTTTACATGAAATAAATACATTGTATGTGCTAAACCTCTCTAATACTGTGATTCAGTAGGTCTGCAGGTTGGGGCTGGAGCACATTTGAGAACCATGGGTGACTCCATGCACACTACGACTTGAGAACCATTGTGGGAGGATAGAAGATATTTTACGACTTCGCCAATATGTACCAAAGCAGCTTAAAAGGAGCTATGTCACCAATTACTTCGCACCAGCAAAGTAAGCAAACATCTGATTACTCTGAGGTCTCAGTAAATTACAAGAGTAGGGGAACGAAGTTACTTAGAGGAAGCAATAGGGAACTCCACAGCTTATCTTCGAGAAATGAAACTGACACAGTAGTACTAACAGATAAAATACACATTTATCATATCAGTAAGAACTATGAGCTGTATCCTTACTTAAGATAGCTTTCAGTGTTGGCAAAGATGCGGTCCATCTCTGCATCTTTCTTTTCGTACAACTCCTTTCCAACCCAGGGCAAAGACGACAGAAACGCGTAAACATACCAATCTCGCCGCACCTGAAGAATTTTTAAAAAGGCAAATTTAAAATATGTGCTGGTTAATTTTCATTCATATTGTATTTATTTTTGAATGAAATCCTATGGAGGCTAAAGTAAGACAGCTGGCTCAATCAGAGCATTTCTACCTTGTATTACTTTTACTTTTATTAGAATCATTTGAATTAACATACAGATATCAAGAGAACCCACCACTCCAGCAGTCGACTTAGCCTGCAGATACTAAGAATTTATAGTGCGATAATCTACTGTTATCCTCCGGTTTTGATGACTAAAAGACCACCAGGTGAAAACCTCCTAGTACTGTATGGACAAGACTCAGCATAAGGGGTTTTCTTACCTGAGGTACATCTTCTTCCTGAGTTACGCTTACAAAATTTTCAAACATAGCAACCATGGATGGGGCAGCAATGACGTGACAATTCACAAGATCAGATAAAAAACGGACCTGTAAGGGAAAACAATTTCTATTAAATCTAAATGTAATATAATCACACAACAGGCAATCCTGTAACGAGTGAAACCACAGGTCTGAAAAACTACCCCTCAAGGTCGAATCTAGCCTGCTGCCTGTTTTTCTCTTGCATAGCCTGTGAACTAAGAGTGCTTCTGGATAGGTGATGCTTGAGAAAAATCCAAGAGTATTTCATGATTTATACAAATCATATGAAATTAAATTTAAGTGCCCACAAATAAACGTGTATTGGGACACAGCACGCTCACTCATTTATATATCGTCTACGGCTGCTTTTGTTCTATGACAGCAGAGCTGAGTAGCTGTGACAGAAACCGTGCGAAGGACAGGAATCTGCATTTACAGGTTCCCATTCCATAGAGCTACCTCCACCTATCATCTTCTTTTCTGTTCTCTGTGAAAACATTTTCATTGGGCTACAGAAATGGAAATTTCTGAGCAGGTGTCTGTTGGATGTCCTTTGTGTGCCACTGCTAAGCACTATTAGAGTCCCTGTCATGTGGGAGCTCACAGCCTAGTGGCACGAGCATCATTTCAACCCAAATGACTCCTATACTAGAAAGTAAAGAAAAAGTGCTCTAGGAACAGTGATAAAGGGAATAGGGGAAAGCCTCATAAAGGAGGTAACACCTGGACTGGGTCATAAAGGATGAGTGGAGAGCAACAAGACTATCCTAGGCAGAAGGGTTCAAAAAGATGTGTTCAGCGATCTGCAAGTAATTGTGATATAGCTGGAGGGTATTTGGGAGGCAAGGAAAGAGAAACAGATTGGGGCAATCATAAAAGGTCAGTATGGAGTCTGGACTTAATCTTACAGCCTGACTGGTGTCTAACTTTTCTGGTAATATACTCAGTAAAAGAATTTGATCACATACCTCCAACGATATGTGATATAAATAAACATAAATATCATACTTAAATAGGTCTATATGATATACACTGGCCCACTGTCAATCTATGTGTTACATATTAGTAAGGCTTATTAATCCCATTTTCATTTAAGATAAGTATTTACTTCCGCTCACCCAGTTAATCATCTTGTGCACAGGCTTTTAAGACCACTCTAGAGAACGGGAATGAACTGGGGTTTGTGATCCATAACCAACATGAGCAGAGCGAGTTACAGAAAGACCAGTCTGGTGCCACAGAAGATACAGTGAAAGGCAGAGAATCTGGGTGCAAAAGGGATCAGTTAAGAGGCTGTTTTATAAGATGAGGAGGAAGGGAGCGCCTGGCTGGGTTAGTTAGTAGGGCATGAGACTCTGGATCTTGGGAGTCAGGAGTTCAAGCCCCATGATGGGCATAGTACTTACTTACACACAAAAAATTAAAAAGCATGAGGAGGAAGGTATGAACTATGCCAGAGGCCCTGGAGACAAAAGAAAGGGGACAGACCAGAGAGCAACTTAGGAGGGAGAAGTGACAGAACTTGAGGACTGCTTACAGGGTAAGAGGGCAAAGGGAAGAGAAATATTAACACTCAGGTCCCTAGATGGGTTATGCAGTAGACAGCAGACCCTGTGTGTGGCTTGGGGAGAAGACAGAATGATGCATTACTTTTAGCGACTTGCAGGCAAGATATCTTAAGGCTATCCAGGTAGTATTTGGAACACAGGTCTGGAGCCCAGCAGAAAGGCTGAAACAGAACATTCGGATAATCGACTTGTCAGGAAGGGGGTCGTGTCACCCAAATAAAGATGGTTTATAATGCAATGAGAGAGAATGAGAGTGCTTCAGGGGAGAGTGTTTAAAGTAAAGTGAGGACAGAATCCTGGGAAACACATAATGTAAGGGGTAAAGGAAGATGACCCAGTAAAAGCAGACAGCGGAATAGAAGGGAGGTGGCAGCAGCAGGAGGTCCTGAAACAGTGGTGCTGCAGAAATCCACAGACAAAAAAGGAGTATAAAGCAGCACATGCTACAGGAAGGTCAACCAGGATTTAGAGTGAAAGGAAGCCACTGGATTTGGTAATGAGCTCTTGGTACCTTTAGTGAGAATGGTTTCAGAAGAGCAGCTACTGTGGTGAGTGGGGAACTATACTTCAGAAGAACAGATAAATTCCTTGGCTGTAGCTCACTTCTGCCCTCCGTCCCAGCACTAAGTCATAATATACCAAAAAAGGAACTTACCAAATACACAGCTTCATTGTAATTGTTTGCTTTCAATGATTCCTTAAGTTGTCGAATCATAGCTTCTACAAACTCTCCACCAAAGTTGTAATTCCTGGCATTCAGCAGTCCAACTAATGTTGTATAAATTGTCAATTTCTCAGGTAACAGGCGTGCACTGATTTGAGAACCCAGTACAAGAAAACCCCAAAACAACAGTATTATGTTAAGTTGCTCAATTCTATATTATATAAATCTTTTATCATTTTACTAATATTGGAACAGGTTTACTTTGAGCTATATTTAAAAGTTTTTTTTTTTTAAGGATTTTACTTATTTGAGAGACAGAGAGAGAGCACAAGCAGGGGAAAAGGCAGAGGGAGTGGGAGAAGCAGACTCCCTGCTGAGCAGGGAGCCAAACGCAGGGCTCAATCCCAGGACCCTGGGATCATGACCTGATGTGAAGGCAGATGCTTAACCGACCGAGCCACCAAGGTGCCCCATACTTTCAGCTATATTTTTAAAACTACTCTCGAAAAGGCATAAATGCTGAGAAGAGTTGCAGACATGAGCCCTACAATTTTTCATTTTAATTCTAATTAATCCAAGAATAAAGAAAGTAAAACAGTTTAATTATAAAGTTATCAAACTAAAATAAATATAACTAACACTAGACCAGTTTTTCTTCCAATGTGTTTAGTGAACTCTAAGAGCAGTTCTACAGAAAATGTTTCCACGGTAAAATGTCTGGGGAACGCCAGGTGAAACAAGTTTCTTTAATACAGAATCATTAAGGGGGAGATGGAACATTCACCATTTCTGAACTTAGCCAACCAAATGTTACAGGATCAGAACTCCACTTTCAGAAACACTAGCCTAGTTGCTTAGAAAAAATTCAGAACTAAAACCTCTTCCAGCTAAGTTCCTATCAGTTAAATTGCTGACTGTCAACATGCTACTTGGACATAGTAAGATTTCTTTACATCCCAGGTAGCTTACTCCAGGGGTGTTAATTTTCATTAAAGTTATTTGAAAAGCAGGGAAGAGAATTACAGTAACAAACCTTTGGGAAAAGCAAATTTTTCCTAAATGCTTCCTAATTTAGGTAGCTTTTAGAAATTCTTTCAAAAAGAAAAGCAAATAGGAGCTCATGATAAGCCAGACTCTCTTAAACATTCTGTGTTTTCCTGAGGTGCCTAGCAGAGTGGTAGGGACAATTTAGGTTTTAAAAAAAAAATACTTGCCCTGAGAGTAACCGTCCTCTCCACCCCCAAAGCCATGGTTTCCATCACAGTTTCAGCACAAATCTCCTCTATTCTAATTAATGCTTTCAAAACAGAAGGCACCTTATCACTACAGCAAAATATTTTTTCTTGAGTCATTTCTTAGTCTAAGGACAGGTCTTCCCGAATATGAACTGGATTTCTTTTAAAAACTGGAACTCAAATTACTCGTACTTCATGAGAGGTTAAAATGAAATCAACTGACAGCTATGATTTGTGTGTACATTTTTAAATTTCAAAAATGAGCTGTAAGCATTAACATTATTTAATTAAATATTTGAAATAACTTAAAAGTCAACTTCATATCTGAAATTTTAAAATACCTCAAAATTTATAATTTCACATACAGTACAAAGACCCCTTGTATCCAAAAGTTGTAACCATTTCTTTGCAAAGCATACAGTTCAGAGTGATCAAGGTGCATCTGACAGATGAGAAAGCCTGGATTGTTAATTCCACCATTGGGAGAGGCTGTTTCATGCTTTCATATGAGACTTTTCCCATTTCAATTTACTCACAGATTAAATAATGATATTTGTTCTAGCTAACCTAACTCAAAGAAAGATCATGCCTAGTAATAGCTTCCAAAGCTTCTTCAGTCTTCTGAGAAGGACTACTATTCAACTGACCAGTTCCCAAGTTTTTTTTGGTACTACTGGTTAAAAATACACATTAAACTCTATATGTTATGCTTAAAAGAAAAATCTCTGAGTGTGAAAAGTGTCTACTTTCTCACTTAAAAATTGTCAACTCAAATTGATTCTAAGGTTCCAAGAAACAAAATGTAAGGAAAATGCTTAATTTTAGTCCTATTTATCTTTAAGAAAAAAAGAGTTCACCAAAGGTCATTTCGTTTGTATAAATTTCCCATTAGAAGAAAAGCTAATGAAATATGGAACGTAAACACATCTTTTGAACATTCCCGAAGCATTTAAGAGTAGATAATACATTATCACCTGGATTCATAAATCTTTTGCATACATACACTGTACAAAGAAGCCTTAAGATCTTGCTCTTGTAGTTAGGAAGATCAGCTTCTAAAACACCTGCCAAGCCTTCTAGGTTGCTCTCCAGAGAGCAGGCACTCTGTAGAGGACAGCATAGTAAATATCTGTTAAGTACTCAGCAATTAGCGAGTTAAAATTTTCTATGTGGTCATAAAAAAAAGTTAAAGCCTTATATGCATAAGGCACTATGACAGGTTTAATATAAATCAATTCAGGTATTGTTCTTTAGAAATCCATAAAAAGAGAATGAATGAAATTTTAAAAACAAGCAGTCTAAGGCAGCAGGATAAGAATTAGAAATGGGAGGACATCAGCTCTCTGGTATCTCTGTATCTGATTCACTTAATATTATGACTCAGAACAAATTAGGTGTCCAGGTGTCCAGGACTCGTTTAGCTCTTCATTTATAAACTGAGAGGATTATTCCTGAAGGTCTCTTCTAAGACTCATACGCATGTTCTATGAAGATTACTAAAAACATTTAACTCTCAATTATCTGCATCCCAAGGGTTTAAAATGAATTTACTTTGGGATACAGATGCATGGCATTAGCAGTTTTACCTAAAACTTAGATCACCAAGTTTCAGCTACAGAAATGAATCAAGCACAGTCAACTACAACCCTAAGCCCATCACAGTCTGCGCTATTTGGCACATACCTTTTCTCCTACTTTGCATATTAACGATTCCAAATGATCTTCAGTTTCATTGGCGTCAGAGGTCTTTCTCCTTTTGTGAGGCTGTCCCCCTGTTTCAACAATGTAAAAAAATTAACATGACGTGATGAATCCACTATCACAAATTGTATTTAACTTTTTAAATACTATTATCTCTTTCCTACCAGAAACCCTACTTTTTACACACAGGAGAAGCTCTTAACTGACCCACCCCCTCTCTGACTGGGCTAGCTAGATTCACCAAAGGTCTCCATACCCAGGGACATTATAGTAACTCCAAGAAGCATTTGTTATGTTCAGTTTGGTGTGAAAAGTGCCCCACGAAGCTGTGCAATGCAGCAGCCCTGTCCACTTCTGGGGATAGATAGGAACGCTGCTTACAACATCCTAACCACTAGTAGTTAGAATATCCTCTGGAACACTCCTGTACTGCTACTGCCATTCTTTAGACTGAATTGTTCACTGATCTTCAGGTGCTTGGTCCTAAAGCCTCTTATTGCCAGTAGTACTCATCATTCTAGTAATGAAAATTACGATGTAAACTGATGCAATATGGATATAAAACCAAGTCGAATGCTTTGGAAAGACTTGTCGAAAAAAAAAGGAGGAAAACTTCAGAAGATGGGAAAGGGAGCATAAAACATTAGGATTCCTCACTAATTTCACAAGTGTCTGAACTTTCAGCTCTTCAGACTCTTATTAATCATCTCCTACCATTTTGTTTAAAACCTTAATACACACACTTTATATTCTATTGTGGAATAACCTACAGCTTGAATTTTTTAAATTAATAGTGTTAAGTGTGGAACATGATACTGTTGATAAACACAATGTTGGCTACTCTCCCAATATAATTCAATTTTGACTTCCACCAATTAGATTATTAGGACAGCATGTGGACAAGGAAGCAATACTCTGTAACAGTGCTAGGGATCCGCATTAATAATGAAAATCTGCAGTTGGATATAGGATTACCCAGGAGTAAGTTAAATATAACTTCAATCTTCTCCAGACTTGTATAGCCAAAGGAACTGTGAGCCATTTTTATAGAATTCATAGTCACTTACTTGACACTGTAACATCTGGCTTGAAATATATGGTGATTCTCATAAAACAGCACTCCACTATTCTAAGCTTGAGTGTTAAAAGTCTCTTCAATGACTGAAATGATCTTCAAGTACCACTTGAACTTAGGTGAATAAAACCAATCTATTACTATCCAGATAGGACCAGATGGAAGTACTATAAAGGGCCACAGGGTAAAGCACTGTGTGCTTTGACCCTGACCCCTTGTTATCATTATGAAATGGCTTGAATAATAAATGAATATAGTTTTGAGAGGATAATGACATAAAAAAATATAACACACATTGCAGTGTGACACAGCTGAGATGTATTCCTAGAGATTCCAGCCCATGTAAAGTGGACATGTGTGACACAGTGGAATCAGTGACCTTGATTCTCAAGTATGCATCAAACCTACATCACAGGACCTATAAAGATTCCACCACCCAAACAGCCAAATTTGACACAAAGGTCTTCTATTTCCAGGATTTAGTCACTGAAAAAAAAACAGCATAGTCAATGCACTGTTTATATAAGCTGTCAGCCAGGATGTTAAATACCCTTCTCCTGGGGCAGTGGTTCTTAACTGGGTAAGGTTTTGCCCCCGCCAGGGGCTATGTGACAATCTCTGGAGACATTTTTAGTTGTCACAACTGGGGGAGTACTACTGGCACCCAGTGGGTAGAGGCCACGGATTCTGCTAAACACACTACATTGCACAGGACAGCTCCCAACAACAAAGAATAATCTAGCCTGAAATGTCAACAATGCTGATGCTGAGCAACTCTGTCTAGAAAGCAAAATATACTAATAGTGTTCTTCAGAACCAGATTCTGTTAAGGTTGCGAAACTGCAGATGGTGAAAAACGAGCTGAATGAAAGCAGTTTTTTCTTTTTTATTATCGTTTTTTAAACTTTAACTACCATTCCCTTCTTTCTGGCCCATCTACTCCGCCAACCCTTTATTTCACATCTCACCCTCCACATCCTCCCTAAATTAACTCTCCAGCTGGCTTGTTCCCAAATCAATTTGGAATCATACCCCAGTGTCTAAAGCACCCTCCCAGACCCTCTTGTAACCTAGAAAAGGAGAAAATAATGCTGGAGAGAAGGTAGGATTTCTGAAGAAAACCTAGAAAATCCAAAGACATAGTCCTCCCTGAACTGCAACTCTTATTTTCTTTCTTCCCATTCTGACTGTAAGAAAGCACAAGTTTTGTTTGGAGAATGGGAGGAGGCAGAAAGTATTAAGAAGATATGCCCCACTCTCACCTGATATCTGAGAGGATATGAAGGAGCGGTGGTAAAATTATAGACACATCTGAACTCATGACAGTAACAAGATATTGAACTCAGAAAAGAACCTCAGTACACAGAATAAAGCACCTTCATTAAGAATTAAATTTTGGGAATTAGCTGACTGTTTTCACATAGCCTCAAGAAAACCTATCTATGGTAGCTCCCAAAGCAAAAACGGATTTTATATTAAATGTAACTACGCAGAGGTTTTACAATATAGATTCAAGTTACATATTGCCACTTCAGTCTGACACCCACCCTTGGCGAGTATAGGAGAGAGAAACAGAAACAAGTCTTTATTAAAACCCATTTGTGGGGTGCCTGGGTGGCTCCGAGGGTTGAGCATCTGACTCTTAGTTTCTGCTTGGGTCATGATCTCAGGGTCATGAGGTAGAGCCCCCACATCAGGCTCCACACTGGGCATGGAGTTTGCTTGAGATTCTGTCTCTTCCTCTGCCCTTCCCCAGCTTGTATGCGCACACTCTCTCTCAAATAAATAAATAAATCTTAAAAAACAAAACAAAACAAAACAAACCCCAAAAACCATTTGAAAGGATCTTCATACACCAGTAATTTCTCCCTTGTAAGGTGATCCTAACTTTATATGGATATACTGTACCACATCTTATACTCTTAATTATTATAAAAAACCACAAACTGGAAAACAAAGACCAACCCTATAAAAAAGAAAGTAAAGTAGCAAAACCAACCAGGTAAAAGCGAAAAGTAAAGTACCTTGATCCTGAAGATTTAAAGCAGAGGTGACCATCACACCCGAAACAAACTATACTCTTCCTTACAAATCCCTTCACTTCTAATCATTTTTTTGTACAGTTAAGTTAAAAAAGTAGTCACAGTCTAAAAGATAAGGACCTAATTCTAAGTAGCTTGAAAAGGGGTTAATATGGGTTTTTGGCAAAGGTTATGGATAATATAAATAAATACTTTCTTAGAAGAACAAAATAAGCCATGTACTGAACAGCTATTATATGTATATCCTATAATAACTAAAAAGCTTCAGAGACAGTCTTAAAGGGATTCTAAGAAATGAGTTAGATTTAGCACTGGACCAGTATCCACACACAGGCTAATTTCCCATTTAGGATTTCCCTTTCCTTCTCTATAAACTGAACTCCACTCCAGCTGAACGAGATTGGTAGTCTCCTAACTTATTTCCCTGGATCCTGATACTCTAGTCTGACCAAGAGATATAATTTTAAAAGTGCCCTCTATGAGCTGAGCCCCTACTACCTCTCTGATCTTAGTTCTTACAACTTCCCCCAGCCCCACCCCTCCAGCTCTGCTCCAGGGACACTGGCCTCCCTGACTTCTGTGAACAGGACAGGAATGCTCCAGCCTGAAGTCCTTTGCACTCGTGGTTCCCTTTTCTTAGACCACTGCTTTTCCCCACACAGCCACCTGGTTTGCTCCCTTACTTCCTGCAAGTCTGATCAGATGCCATTCTCAGTGAGGCCTTCCCTGATCGACCCACACAAAACAGCAAATCCACCTCGCCAAGGGTCTCTACCCCTTCACCCAGTTTTATTTTTCTCCATAGCACTTACCACCATTTGATACACTATATTTTATTTGATTATGTTCTGTCTGTAAAAGGGAGGCTTGACCTTTACACTGTCCACTACTGTACTGACAGTAGTTAGGACAGTGCCTGGCACTGTTAAGTATTTGTTGAATAAATGATTATATCTTGTCAAGCATATGGAAAGTCATAACAGCCAGTGACTGATAAGAGCTGACAACAATCCAGAAATGCTCAGATGTATCAACTTAATTACGACTATTAGAATTCAGCCTATTTATTTATTAAAATATTTTATTTATTTATTTGACAGAGAAAGAGGCAGCAAGAAAGGGAACACAAGCAGAGGGAGTGGGAGAGGGAGAGCAGGCTTCCCGCTGAGCAGGGAGCCCGATGCGGGGCTCAACCCCAGAACACTGGAATCAAGACCTGAGCCGAAGGCAGACATTTAACGACGGCCACCCAGGCGCCCCAGATTTCAGCCTATTTTAAAACAGCCTTCTATAACATTTAAACGTCTAATATTTCAGATATTAAAAAAAATTTATAGATGCTTAACTAAAATATTCAGATTACTGTTTAGGGTAAACCCCAGCTGATTGCTACCTAAGCTGTGGCAATTATTAAATTGCAATACTAAATTATTCACCAGAGTAAACTTCAATTAACTCATTTTTCTTCTTTTTTTCTTATTTATTCTAAGGTTCCTGCATCAAGATCCAAATGGACGTGATTTACTGGCCAGCTGGTATTAAAAGAAACTGACTCCCAAGAAAGTTATGCCCCATCACAAGAGCAAAAGCAGAAGTTGTTTTCTACACATTCACATTCAATTTTCCAGGTTGCCCTCTGGAAACATATTCTCTCCCTTTAAGGGTGCCCCAGAAGGGAGAAGAGTGGAGAAAAGAAAGTATGAGAAAAGCAAGAAAATGGGAAGAACTTTAAAAGACTCAAGTTCCCTAAACCTCAAGCAATCACTTCAAGCGTATTAGTTTTTGATTAATCCAATTCAAAGCGTATGAAACTGTTTTCTGTGCCCTGTATGTCCGTTATACAAAAAAACCTCATGTGTTGGGCAAAAAAAAAAAAAAAAAAAAAAAAAAAATCAAGGCCTGCAGCATAGTAATACTTGGGTAGTGAAGAGAAGAACTCTGGACTTGCTTTCACCGGTGTCTGGGCACTGCAAGCTATGTCTCCATGTTTATCACACTAAAACTCTGGATGCTTAAGTATCAGATACGATGAACTAGAATATCCTCTCAAGCCATTCCCCAGCAGAGATCTGATGTTTCATTGTTAAAACTAAAGAAATACGATTCTGCTCCTCCTCCCAAATGCCCCAAAATTCAAGGACAAGAAAATGTCAGTGAAGAAAATTAACTAAATAAAAAATTTTCTTCCGTATTTTTTCTTACATCGTTGACATCTGCCAATGTTTGTCAGCTCTTAAGCATTAGCAGATGATAAATAAATATCATGATGAGATATGTTACATGTATTAACTCACTTAACCCTCACAAAAGTGAGAAGAGGTATGTATCACTTCACTTTCTACATTACAGACCTGACAGAATCTGGGCAAGATCAGGAAGTAATGGTAGAGTCTAGCTTTGAACTTAAACCCTCTGATTCCAGTCTGGCCTCTTAACCACTACACCACACTCTTTTTAAAGAACAATATGCTAGAATATAATAACAGAATTACTCAGTTTCTTCCTTTTGTGGTGGATGTATGTTTTTGACGGACTTCTGTAATGCAAGCATCTTTTTCCTGTTTTTAACTAGCAAAATTATCCTTGGTTTTACGGTGGCAACACCATGATCCCCTGGAGCGCAAACCACCCAAATGGAGTAGAGAACCCCTGATCTCGGTCCCTAAGAGCTCTCCAGTTAGTTTTCCAGCACTCTTCCCTTCATGAGGGAAATACACTTGCAGCTAGTTCAAAATCTAACGTTAACAACGTGCAGCTGTTTATTAGTGACCTCGTGAGTGTGGGTAACATTTCTTTCCTTGCAGCGTGAAAGAAGGCAAATCAACGGATGATGGGTACAGCAGAGCTCAGACTGGTTTTCATCAGATCTCCCACCCACCGCTTTGTTCCTTCCCTTCTGAGAACCCTTTGCAGGTGCGCTCTGAGGGTCAAAACGAAACACTGGGACTAGTGGGTACCTGTCACTGTGCCCAAGAGGTGGTCCGCACAGATCCAGGTGTACTTCCCTACTCAGCGGTACTAAGGACCAAATCCTGAAGAGTCCTTAGGGACCAGAGGTCCACCAGGCCGACGACTAAAGGAGTCGGGGCGGGGGAAAGCGGGGGCTTTTTAGAAGTCGCCCGACCACATTCTCGCTCTTCCTGCCTGGTTCCCCGAACGCTGCCGGGCTGTGTGTGGGGGGAGGGCTTCCCATCCCTTTCCTCGAGTCCCCAGGACCTCGGCCCCCGCGTGGGCGCGGCCTCGGCCTCGGCGGTCGGGCCAAGGGCACTCACCGTCGTTCTCGTCGCTGTGCCGCCGCCGCGACATGCCGCACGCCGGGGAGCTGCCGAGCTGAGCGAGGCCGGGCGGGAAGCGCGGCGGGAACTGTCGGGCCGCCGGCCGGTGCGGGGACAGCGACGAGGCGCGCGTAGGGGCCGGCGCGCAGGCGCACTAGCTCGCGACCGGTGCGGAAGCGCAGACAGGAAAGGCGGCCGGTGGGCTTGGCGGGCTCGGGAGCCGGAGGGCCGGCGTCTGGAAGCTCACCAGGCCGAGGGCGTTCAGTCCACACGCAACCGCCCCCTCGGGCTTCCTCCGCCTCTCGGCTGCTTCCTCCTCCCGCCTTTCGCGCTAAGTCCTTCCGGGGACACGCGGAAAGCACCGCCTCTTCAGCCCGCCTGAGGCCGCCGGCCACGAGCCAAATCTGGCGCCTGCTGGTCCACCAGGCACACTGGAGTCCCCGCCTCAACTTCAGAACCTCCTTGGGGCTCGCAGTATTTCCCGGCGGCCCTTTCACCAACAGCCCCGAACACTTCCGGGGCGAGGTGACGTCTCTAGTTCCTTCCTCCGTGGACTCCAGGCCGGGGACCGGTGGAGGTTCTTGGGACGGCGAGCAGTGACGATTGCTAGGCGGAGACGGCTCGATGAAGAAAGATCTAAGAAACGACCAGGACTGGCGGGTGCGTGCTCACCTTACTCCCACTTCCGGGCTTTTGCCTCGTCGGGAATGCTGGGCGGAGCGATTGGCCCGGTCCGGCCCGGCCCCGCGCGCGGGGTGGGGCCGGGCGGGGGGCGGTGCCGCGCTTGCGGCCCCCGGGACTGAAAGACCGGCCTGAGCGTGAGCCTCCTGCCGCGGGGTTACTCTCGGGCCGTCATCCTACTCTTCACCCTTCTCAGGTGGTGTTTGTGAAGGAACAGGTGATTGCTTTAGTAATGTCTTCAGTATTGGGCCCCTGTTTACATGGATGTAAACATCCTCTGCCCTGACGTCTCTGATGAGCACCACACCTGTTTATCTGACTGCCTTGTCCGTGGTCACTGAAATTCCACGTGTCTAACTGGAACCCTTGTTTCACTCTCCTATCCTAACCTATTCCTCCGTCAGTCACCCATTTCAGCGAATGGTACCATCCGATTGCTTCATCCAAAACTGTAGGTAGGAGTCATTCTTGGGTCCTTCTTTTTCTTCACTTCTTACGTAACTGTCTGTAAATCTTGCCAGCTCTACTTTCAGGACAAATGCAGAATCAGACCACGTTACGCCTTTGTTCACAACGCTGGAATTACTTGGCATTGCAAACTCCATACCCTGACCTACAGGGTTGTGCTCTCTCATCACTGTCCTGCTTCTATTCTGACTTTCTTCCTGTTTCTCTAAAAGGCAAGCGTCTTCCCACTTTAGGAATTTATACTATTTCTTTTGCCTCTGCTCCTAAATCCGCATGGATGGCTCCTTGTCATTTAGGTCTCCGCTCAAACATCAGGTCCTTAGTAAAGCCTTTCCTGGCTACCCGATCACTGTTTTATTTCATTCAACAAATATTGTATTTACTGACATTTAGCATCTCCTATATGCCAAGCAGTGCTAAGGATGCAGAGGTGAGCAAAGGAAAACTCTTGCTTTCTTGGTGCTGGTGATCCATTCAGGAATGAACAGACAAGGTGCAATCAGAGGAGTGATCAAAGGGATAGTAGTAGAAGAGATGAGAGGTGGTGGTGGGAGGGGCTGCGGAGGGGCTTTGGAAGGACTTTGACTTTATCAGAGTATGTTGAGAAGTCTTTGGACTACTGTTTAGTAATCTCTCTGGGGAGGAGGGTAGTTAGGCTATTGCAATAATTCAGTCAAGAGATCATGGTGGCTTGGGGTGTCTGGGTGGCTCAGTCAGTTGAGCGTCTGCCTTCCGCTCGGGTCATGGTCTCGGGATCCTGGGATCAGGCCCGGCGTCGGGCTCCCTGGTTGGCAGAGTCTGCTTCTCCCTGTCTCTCTGACCCTCCTCCCTGCTTGTGCACTCGCTTGCTGTTTCAAATTTAAAAAAAAAGAAAAAAGAAAAGAAAAAGAAAAAAAGAAATGATGATGGCTTGAATGGGGTTGGTAGTATATCCATTCTGACAAGATTTGGCCACACTAGCGATTTTTATATTTTATATTTTTTCTGTTTATTAATATGGGGCTTTCTTGGTTGTTATGTCATCTAAGGGGTGGAATATGCACAGCTCTAAAATTAAAGGACAAAAAAGAACAAAATGTTTATAACTGAAGGTGCTAGCACGCAACTTGGTTGATTTTGGTTGTACCTGGTGTTTTTCTGGTATCATTTACCTTAAACGTTTGCAGGGCTAACCCCTAATTGAGGTTCCTGCTCAAATGCTGTTTCCTCAGAAAGACTTTACCTACTCTCTGTTTTTAAGAGCCCCTCCATCACTCCTGATTCCCTACCCTGCTTTTTGTCTTCATGGCCCTTTTTCCTGTCTGACTTTTAAAATTTAATCAGTACATACATTTGTTTACTTTCTGTCTCTCCCCACTGGAATATAAACTCCAAGAAAGCAGAGACTTTTTCTTTCAGGGCTCTGTACCCATTGTCTAGAACAGTGCTTGGCATAGAGTAGGTGCTAAACAATTATTTATTGAATGAATGGGTGAATGGATGGATGGCTTGGGCTGCTGGGCCTATGCTCAGCCTATGCTCATTTGCCTCATTGATTGATTCGTTTCAAGTTTACTTCAAGTAGTAATCAAAGACTGACATTGTTGTTTCTCCCTTGCTTCCTAGGAGGTAGTTCACTGAAAGGAACCTGCCCCACTACGGCAACCAAACCAGATGCCTTCTTTCACTTCACCAGACCAAGGAGATGACCTGGAGGCCTGTGTTTTAAGATTTTCAGACCTAGATTTAAAAGACACAAGGCTTATCAATCCCAGTAGCAGTCTTAAAGCAGAGTTAGATGTCAGTACAAAGAAGAAATACTCGTTTGCCAAGAAAAAGGTAACATTGCTGTATTGCCGTTGATGGTTCGGGATTGTGTATGTATAGTTAATTTGGGTACATCTTTTAGTAGCTCATCAATCATTAGTGTTTTCCTCCAGGGAGTAGAGGGTTAGTGAGACAGGAGGCGGCTGCCATGTTCAAGGTAAGTTCTAGTCAGGGTCATTATCCAGTGATCTTAAATCAGTGCCGGGCAAAGAAGAATCATGGGCAAGGGGTGGCTCTGCAACACACGGTTGAGTACTTGAGGGCAGATCCTAGACAGATGGGCTGGGTTCCTTTTCCCACCGAGGGTTAGAATCACAGGAACCCAGAAGACCTTGTCATAAGGAGAACAGACAGGCTGGAAGGTAGTTGCCATCTAAGACTCCTGATCTGATCTAGCTGGCTGGATTCTGTTGGTTACGAGAAGGATAGAATAGCCCAGAATGGTTGTGCACGCTTACTGAGGACAGTTGGGATTGGACTGTAATGGGAGGTCATGTTGATATGCTGCTCTTCTATTGACTCCAACCTCCTCCTGTGGAAGCTCAGAGGAAGGAAAATGACCCGACTGAGGACATGGAATTGAGACTTAGTTTTCTTACCTCCAGTTTGCTGTCCTTCTGCAGTTAGCTTTTGTTGGCTTCATGTCCATGAAGAATAGATGTCTCCGCTTATAACTTCTTATCCACCACCCCTCTGCCCTTACCTCACATAGATGTCCTTGAAAATGAAACCCAAAGGGTAAGAGAGGTTTTTTTCAGATATTATCGTGCAATAATTTCAGACTTAGAGAAAAGTTGCCAGAATTGTATAGAGGACCCTCATATCCCCTTTGCACACAGGCTCCATTCATGTTTCATCAAGTGTCCCAAATGGATTTTATAGATCTACTCTGGGGTCACGTGTTACATTGTGTCATCATGTCTTACATCTTTAATCTGGAGCACTTTCTCATTTTTTCTGCCCTGAAACCATGACCATGACATATTTGAAGATTACATGAGTTATTTTGTAGAATATCCCTTTGCTTGATTTTCACTCATGTTTCCTTACGACTAGATTCAGATTAGTGCTTTTATCAACAAGACTATCACACAAGAGATGCTGTCTTCATCTGGCTACAGTCTGTCAGGTGGTTCACAGTGGCAGTTTGTCCCATTACTGGTGATGTTAACTTTGGTTACTTGATTAAGGGAGTATCTGTTGAATTTTTCTGCTATCAAATTATTTTTTTCCCTTTTAATTACTCAGTATTTGAAGGGAAAATGCTTTGAGACTGTGTAATTATCTTATCCCTCATCCAGCTTTCATCTACTAGTTTTAGATTCTTTGATGTTTCTTTCCTCAGTTGATTGTTACTGTGATGGTTGCTAAAGGGTGATTTTTCTAATTGCTTTGTTCCTTCCAGATTTAATGTTTGGCATTCTGCTGTAAGGAAGAGCTTTCTCTTATCCCGACTTATTTGTATCTGTGTGGACTCAGGTTACATTTTATTTGTGGAATTATAGTCCATTATGTGATTATTTATTTTGATGCTCAGATCGTCTCAGATTTGGCTGAGGGCCCTTTCAAGCTAGTATCTATGTCCTTTTGACTTTTCCCATCATTCTTTGAGCATTTCCTCACTTTCTGACTCAACAAGGTATTCCAGGCTCATCTTGTATTTTTCCTGACCCATCCCTGGAATCAGACATTTCTTCCAGGAGCTTTGGTTCCTTCTAGTGGAGGACTGTCAGAAACCAAAATCTGGAGGCTTGGCAAGCTCACTGCTACTAAATGTTGCATCTCCCAAGATCTCTGGTGTATGGAGCTAGGAAAATATATAGATAAACACACAAATGTCTATATGTACCACACGGATAGTTCTATATTTACTATCTCAATATTAACCACACTGAGCACATATCAGTACTTTCAGTTCCATTCCAGCCTCACAGTTTTTCCTAACTCTCCCTTTCCGATATTTATAACTTCCCTATTTGATGAGGTTTGGTGAGAAACCTAGTTCCTATTAGTCCTAGCGTATTTCCTTATTTGCTTATTCTCCTATGTAATCAATGTACCCAGCCTGCCAAGCTGCCTCCCTTCCAGGGCCTGCCTTCCCCTTGTAGGCCTCACCCACCTCTGAGCTGCCATCCTGGCACTGGCCTGTCTCTCCTTGAACAGACTCCACGTGGGCCCTAACTGCTGCTGGGCCCTCAGTGCCTTGTTCACAGGCCTTAAAAGACGAGATAAGATTTGAAGATCAAAGTTTAATATGAAGAAGCACTTATGTTGACATACATGCTATCTCCTCCCCCCCCCCCCAATTTGGAAGGATTAACTGCAAGAAAGTCTAAAAAAATGCTCTCCAGTGTAATTGGAGATGCTTCAGTCTGAGAAGGTCCAGATATAGCTGTGTGCAGCTAGAGGATGGTCCCACAGTGATACTTCATATCTGTTACCAATGCTTAGGGTGCCCATTTGGATGCTTTAAAGTAGTCTCCAGATGGGTTAAAAAAGTTAAAAAATACACATACATACATGTATATATAAATGGCTCCCTTCTCATTTGACCAGAAGGGAGCCATTGTTGAGAGGCTGATAATCATAGATCCCATTCAGCCTCTGTTTGTACATCTGAAATACTACAAAGTTGGAAAACATGACAAACTGGGACACAATTTTTGATAACTCTGATCAACAGAAGGTCACTAAAACCACTTACAAATCAGGAAGAAAATAAATGTCACAATAGGAAAATAGGCAACAGATATGAATAGGCAAGTCAGACAGGAAGAAGGAATAGATATGAAAAAATATTCAGCCTTACTAATCAAAGACATGCAGGTAAAAACAATATCTCTTTTGCCTCGTAGTCAGGTCAACACTAAAAATATTGACAATAAAAAATTAAATGCTGATAAAACTTGATGCTGTGGATAAAATGTCACCTTGGTGAGCATATAAACTGATACAATTTTTCTGGAATTCACTGTTTATCACAATTGTTTCAAAAAAGTTTTATGTTTCTTATCAAAAAAGTTTCATGTTTCTTTACCCCAAAAGTTTTATTCTAGACATTTATTTAAAGTAGATGGTTAAAGAGGTATGGAAAGATGTATGCATGGGGTGCTCATTCAACATTGTTTATAATTGCAAATATTGGAAACAAAAAAATGGCCATTAGTTAGGAATTGGTTAAGATAATTATGGTACATCCATAGTTTTCTGTTTAATTTTTTAAAATAATAAGTATAAATCATTTTTATAAAAACAATACAATTATTTTCCAAAAAACAAGTCAAAACATCTTGGTATATTTCTTTCCAGTACACTTTTTAGATTATGTTGTATAAGCAAATTTGGTCCATTGTTTTTCATTTAACATTATATCATAAACATTTTCCCACATAATTTAAAACTAGCTGCTCAGTATTCCATAGTAAGTATACTCCATAATTTCCTTGACCATTTCCTTTTTAGAAATGAGTGATAGTGTTGTTTGTAATGTTTTACTAATACTCGTCTGAAATTCAAGCCCTTTCCTTAAGAACAGCCCCTAACAGGGGCGCCTGGGTGGCACAGCGGTTAAGCGTCTGCCTTCAGCTCAGGGCGTGATCCCGGCGTTACGGGATCGAGCCCCACGTCAGGCTCCTCCACTATGAGCCTGCTTCTTCCTCTCCCACTCCCCCTGCTTGTGTTCCCTCTCTCGCTGGCTGTCTCTATCTCTGTCAAATAAATAAATAAATAAATCTTTAAAAAAAAAAAGAACAGCCCCTAACAAATTTTAGATTGAGGTATAAAGTTTACGAAGAAAACTGTCACTCTCAGAAAGTTCTTCTATAGAAAAATAGGACATAAAACTAGAAACCCCTGTGGAAAGATAATATAAGGGACTCACTGAGGCTTCTGCCGGCTTTAAACTTAAGGTTAACAGTGGCATATTTGAAATGTAATTGCAGGCATTTGCCCTTTTCGTCAAAACCAAACAAGTTCCAGCACATACTCCTGAATGTAAAGAAAAATGGTGGAAATGCTGTCAGCAGCTCTTCAGAGACCGGATCAGCATCCACAAACATGTGGCAACACAACATGCTGATGAGATTTGCCACGAGACTGCTTCTGTGTTAAAGCAGCTGGCTGTGACATTGAACACCTCAAAGACCCTTAGGTCTGAAGACAATAGGAAGCCTCTGAAAGAGTACTTACCCTGTAATCGTGAAGTGTCCGCTTGGCTCCCTGATATAAGCTGCTTTAGCCCTGATGAGCTGATAAGGTCAGAATTTCATTCTGTACTTTGGTTTAATTTTAAAAGTTTTTCAGTCACAACGAGACACCACTACCTATCCATGAAGATGGCAAGATCTTTCAGGCACAGAATTTCTCTGTGGGCCTAAGCTAGGCCAATAACCACACACTGTGTATTACAGAAATAGTAGCATGTACCCACGCAGCTGGCAGAGTTCACTGGGTTTCGGGGAAGGCTACATTTAACCTTCTGTAGGGAGAGGTAATGAACAGAACATTGTACTATTTTTGAAGAGAAATTGGAAGAATCAGAAATGTGAATGATCCTTCTACCCTGAATAATATTAGAGCTTAAGAAAGGGTTTTTGTTACCAAATGTTTTCTGAGTTGACTATGTTTTAGAAAGGGTGTTAATAGAACTGGGGCGTAGGATTAGAAGTTTAGATCCTGCCTTTGAAAAACTCACCAAATTATATTACAGAATTCTAGAGGACAAATTTCTGATTTTAAGCAATTCCTTAACTATTTGGTGAATAGGAAATGTCCAAATTTAATTTTCTTTTGTCATTAGCATTCAGTTTCCCCTGCCTTTTGAAAAACTCACCAAATTATGTACATTGTTATGTATTCCCCTTGTTTATCAAGAAAAGGAGCAAGTTAGAGAATTGAACTTGGAGTCAGAATTGGGCTAGTCACTAAAATTCTTGGTACCTTTACCTTTTCACCTCTAAAATAGGGATAATGATGCCTGCCCTGCTTACCGCACAGTGTTGCTATATGAACTGTATAAAACGAGGGTGGTAAGAGCACCACTGACCTATAAAGTGCTGTACAAATATGGCCTTTTTGTTTCTGTATGGCCCTGTGCCTCAGGGAACTTGCTTTCTAGTGGGAGAAACAAAGAGAGGATACATGAAACAATTAGCAGATGATATGAGGCAGGCTGCCTCATTATCAGTTAAATTGTGAGGTGCAGATCATAATTTGTTACAGCAGTTTAGAGAAAGGAAAGTAGGTTCCAAAATAGATAAAGCTTCCGAGGAGAGTGGGCCCTGCAATACGATGAGGGTACTGATGAGAAAGTCAGATTCCAGAGTTGGATGGGACTTTAATTATCATCTACCATAGCATTCTCTAAAGTACGTTCTATGCAACACCGGTTCTGAAGGGTGCTAACAGGTATTGAAAAGAGGTGCTAAAGACAAGGAAGGTTGGGAAGCACTGGCTTAAAATGTTCTTTATTGTAGGACTTTTCAGAGCCTTCAATAGATACGGGGCTTTCACTGAGATTCTCAAAGAGGGAGATACTGTCTGCAAGGTTTCTCCGAGGTGTAATTTCATAGACTAGAGTCAGAGCATACTTTGGGAAATGCAATTTATTTCTCTTCTCTGGTTTTACACATGAGGAAATCTGTCTCAGAGATGATAAGAGAACTGCCCAGGTCCCACAACTAGTTAATATAAGACAGCACAGTACAGCAGAAAGAGTATGGATTCTAGTGTCAGAAGACCGTTGTCCAAGTCTTGACTGTCATTCTGTAGCTGTCTCACCTGGAAGGAATTGACCGCGGTTTACTCAGCTATAAAGTGGGGATAATAATCATCCTTCTCATGGGTAAGAGGGTTACACGAAAAAATGGAAGTGAAACCTTCTTGTATGATGATGAAATGAAGAAATCAGAGTAAACTCACTTTTTGTAAAGTAAGTTGGGTGCAGATAATGTCTTCTTCAGAGCAAATACTGACAGGAGTGGCTTCTTATTTCAGAACAAAGTTAGTCTCCATCTCGGCCTTCCCTCTGACACTGCCTGGGTATACTTTGTGAATTGCGGCTTCTTTATGCCAGTGACTTAAATGCTTTTCCTGTGGTTTTCTTCTTCTAGTGGCCAGGACAGTGATGGAGGAGAGGTCCTGCTTTATTACTGCTACCGTGACCTGGAGGACCCCCACTGGGTGTGTGCCTGGCAGACAGCTCTGTGTCAGCACCTGTCCCTCACGGGCAAGGTAACACCTCCCACACCCCATCCTTCATGGGACACCTCTTGTCTCCAGTTTGGTTTATTGAGGCTGTGCTGGAGACAAAAAGGATTCACTGTTAGGTTCTTAGAAGTCCACGAAATCCTGCTAGGCTTTTAAGTGGACTACCAAATAGTATTAACATGGCCTTTTATGATAGTATTTAATGGACTAAGAATCAGGAAGCATTTTCTTACAGAGCAAAATAGTAAGTATTTTAGGCTTTGCACAAAAACTACTCACTCCTGCTTCTATTAAACCCTAAAATTGTGTGTGGAATTATGAAGAAATTACAACAAATACAGTGGGGTTAATTATGCAATATTTCTTATCAGTTGTCTAGCCATTGTATATTGTTTAAAAACTGAAGTGTAAGTCTTCATGGTCTTGCCTGTTAGATATGCTGTTCCTTGGTAGAAAATTCCTATAGTTTGTACTCAAGAAGTGTCTAAAATCGTTTGTTGATTTTTTAAAGACTTTATTTATTTATTTAGAGAGTGTGAGCAGAGAGAGGGGCAAAGGGAGAGGGAAAGAGAAACTCCACACTGAGCAGGGAGCCTGATGCAGGGCTTGATCTCATAACTCTGAGGTCATGACCTGAGCTGAAACCAAGAGTTGGATGCTTAACGGACCGAGCCACCCAGGCACCCTGATTTTGTTGATTTTTAAGTCCATCTAGTAAATTATATCTGTTTCCTAAACAAACAAACAAACAAAACCTACTCAGCCCTGCCACTGTAACATGAAAACAACCATAAACAGTAGGTATAAGAAGGGGTATGGCTGTGTCCTGATGAAACTGTATGCAGAAGCAGATACAATTTGCTGACCCCTGGCATTAGGAAATGTTCTTGATATGTTAGCTGGAAAAAAATTCACAGAACTATATATGCAGTATGAGTCCAAGTTGCTCCTTAATTTTCCTAGAACATGCCAGAGCCTTTTACCAGTTTGTGGTATTGATGTTTGCTGTTCCCTTCTCTCTAGAATGCTTTCCCCCTAGATCTTTGCTTGGCTCATTCCTCTCTTCAGATCTCTGCCTGCGTACATGTTATCTCCTCAGAACTCTGATCCAAAGTAGTCCTCTCTCTAAATCTTATCACCTCCTTCTGCTTGGAGAATATCAAAGAATTTGTTACCATCTGAAGGTATAATACTTGTTTAATTTGTTACAGTCTGTCTCCCTAATAAAGTCTTGGTGAGGACAACTTTGTCTTAATTAATGGATGTATTCTTAGTGCTAGAATAGGGCTTGGCACAGAGCAGACAATAAATTTTTGGGGAGTGTTGAATAAAGGACTGAATATATTTCATTTGTAACAAAACCACAGGTGTTTGTGTATAAAGATGGAAGGTAGTAGATGGCAAAAGGTTAATCATGATTCTGTCTGCATGATAAGGTTGTGGATGGTTTTTGTTATTTTCCTAAAACAATCTTTTTTTTTTTTTTTTTCTTTAAAGAGAGGTGGGGCACGTGGGTGGCTCAGTCGGTTAAGTGTCCGGCTCTTGAATTTGGCTCAGGTCATAATCTCAGGGTTGTGAGATCGAGCCCAGGGCTCTGTGCTGAGTGTGGAACCTGCTTAGGATTTTCTCTCTCCCTCTCTCCCTGCCCCTCCCCCACCTGGTGCACAAGCTTACTTTCAAGCTCTCTCTCTCTAAAAAAAGGGCGGGGTCGGGGAAGGGGGAGAGGGAGAGAGAGGGGCTCCATCTCATAACCCTGAGATCATGACCTGAGCGGAAATCAAGAGTTAGATGTTTAACTGACTGAGCCAGCCAGGCGCCCCTTTTCTAGAACATTCTTGATGATTACATATACACACACACACACATATAGACATATATTTATATGTACATATATATATATATCTGCATACAAATATATATGTGTCAAAACAGAGAGAGAGAGATGATACACTTTTGTAAACTTAAAAGGACATGAACTAGGTTGGCTCTGAGGTCCCCTTGGGGTATGACACTGTACTATCTTAAGCCTATTCTTTTCCACAGGTGTTTTAAGTCCCCGAGGCAGTCATTTGATCAGTGATATTTTCCACACCCATGTTTCCTAACAGATGGTGCCAAAAGCTTCCTTTTACCTCATTCAGTTCATGATCACGTCCTGCCCTTTCTATCTCTGCAATATCCCTTGCCTCCATTCACTCCCTATCCCCTTCCACCACCTGAGACCAAGTCCCACCCTCTCTCGTCCACTTCAGTAGCTTTTAAGAACTTGTTCTTCTGTCGTTGCCTGCCATTTAATCCATTCCCCACCCTGCAGCCAGAATCATCCTAAAAGGGAGATTAAACACTGCTGCTTAGAAGCTCTCAGTGGCTGTCAGTGCATTTAGAGTAAAACCCAAATCCTTAACATACCCTTAGGTTCCTGCATGATTTGGCCCCTTCCTACCTTTTCTCCTTATCTGATGTCATTCTTCACTCACCATACTCCAACAACATGGTCTTTCAGTTTTCTGGAGCCCACAAAGTTTTTTGTTTTTTGGTTTTTTTTGTATCTTTGGGCCTTTTTCCAGGCAAACTGTCTTCAAGGAACTCTCCGACACCCACTCAGTTTCTCCTGTAAAATTTCTACTCAATTTTCAGTTCTCAGTTTCAATGATACTTCCTCAAAGAGACCTTTCTTGACCTTCAGTCTAAGTTCATTTTTCCCAGTACACTCTCACATAGCATCCTGTGGTTTTTCTCATAGCTCTTGTCACTTGGTAACTTTTATCTTAATGTCTGGGACCTCCCCTAGTCTGTAAGCTCTAAGAGGGCAAGAACTTTTTTTCTTTTAACTGCTAGATCCCTAATTCTTAACACAATTCCTGGCGCATAGTAAAAAAAAAAAAAAAAGTAGTAAACATTTGTGGAATGAATACCTTTTAAAAAAATTTTTATAGTAGGCTCCACGTCCAGCGTGGAACCCAATGTGGGGCTCTAACTCACGACCATGAGATCAAGACCTGAGCCAAAATCAAGAGTCTGACACTTAACTGACTGAGCCACCCAGGTGCCCCTGGAATTAATGACATTTATTGTCACCTCTATTTAGAGAACACCCTGAAAGATGGATGTTCTCACGGTGAACCTGAATGTACAAAATATGAAATCAATCTCTTGTTTGGGGGACAGATTTTTATTCTTAGCCCAACCTGAGGTGAACTAGCAATGAGGGTCCCCACCCACGGGGTGGCAGCACCTGTCTGAATCTTAGTCTAAATCCTTAGGCTTCAATGGTACATGCCCAGTTTACTGAGGTAGTTTTCCGCTGATGGGAGATTTGGCAGAATATTGGCATTTAGGTAGAGAAAGAAGAGAACTTGAAAATTCTAGAAAAGAAGCTTCTGATTCCTATTGCTGTATGTTCCTTTTGCCTCAAGAAATCGGAGGGGACACACTGGAGGCTTCGGAAGAGAAAAATTACATGATTTGGAATGAGTAAGATCTGGGTTCGAATCCCAGATCTACTGCCTACCAACTCTGTGCCCTTGGGCATGTTACTTGATTTCTCTGAGCTTCTGTTCCTTTTCTGTCAAATGGAGATTATGATATCTACCTTTCAGGATTATTAATATAAAGCCCCTGTATCATAATAGGTGCTCAGTAGATGGTAACTGTTGCTCTCCATCCCTGAGGTATAAGGCCTTCCTCACCAGGGAGCCACTTTGAAGTTTGTCTTGAACAATCTTAGGGATTAAAAGTCAAGTAGTATATGAGTTGAGGGATTGCTCTGCCACAGGTATACAGGGGTTAGGTGTGCTTGTCCTTTATTTGGGTTTTGAGATTAAAATATCATGGGAAAGAATCTACCAGCCACGAAAGCAATTCAAAGAGAATATAGCATTTGAGAAGCCAGAAAACCTCTGAAATGGATATACATTCATTTGTTCAACAAATATGAATGGAGTACCTACTTGGCAGACCCTGGCGATGCAGCAGTGAGCAACAGAGACACATACCCCTGATGGAGCTTGCATTCCGGTGGGTGGGTTCGCAGCGGTGTGCTCCCCCAAACACTATGCAGAGGTGAGCTCACAGGCATTCCTAGCTCTCCGCTGTGCTCTGACGTGGGTAGTGTCTCCTCAGCAGTCCTCTTCATTGTTGGTTCTCTTCTATCTCTGTTTTATCAAGGTGAATAAATTGGGGTTCAGAGAAGTGAGTTAGTTTTCTCAGGGCTGCATAGCAAGTAAGTGGCAAAGCTGAGTCTTGAACATAGATCTGCTGACCTGGATTTAGGTTATGCTGAAATTTATTTCTTTGGACATTGGAGAGCAAATGGGGCTTTCCAGAAGTTTCATACATTCCATTCTCTCGTCCAGTACACATCTGTTGAGGACCTCCTCTGAATGGTGGGCAGTGCCATTTTAGAAAGCTACAAGTCTCTTCAGGTGGTAACACTTTTATTGTGTCTCTGCTTTTCCCGTTAAACTCATGGACACGCACAAGCATATTCTGCCCCAGGAAGATTAAACTAAGCCAAGAACAGGCTGCATTCCCTTTCTCTCACCATCTTGTGTCCCAGGTTCGAATTGCTACAGAAGGAATCAATGGGACAGTTGGTGGAAGCAAACTGGCCACCAGACTCTATGTGGAAGTCATGCTTTCCTGCCCATTGTTTAAGGACTATATGTGTAAGGATGATTTTAAGGTAAGAGAAATTGAAAATAAAATGGATTTAGAGCCATTTGCTTCTGCCTCAGTGCTGCTTCCTGCCCTAGGCGCTGAAGAATAGAGCAGTGTGGAGATAGCAGCAGCGCCCGATAAACACCCTTCCCCGCAGGCTGCGAGGCAGCGGCGCAGAGGAGCATGCGCACTGCAGTGGCTTATGAGGTCGCCACGTGGTCTTGGGCAAGTTAATGCCCTCCTGCATTTCAGCCTCCCTTGTAGAATGAGGACATGACAGTTGGCACAGTCTAACTCTAAACTAGATACGTTGGCTCACTTGTGGCTATGTCAGGGCATCACTGTGTTTTTAGTAAACCTGGAATTACAGGACCAGCACTTCCTACCACATGGGGGATAAAGCTGTTGCTCTCACAGCTGAGCGCCTTTGTTTGAGTCACCTTGTGCTTTGTCATAGCAGGTGATGAAGGTGGGGACTACGTTACCTAGTGTTAGTACTGGCGGTGGTAGGGAAAGAAAGGCTATTGGTCCAGAGCAAAAGCTAGGATGTAATCTTATTTAATGAAATCACTCAGTGGTGTTTCGGTTTTATAGTTAAATGCTTATAGCCATAGAAACACCTTTTCAATTTAACATTTCTGTACATGGTAGGTGTGTAATAAATACTTATTAGTGTTGAATTATCTGAAACACGTTAGGTCCTAACTCCATTTCCCCATTTAAAACATTAATTCTTACTTTGAGGTTTCTTAAGACTTCACTATCATATTATTACAGAACAGATACAATTCTTGTATTTGGCACGTGTCTTATATCTGGAGATGGGAGAGTAAGACTGTGTTCTGTTTTGCTTCTCATTGGCTAGACCAGCAAAGGAGGGGCTTGCTGTTTTCCAGAATTGCGTGTTGGTGTATTTGAAGAAATTGTGCCCATGGGGATAAGTCCCAATAAGATCTCCTACAAGAAGCCTGGTATGCTTGCTTTTAGAAGAAACATTTTGCTTTCCTGCAGAGGGACAAAACTTGATATGGAAACAAATGTGGAAGTCAGACACTCTGATCAGCAGTCCACTCTTTAAGTAGCTCTGGGTATGGAATTTAATAAACGAAGAAAAAAGAGACAAAAAACCAGATTCTTAGGTACAGAGAACAAACTGGTGGTTGCCGGAGGGAAGGTGGGTGAAATAGATAAAGGGGATTAAGAGTACATTTGTCATGATAAGCACTGCGTAGTGTACAGAACTGTTGAATCATTATATTGTACACTTGAAGCTAGTATAACATTGTATGTTAATTATACTTATAAAAAATAGCTCTGGGGTCGCGAGCCAGTGGGTTATTCAGTGTTTAAACTGGTCTCCTCTTCGGTGCTATGGTAGTTGAAGTCTTACCCCTTAGAATGCTCTCTTATTCTTCCTGATGATTTGGCAAGAAGTTGTTTTCTTGTTCCAAAGATAGCAATCTGGGAAGAGTATAATTATTACTTGTAAATAGTTCATCAACTGAATAACGCATAGGCTTTTTGCTACAGGAAGCAAGTGGCTTTCAAATCCAGAGCAGTTTGTTCGCAAGTGCTCTAGAATGTTCTCTTCCCCTTCTTCCCCATGGTTACCATAGATGGTTGAAAGACATTTGTTTGGTGGGGTTTTGTTTTTACTATGAAAATTTTCAAACATTTAAAAAAAGTACAGAAAATAATACAGTGAACTCACAGTACCTGTCATACAGCTTCAGCAATTGTTCATTCATTGCCAGCTTTCTTCTATACCCTGTCCCCTTCCCTATCCTGGATGATTTTGAAGGGAATCCCAATGTCATGTCATTACATTCATGAATATTTTAGTAGAGACCTTTAAAAGATAAACATTTAAAAAAATAACTGTAAAACCATTATTACATCTAAATAAGACATTTTTAATAGTAATTCCTTAGTATTATCAAATATCTAGCCAGTACTTAAAATTGGCTAGACCAGCAAAGGAGGAGCATGCTGTTTTCCAGAATTGTGTGTTTGAGTATTTGAAGAAATCATACTCATGGGGATCTTATAATTTTTGAGTTTGTTTTTATTAGGATTCAGGTGAGGTCCACTTATTGTGGTGGATCCCTGTGTCTCTTTAAGTCTCTTTTAACCTATATATTTGCCTCCCTCTTTTTTTCCCCCTTTCAGTTTATTTTTTGAAGGAACTAGGTCATTTTGTCTATAGAGTTCCCACAATCTGGTTAAAGCTGATTGGATCTCCTCTGTCCTCTGTATTTCCTATAGAGTGGTAGTTCAGTGCTGTCTAAGAAATGTAACGTGAGGCACATATGTAATGTAGCCAAAATATTTCCATGTGTAATCAGTGTAAAATACTAATGAGATATTTTACCTGTTTTGGCTTACTAAGTACTTGAAATCCTGGATCTGTGTCACCCTTATGCTGGCACATCTCTGGCCACATTTCAAGAGCCTGATATCCCCATGTGGTTAGTGGCTCTTCTGTTAGGTACCTCATATCCAGAGACTTAGTTAGATTCAGATTTGACTTCCTTTTTTCTTTCTTTCCTTCTCTCCTCCCCCACCCCAAGACTGCCTGATAGGTAATATTGTCTTCTTTCATCAGGAAGCACCAAAGTCTGGTTGTCTCTGTTCACTTTCCAATATGTAGGTATTTAAAAGAATGCTAGGGGTTAAGCCAGAGGGAAATGGGAGTAGGATACAAACATCCAGGAAAAGACTCATGCACGAGGAGAGAAGGGCCCAGAAGGGCTGTGTCTGCACAGTGTCCTGACCTCAGCAAGATGACTAAAGAGCTCTTTCTTGGTGCTACAGACCATAGCTTGGGAGGTTAGGGGAGAGTGGGCTTCAGGCAATGCTGGGCTGCTTTCATTTGAGCCATGTTGTTCGAAGGCATCTCTTTTAAACATGTCCCTATGAGTCCCTGTCTAGTCAGGTCTTTGTGGGCGCCAGGACAGCAGCAGCGGGGAGCAGGTTTGGTTCCCCATGGCGCCCTGTCTGTAGAAGTCTGAGCAGATTTCCATGCTTCCCATCACAGTTTTGAACCTCCTTTTGCACCCGCGTTTTGGTGACCTTGTGATTAGGTGATAATAACAGATCAATTCTGGCCTCGTTACATTCGCCTTACAATTCTGGGTTGGGCAGATGGGACTCCAGATTCCTTGGCCATGCTCTGGGGCCTCTAGCCCCACCTGGGTAGTCAGCAGCTTCAGGTGGTGGTTGGGGTTCACCTCTGAGCAGAATGAGGCTCCTTTGGTGCCATCAGGCTCTACCACGAGTGGTGACTGCCATCCCCAGAGCCCTGTCCATGAGGGATGGTTACTGCCCACTGCCAAATTCACCAGGAGTTCCTCACAGTCGACTGGGATGTCTGGGCCTCCAAAGATACAGGAATATTTCTATTCTGGAGAGTCGAGAAGGCCTGGGACCCCACCAGACTGAGGTGTTCTCCTTTAATCTCCTTGGATTTGACTTCTTTTCTTCCTCCCCTTTCTCTCCTGACTGCTTTAGCTTTTCCCTCCTTCTCTCCTGCCCTGCTCTCGCAGGTGTCACTCCTGCCGTCGGCCCCTCCCACCCTTTCTTTCACTCATGTACGCAGACTTAGACACATTCTTCTTACCCTTTTGTATTTTTAAAGAACAGTCCAACTTTATTCCACAAATTTATACTCTCAGCTGCCTGTCAAGGTTCTTAGCCTTGAACTTGGGCTTGCCTTTGTTACAGTCAAAGCCTATAGTCAAGCACATACATGCCCAGGCTCCTCCATGTACAATGAAAATAGAACACTGGCCGTATAGTGGACCAGCAAACCCACCTGACAATTTAGATCCCAACTGTCTGGCTTTTATCACTGTTTAGACCAAGTAGGAGAATGGAAAATTCTTTGACTAATCATTTCTAAACCTCCAGGTCTCCATAGCACTTATCTTTGGAAGAAGGAAAGTGAGGATATCTGGAATCACTAAATAATTTCATCATGGTCATTAGTGTTATTTTCAGACATAATTGCAATTACGAATAAAGGTTTGGGTGGAAGGAAACAGCAACATCTAAGTCATCAGGCTGGGCTAGCTGTGAGTAGATTTTGTTTTTTGTTTTTGTCTTAAGTAAATTTTTGGTTTGGTTTTAGGAATCCATTTATCCCCAGGTGAATTTCATAAAGAAGTAGAAAAATTTTTGTCTCAGGCAAATGAAGAACAAAGTGATACTATCCTACTGGACTGCCGAAACTTCTATGAAAGCAAAATAGTAAGTAAGGATCAGAAGTGTGTTCAGTGAAATGGTAGGTCTCCCCCTCCCCGCATCATGGCATGTTTGCCCAGTGATGCCGTGTATGCCTACCTGGGGCCAAGTCACCTAGATCTCCCCCCACTGCTAGCAGCTTCAGAGAAATCCCAAGCCTTTGAACTCAGGATCTGGTGAGAAAGTCTAAGAAAGAGCAATTAAAGACATCTCAGCACATAATGTACTTCTTGGCTCCCATGTGCCTACCTTTGACATGTGTCGAGGATCCTATCAAGTTGGCTTTGGGCAGCTTCTCCAGTTCCCCTGAGGACTCTGGAAAAACGCCCACCAGCCTTGTTTCTGAGTTCCAGATCTTGAAGTTGAAAGGTCAGAGTGTAGGATGAGAACAGCAGCTAGTGAGTGCTGCCTTGCCAAGGGGCTCTGAGCGGGATCGACACACACTTTGTTCTTACCAGGTATGTTTTTCTCATCGTTTTCCTTCTGCTTCTCCTATATCGTAGGGACGATTCCAGGGCTGCTTAGCCCCAGACATCAGGAAATTCAGTTACTTCCCTAGCTACGTTGACAAAAATCTAGAACTTTTCAGAGAGAAGAAGGTGCTGATGTACTGTACAGGGGGCATCCGTTGTGAGCGGGGTTCAGCCTACCTCAAAGCCAAGGTGAGTTAACATCCTTGGGGGCATATGGGCGTGGAGGTAAAGAAGGCTCCACCAACAGCGTGTGTTGAGCTTTCCACCCCCCACCGTCATCCCCTCTCCCCACCCCGGCCTGTCAGGGATTTATTTTTCCCTTGAATGGTTCCAGCATAGAGTTTGTAAGCACAAAATCTGAAGTTCTTAAATCTCAAGATGTGGGAAAGCACTTCACAGTCTTAGAGACTCATCAAGTACAAAAGGGAAAGCTTAGTTAACCTCTCCCTTTTCCTAATCCTACGCTTGATCCTGAGAAGAACAAATTCACATTACATGTTCCAACAGGTGTCTTTCTATATTTAGGGGGCAGCAAAAATAGCTGGGCTTCCCAGGATCTAGTGAAGGCCCTGACTGCTGTCATCACCTGCCACTCATCTGTGAGCGTCTCACCAGTCTTCGCCTGTCTCCTCAAATTCCCTCCTGTTTTTGCTCACACAGGGAGTGTGCAAGGAAGTGTTCCAGCTCAAGGGCGGCATCCACAAGTACCTGGAGGAGTTTCCCGATGGTTTCTACAAAGGGAAGTTGTTTGTTTTTGATGAGCGTTATGCCTTATCCTACAACAGTGACATAGTATCAGGTAGGTCAGCAAAGGCTGGACCCTAAACTCCTGATCAGGCACACCCTCTGTATGAACCATTCTGGAAGGCAGGCCAGTACTGGTATGTGAAGAAGACAACAGGGAAAAGAAGTAACGTAGTATGAGCATTTCCCAACAGAGCTGGAGATGCAACCGTGGAGCAGGAATCGGGAGCCCGTCCTGGGTCTGGGCCTCCCCATTTACTAGTTAGGCAAGTCTTTTACAGGGTGATGATGTCACTTGCTCTCCCTGCGTGCTGGGAGTCGAACTAATAGGCTGAAACAAGGGTCTTAACCAGGAGTTGTAGAATTTGGCAGTTCTGTGTGAATTTGGATGGGAAGATAATTGTATCTTTATTTTCACCACCCCACACTACATGTAGCACTTCCTTTGATTGTTAATGTAAGCAACAAATCAGTAATAGTAGATGCACCAGTGATTTTGTCATCAATAGAAACACTATTTTCATATATTATAGTTGCTACAGACGTCTCCAAATAGCATTTGTGTTCATCATTATCTCAAAACAGAAGTAGTTATTAGCCCTCCACCCGGTCTTCTTATTTGTTAATAAATATCTTAACTATATCACAGATTCTTAAAAATGTTTTGATATTTTATATTTCTATATAATTGGTTTCCTTTGTAATCCTATGTATTTTAGTTTAAGAACCTCCAGTTTAGGTGGTCTGTAGACACATGTGGTAGGTTAGGTATTTTTGAGTGGTGGCTAGGGCATTCCAAGGTGGGAACCGAACCCAGGGCCAAGCCCAGAGGCAGGGGTGGTCACAGGAGGGTGTGAGCACAAGGGGCCTGTGGTTTGACTGTTAAGTTCTCACAGATGTGGAGTACCAGATGAGGTCAGTAAAAGGAGGATGGAAATAATCCTTAGGAAAAGTAGCTCTTGCCCCTGGATGCCATGGTTTTAAACAGGAAAAGTCATAGGCAGACAACCCCAGGGGCTGTTGTAATTTTCTAGAACTCCTGTGATCAGGGACTACGATTGAATTACCACTGTGATAATGAATAAGATTTGAGTAGGAGTGCCTTCTCTCCTTTCTTCTTGATCTTTTTATTAATTTTAATGGCCTTGTATTTGTGTCTCTTATTGAAAGCTACTCGAAATCTGTTTTGGAGCTAGATGGAGTATAAATTATAAGTAAGTGGAAATAGTGGATTTGAGAAGTGTTACTGAGGAAACGTTGGCAGGATTTGACGGGTACTTGCATGTGAGTGTGAAGGCGAGAGAGAAGGCCCAGAGGTAGCTTAGATAAAACTAGTCAAGGAGATTTGAAGAATGATGTTGTTGTCAATGCTAACAGGAAGTCAGCAGGGAAAATAGGGTTGAGAAAATAGATAATGGGAGTTTTTTAGGAATCAGGCGGTCGCAACCGCAGGAGAGCCCCAGGCTTGGGGAAGAGGGGCGTGGACTGCAGAAGCTGCATATAGGTTTGGGATTGTTTGTATTCACATACGTTTCTCGCATGAAAAAGGGAATGATCTAAAAAGACCATTGAACTAAGGGGTAGTTGGCTAGCTTTGGAATGAAGAAACAATACCACCTGTGTTCTAAATAGGAAAAAGAAAAAAATGAGTCACTGAATTTGGAATCAGGAAGATAATTCCCAGATGACCCCCCCACCCCCCAAGTAGTGGGGTGAGGGAGCATTTTTTGTTAGAGGACAGGAGACTTACTATTTAGAAACCTTCCCAGGCCCAACAGGGTATATTAGCTGCTGTGCTAAGAGTTATATTTAGGACCTGGAGAAGTGCCTGTCTGCACTTGTACACGTGTATGTATGTGTTTGAAATTAGGGCTTTTCTTTCTTCCCCAGAATGTTCATACTGTGGAGCCCCATGGGACCAGTATAAACTCTGCTCAACTCCCCAGTGTCGCCAGCTCATCTTGACCTGCCCTGCTTGCCAACGACAAGGAGTCACAGCCTGTTGTGTCACATGTCAAGACAAAGGGAGGAGGCCGGCTTCGAGCCCCACCCAGAGCAGCTTTAAAGAGGAATGCGAGTGTACAGCCCGACGGCCACGCATACCCAGCGAACTGCCACGGCAGGTGCGGCTCCCCGGGAGCCCCGAGCCGAGGCCGGATGTTGGGGAGGATGGGCTGTGCGTATGTGAGCAGCAGCATTTCCCTAGGCCTTCACAAAGCTAGTTCCCAGCGACCACACATTGGAGAGGATCAGAGCTGCAGCAACAGAACTTGAATTTGAATGCTGGCAATGCCGGCATTGTAAACTGGGTACCATACTGGCCACCGTAACTTCAAAGGGGCCGGGAAAGGGAGTTGGGTGCTGACCACTTACCTGGGACATTTGACTCAGAAGATTCCAGAGCACAGAAAAAGGTGGTGAGCTGTGTTGGATCCTAAAGCTGCTGGGGGGGAGAGCCGTGAGCCTGGTGGCCAGGTCATGCCCTTTCTATGCCATGCAGCAGGCTGGTAGTAGTCATTTGTCTTGTCAGCAGACCTTTTGATCCTGGTGGCAAAAGCATGAAAGCTATGCCCTGGAGGAGGGCTCCTCGGAAGCAGGCCACTCCTGCTACCTGCCATCCCCTACCATCCACTCCTACCCTCATCTCTCTGGCAGCCTGAGAGACTAAGTCAGGATCTGCAGACCAGCATTTGACTTGCCTTACGCTTTTGTAAATAAAGTTTGACTGGAATAGCCACACCCATTCATTTACATATGATAAATGGCAGAATTAAGTAGTTACAGCAGAGACCTTATGGCCTGCAAAGCTGAAAATATTTGCGATCTGGTCCCTTTAAAAAAAATTGCCATCCCCTGGTCTAAACCCCACAGCTCACCTGATGGAGCAGGTGGCCTGAAAGGTGGCCCACCTTCATTTTTTACTGATTTGGTTTCTGTGAGCTATCTCCCCCTGGTAGTCTCCCCAGTCCCCACACTCTTAGCTTTTAAACATTCTCTTTGAAAGATTCAGTTAGCTTGAGGACACTGATGTTTGGGCAGTTTGGAGATGAACGTCCTGGGATATAAGACACATTTTGAGTGAGGTCATTCGGCCCTGCCGGGGTGGTTTCCCAGCCTCTGGCCAGCATGTCACATGCATGTCCATGTCACACTAGCCACAAGAAACACGTACACAACCATCCATAGACCAACAGATTTAATATCATATTGCAGTTTCCAGTGATGCAGAATACAGCTGCAGTTGTGTCTCAAGGAGAAGCCTAGTGGGGCTGGCCATCCCGACAGTGTGGTGCCACACCCAGGCCGTCTGCAGCCTCAGTAGACACTCTTCCAGAGTGGTGAGGCCCTGGCTCCACCTCTGGTTACCCTGTACCGGCCACATCATGACAGTTCAGTGTGCAAGACTTTTCCTTTTTCGTCAAAAGCCTCTGCTCAGTGCTCTGCAGCTTAGTCTGTGCTCGTCAGCTCTTTGGCCCGTCCTTTATCATGAGATTTGCTGAATCACTCATGAAAATAACTCCCAAGCAACAGAAATGCTAGTTTAACTGGCACTGTGGTATATTAAAAGGCACAAGGGCATTGTGGCTTAACATTTTTGCTGGATCCCAAGAGGTGCACATGATGTTAAAAAGGGATCTGGCAGAAACACCATTATTACATTTTCAGAATAATCATCTTGGGATGGTTTGGCCAGGGTTTCCTGATTCCTTAGTATCTGGATTTTCTTCACCGTTGGCCTTCAGAGGCTTAATTTACAGGCATGAGATCAGTGGTGACTTGTCTAATAAGTGATGTGACACATGGTTGGAGTCCGTAAGCATAGCTGCGATGGACTAGAAATTTCTCTGTCTAGTGTTTTACCTCACATAAGCCATTGGACCACTGTGCAATGTGAAAAGGTGTTTTCAAGTATTTGGCCATAGGTTTTCACATCGTTGAGGCTGGCATTCAATAAGGAAAAAATTCTTTCTGGTTCCAATAATAATGTAAATAAATCCCAGATGTTCGTAAGAACACTCAGGGAAATGTTTGTTGCCTGGGATTGGTAAAGAAAGGATGGTTTTTGAAACTTGAAATTCCACCATTGGCTTTTTCATCATTTCCTTGTATCCAGCAAAAGGAATCGCACGTTCCTGGGTTCCTGGCAGAGCTCTGTGGCTTCAATCTCTCTTTCTTGAAGGACAAAATTGTGTTCCTGACCCAGTAATCAATTTGGCAACTTTAATCTTGAGGTTCTTCAAATTTAAAGTAGGGTTAATAAGAAATGATCTGTTTGCTAAATACCTAAGATCAAATTCATAATAAAGCATTTATAATGCCTCTCAACCATGCGGAGAGTGGGCCGCTCCTGTCCCACATCCCGAACACCCCTGAAACACCACGCAGCAAGGCCGCCGAAACTGGGCTCCCAGGGCTAAGTCCTGCTGCTAGAACATCTTCAGTACGATCTGTCGGTTTGGGGTCTTCTTAGTTTTTAAATAATAACCAGACTGAACTTCTGTGACTAAAGAAAAACTTCACATTAACCATAGTTTATAAAATTTTCATCTACAACCACTAGTTACCTAAAACCTTAGTGCATAAAGAACTGAACCACGAAAGGGTTTTGTGCCGGCATTTTGCCTTCTGGTTTCCACGGCAGAGCACAGATTCTCAGTAGAACATGTGCAGTTCAAAGGCACGGGCGTCCTCTCCACACGCTAGACGCCACTTCGGACCTTGGGAATGATGGGCCCAGTCAAGTCTGCAAGCCTCCTCTTCCTCACTGGAAAGGAATGGAGAGAAGAGATAAGCCGGTTGACCCTGTGCGCCGGGAATCACCTCCGTGGCTCTGAGAAGGCCCTGTGAAGCTTCTCGCTAACTTTCTGGTTGGCAAGGTCTGAAGCCTGTTGTTTCTAAAGGACAGTTACGTGTGAGTTGTGTGAGGGCCCGCCCACTGCTCAGCGTTCCCTGATGAGGGTCTGTGGTCGTGTTGACTCATTCATAAATTCCTGCTAAGCCGCTGACCGCACAGGCATAAAACCCACTTTATCCACCTCCGCTGTGTTTGCTTTGTACACCAGAGGCCCCGCGGTTAAAGATCTTTCCTCCCGCTCAGATAAGAGCTAAAGGTCAGTTGATCTTAATGAGAGTAGGGTCTTAACCTGCTGGAATCATATCCCACAGCTCTTTCTCAGAGCTCCTGGCCTGCCTCCTGCCTTGTTAAAAAAAAAAAAAAAAAAGTTTCCACCCTGAAGATTACCCTGCAGTATCTGTGTCTCCTTAGTGTTAACCTTGACATTTTCCCAGGGGCAAGACAACAGAAGCCCAAATACTATCCACGTAACGAAGTAGGTAAGTGCCGTAAAGAGGAAAGCAGTAGCCAGTAGGTTGCAGGCTGAAGTCACTACTTGCAGGATGACGGAGAGGGGGAAGGGGTCCTGTGTTGTAACAAGGGAGAGGGTTTTGAAATGAATTTCAGTGTCTGCAGATGAAGCCCAAGCAGCGAGCTAGATCAGCCACAAGAGAAAGGTCCAGAAGTCCGTGGAATCGGTAGGTGGCAGTCAAGGAGGCTGCTGGTGCAGCAGGGACAGGTAGCTATGGCCGAAGAGGGAAGAGCTCTGTCTATACTTAGATGCCTTCCAGTTCCCGAGCTGAGCCGGGAGACCTGCAGCCACCAGATCGCTGCACACGAGCTGCAGCAAGAACCCGGTCCGCTTGTGCAGGACACGGAGCAGATAGAGCAGAACCGCCCAGCGAGGAGGGGCTTGTGGCTGGGAGCCGGGGCGCACAGCTCACCCAGTCTGGGGCCTGGAATTCAGTCTGTCCCGAGCTCCTACCCACCCCTCCACCCCTGTCAGAAGAGTAATGAGTGCAGATGGGTGGACTGTCTTCCTGGAGAGAAGACACTGCGTCCAGCCCAGGCCCTGGACACCATCAGAACGTCCAGCAGCTTGGGAGCAAAGGTCAGGGAACAAAAAACCAAAACCCAAAGAGCAGAAAAGTTTCGCCCAAAGTGACCAGAGGGTTTACATGAGCCAGATGCTTAAGTCTCACCACGCCAGCTAGGCAAGCATGCACATCTCTTTTACACGCAAGACCTCACGGGGGCCCTACCACCAGTTCTGGAATGTCAGCGTTGTTACCTTTCCCATGTTACGGGGGAGCAAAGTGTGGCAGAGGCTACATTTCGTGCCCGAAGCAACAAAGCTGGTACTGGACAGAACCAAGGCGGGTAGCTCACCTGGAGCCTGAGTCCAGCACCTTCCTCAGTACAGTCTGGGCTCGTCTACATAGCGCTTACACAGCAGATTCTCACAAGGGTAGCAGCTCCTTTCCCCGGAGAACAAAAGGGAGCTACGGCCCCTAAGAGCTAGCAGCAGAATCAGGACGGGAACCTGAGTCCCCAGCCCATGGTTCAGGGTACAGACAGGGATCCCAGGTTTCCCACCCCCCCTCCCCAACATGCCCTCATTTTGTTCCCCGGGCGGGAGCCATGCAGCTCCCCCAGCACTGCCTCTGACGGGGGTTGGACAGGGAGAAGGGCAAGGCACGTACTCACTCAGGTGTTCTTCTCCATTTTAAGGAAATCAAGGCCAAGAGAGGGAAGTGAGTTGGCCCAAGTTATGGTGAATAAGTGATGGAACTGGAAGCACAAGCCAAGTCTCCTGACATCTTCCTTCAATTCAATCTGTTTTTTACTTCCATTAAAGCAAAGTCCTTATCATTGCAACTGCCAGGCTTGTTCACTGTCTGAGCCAGAAGGAATCTCGAGTCATCTGGACCAACCTCTATCCGCTACTCGAGCTCCTTCCACCACTTCTTGCCAAGCTCGAACACCTCCACCGTATCTTCGGGAAGCATTTTAAATTCATTTGTATGTTCGATAGCATTCACGGAGTGCTATGATGTGCCAAGCACAAGGACCAGAAATAAAGATCTAGCTTAACAGGACTCCAAGCTATAGCAACAGTGAGTGTGATGAAATATTATAGGTACCCTGGTAGCTCCCTATCAAGTATGAGGCATAGTGACTGCTGTGGTCAGAAAGACGGTGGGGAACGTGTGCACCGAATCCGGAAGGATAAAGGGGTAGACTGAGAAGGGAAGCGGAGAGTTAGGAGTAGGGGCCCTCTACAGGGGTACTTTGGCCTGGGTCACTGGGAGGCACTCGAGCTCCCGAGACCAGCTGGTGCTAATACGGGGTGAGAGGATGGCCTGTCAGCAGTGTCGACAGAGAAGTCCAGCAGGGCCTCACCATGAGGGGAGGCGGGGGCACAGGCTCCGAGGTGAGACTGCAGCTCAAACCCCGCTTCCACCCATTGACTGCAGGTAACCTTAACCTACTTCCCTGGACCTCCACTTCCTTCCTATAGAGTGGGGATAATAATAGGCTCTAACTAACCCGGTTGTCGGGAGCCTCACGTGTAAGACAGGACGTGTTCGCAGTAGCGCCTGGCACACAAGAAGTGCCATGCACGTGTCAGCTATGATTACTCAGGGACGTGGGAGCCATGTCAAGAACTCTCACCTGAGAGCAGTGGGAGCCCAGCAAGGGTACTAAGCAAAGTGACAGAACAAACTTTGGGTTGGGCACTCTGGGAGAGATGCTGGCCAGCCCACAGAAGTTGCAGGACAGGAGGCAAATGTGCTGAGGGCTTGACATGAGGCAGGGCAATGGGGATGGCCAGGAGGGGACTGACTGGCTGGGGTGGGGGTAGCATATAGACCGAGGTCTGGATTCCTGGCTTGGATGGCTGGGAGGAAAGTAATACCCTTTGTATAGTAGTTTTGGGGGACGATGATGAAATTGACTTGGGGTACACGGTGTCTGGGATGCTTGTTAGAAAAGTCTTCCTTGAGAATACAGAAGAGAGAGTTTCCCAGGAAGGGGTAATTCCTGCTTTGAAACATGTTAGCCCTCTTCCCCACCCCGCCTCCACACGTACAATGGTCTTAACTTGGAGTTAGCAGTTCAGATTTCATTAAGTGGAGAGAGCTTCAGGGACAGATTTACAGGACCCGAGAGCCACGCTCAGCCTCTCAGCTATAAATAGTGTAGAGGTAGGAGTCATCTGAGGTATCGCTGTGAGAAAACGTGGATGGGGACCCACGGCTCCTCCCTGACACCACCGTGCCCGAGCAGCTCAGTGCACAGGATGGGAAGGACCGAAGGCACGCCAGTCGAACGGGGCCCAGCAGGCTGCACATCTGCAGAGGCATTGGCCGACGTCCGGCCTTGGGGATTGAAGATCCCCCAAGGAAGAGCCCACGCACTGCAGGCAGGCCAAGCCCACCCCTGAGGCTGGCTACGTGCCAGGAGCCAGCATGGCACAGGCTGGAGTGAGAAGGAACCTGGAGAGCTGGGCCCTGTCTGCTCCGTGCTCCCTGCTGCATTAGCGAACACCGCTAACCACACAGCGGCCAGGTACGGCTGCGGGAGGCTCTCGGGTTAAATACTCAGCTGGAAAGCATCGAAGCCTGTCTGCCTCATCGGAGCACTGACAGCAGGATGAAAATACTGTGTTGGAAAGAAAGGACTTCTCTTTTGCAGGAGGAAGCTGGGGCACGATCTGAATCAGAAGGGTTTCTTTTACAAAAATTAGCAGATGGCCACAAATTGGCCTTTAAAGCTAGTAAATCCTACTTCACCCACCAGCACTCAGTGTTGTGTGTAATCGTTTTAGTGATTCTGCTGTAATTCCTTTGGTGCGAAACCCCAAGGGAACAGCTGCACAGTCCCCTGGGCTAACCCTGAGGCCCATTTTGATCACCTGGCAGTCCTGTCCAGGAAACTGCCAGTCTCACCTCCTGCCTGCTTTCATCACCAGACTCCTGGTCCTGCCTTTGCCCATGCTGCTCTTTCTGCTTGGAATGGCCTTCCCTCCCTTCTCTGTGAGTTCCTACTTTTCCTTCTAGATCTAACTCCCTAGGATAGTCCCTTCAATCCTTTTGGTCTTCATGTCTCTCCTATCTGAAATCGTAGGGCCTCCTACCTTGCCTGTGCTAGCACCCCCACCAAGAACACCTCCTGCCCTGCCCCACAATCTGTCTCTGCCCTGCAAGGCTGGCTAAAGGTCCACCGCCAACAGGGATGCTTTGCTTAAGCAGCCTCTGTCCTCACAAGTCACTTCTCACGTTGTTTGGGCACACTTCGCAGGCATTCCTGAATTTTTAGGCACACCCTGAGTCTTTTCTCTCCTGAAAGGTTGTAAAGGTTCTGGAGTCAAGGAACTAGCCTTTCTGCTGCCCTTTATGTCCCTTGGCACAGTCCTGGGCACACCAGAGTTGCTTGCAAAGTGCCCGCTGTAACTAATAATGGGTGGGACTTGGCTGAGCTGCTCCCTAGAAGGGCAGTTCCTCCCAGGCTTTAGTTTCGCCAAAAGGGAACTGGGGGGGGGGGGGGTGAGTCTGCAGGCCCTTCCAGCTCTGGCACTCTAGGACCTGGCCGTCGTAACCTCAGAAGCTGCTGGGGATAGGAGTCGGGCCTGGGTTTTGGAGTCACAGACTCTCAGGACTGGGAGAGTCCTCAAGGGCCAGGTTATCCAGCCCTGCTAATTCTGGTGCCCCTCCCCCACTGCAGCACCCCTGACCGCTGGTCATCTGGAACTTCTGTCCCTAGAAAAGGCCTCCAGGCCATTTTGTCAAGACAAAAGCTGGGTTAGCCCTGGGATAGGCAGCTAGGAGCACAGAAGAAAGCTTAATCTAAACTGGGAGGGGGAAATGTGAGGCTACAGCATATCAGAATAGAACTCAGGGCTTTGGAGTGCTGGCTTTGAAGCCGGATCCCAGCCAAGCCAAGAGCATTTAGACTGCTGGCCTTCCTCCACAACTCAGTGTAGCCATCACCTCTGTGATACCCTAATAACGATTCGTAATTATTTGTGTTTGTGCTTATTTCAAATAAGGGCACGTCAGATAAATCTGGATACTAGGTGCATTTTTGTTTTATGGACTTTTCTAGACCTGCAGCTCTAGGAAAAAGTGGCACCTAGAGTGAGGAATGAATGAACCACTTCTGGACTGTGATATCCTCAAGAGCGGGAACCTGTATCTTCAACACCAGTGCCCCAGGGACCTTGACAAATGCTTGTTGAATTGAGTAACTCAATTTAAAGCGAGTGCAGGTGCGTAGCTCTGTAGTTATCCGCGCACAGGTTCTGGGAGTACCTGCCTTGTGCATACACAGCTACACATTCCCCTCTATTCTTCCGGTCCTTCCAGGGCATAACCGGGCCTTGGATTCATCACTAGGAAGTGACATACCCGAACTCTGAGATGTGCCTTAGCATTAAGCCCTTCGCATTTTACTGAGTGTTAGAAACAAAAACCAAAAACCCCACGTGGAGAACAGGCTTGAACTTGATGAAAAGCTCACTGAAGACGTTGTCCTTTAGAAAACACAGTTATTTCATTAGTCAATCCCAGAAAGAAGCTCTCTTTCCTTTCTTTTCTTCTTTCTTTCTTTCTGAGCTTGTTATACTTCTTTCTTTTCTGTAATAAGAGTATTATAACTTGGTTCATCTTCTTGCCTTGGTTCTAGAAAATTCACAGCTAAATATAATGATCAATTATATTAACAGACCTACTTACTCCTTTTCCTGTTTTTCCCCTCCTATATTCCTACAGCCTTGGCAGACATAGTCCTTTTTGGACACTGTTACCAAATCCTTTTAACAGCCAGCAGGGATACACACCATAAATACTCAGAGAGCTTGAAAACAACAGGCACCTGTAACCAAGTCAAAATGCTCAATTTTACTTTTCATTCGGCTGACCTGCATACTTATTTGGCCGACACTCAAAAAAAAAAAAAAAAAAAAAGATGGTGACATTTTCTTTCGTTTCCTTTTTAGAAAAAATATAAGCTATGCCTTCCACTGAGATGAAATTAATGTAACCTGCTTAACTTTCTATGAAGTCAATATTTTCAACTTTTACCTTGAAAGCCCTGTGAAGTCTGGGGGGCGTGGGGTTTGGGTAAGTAGTGCTGGTCGGTGGCTTTGGGGGCTGGACTAGCCCCAGTCCCAACGGTCAGGGGAGAGGACTCTGAGCTCAGAGAAGGGTATTGAAAGAGGAAAAGACTCCCAGTGAGCCTGAGCTCAGCCACGTTTGTTTCCTTTCACTCCATGAAAGAGGGCGCGGGGGTGCAATGGGCTGGGGCCGCGCACCAAGCTTGTGGCAGCAGCGCGCTCAGCCTCAGCTCCCGCCGACGCGGCGCGCACAGTCCGGGGGAGGCGGCAGGCCAGGCGCCAACACAGAAGCCAAGGAATTGTGACCAACGTGAAAGTCAGGAGTCGGACTCCAGATACTTTGGAGAAGGTATCAGTGGAATATTCCCGGCGATACCGCCCCCCCCCCCCCAGGACAGGTGGGAAAACGACCGGCAGGTGGGCAGGTAGCCCAGCAGCACTCACCAAGGTCATTGTTGTTCATCATCGCGTTGGACGCCCGCATCCGGGGCCCCTGCTGGGTGAAGTGGTAGCCGAATTTGAGAAGCGTTGCGTTCTTTTCCAACATGCTCACAATCTCCATTTCCACTTTGTTGCCCAGAGGCTGGCTCTTTGATGAAGAAAAGAACAGCACTCACCACTCATCCCTTCTGTACAGGAGCTCATCTTCTCTACTCGCAGAAAGCCTGCGCGATGGGCGGGGATTTTAGCCACTCCCCCCTCCCCAAGAACAGGGATCTGGAAGTTTGGAGAAGGGGAAGGGTCACACAGCCAGGCGTGAATGATCTGGGATTCAAACCCAGGCTCTGCTAGACGCCAAGAACAGATCTTTCCTAGAAAACTCGAGAAGGACGTATCTTCAAATGAACAAGTCTCAAGGAAATGAAAAATCCTACTCCCTAGGCTCTACTTCATACTAATGAAATCAGAATCTCCAGGAACAAGACTCAGGTGTCTGTGGTGTTTTCAAACTCCCAGGTGATGTCAATATACAGCCAGGTTTGGGAACCAGTCGCTTAGACGAATCCCTTCGATTTACAAATGAAGAAGTAGAGGCCCAAAGATGGAAAAGGATTTGCCTGAGGTCACACAGTAAGTTGGGAATGTCCCCAGTTTGTTTTCTAAAGCCTCCCTCCTTCTGATGTTAGTTCCCTACTCCAAGATTTCTAGTGACAAAGATGGAAAGGAAACAAAAGAAAAGGAAAACCTTACGATATAGTGTTGGGAAGGATATAATGAGGATGTCCGTCAGTCTTGTTTATAATACTAGGAAAAAGGGAAGTAACTTCATCCAGAGAGAGTTGCTCAAATAAATGACAGTTGAGCTTTACAAGAGAACATGACAGCTGTCAGGTGATGATGATGCAAATCATTGGTCACAGGCCCAGAACGATGACCATGAAACAATATGGAGGAAGAAAGCCCAGTAACAAAACAGGTCATGTTTAAGTCAAGTTACCTGTATCTTCCATACACATATATATGCCTAATGCCTAGAAAAGGCCTGCAAGTGTCCTGGTGGTGGTGAGATTTAGGAGAGTTTTTGTTTTCTTCTTTGTATCTTATTGTTTGAATTTTGTTACCATGTATAATAAGATAATACAAAATAAACATAATCTTAAAGGGATTTGAAAAGACATGGAGAGCAAGCTAACATCATATCAAGGCTTAAAGACTTCCCCCCTAAGGGCAGGAACAAGACAAGAACGTTCACTTTCACCAATACTGTCCTGGGGGTCCCAGCCAGGACAAGGAGGCCCCCTTCGCCCATCTCTCCCACCCCTCACCCCTCACCTCTGGCAACCACCAGTCTGTTCTCTGTATCTATGAGCTTGCTATTTTCTGTTTTTGTTTAGGCTCCACATATAAGTGAGATCATAGGTATTTGTCTTTCTCCATCTGACTTATTTCACTTAACATGATGCCCTCCAGGTCTGTCCATGTCATTGCACACAAGATTTCCTTCTTTTTTATGACTGAGCGGTATTCCATTATATATATATGTGTGTGTGTGTATCTATATATACATGTGATATATCTATATATATATATCTCACATCTTCTTTATCCATTCATCCATTGGTGGAAACTCAAGTTGTTTCCATGTCTTGGCTATTGTAAATAATGCCGCAATGAACATGGGGGTGCAGAGATCTTTTTGAATTAGTTTGTCTTTAAATACCTAGAAGTGGGATTGCTAGATCCTATGGTAGTTTTATTTTTAATTTTTTGAGGAACCTCCACACTGTTTTCCACAGTGGCTGCACCAGTCTGCATTCCCACCAACAGTGCACAAGGGTCTCCTTTTCTCCACGTTCTCTCCAACACTTGTTACTTCTTGTCCTTTTTACTTTAGCCATTTTGACAGGTGTGAGGTGATATCTCATTGTGGTTTTGACTTGCATTTCCCTGCTGATCGGTGGTGTTGGACATCCTTTCATGTGTCCGTTGGCCAGCTGGATGTCTTCTTTGGAAAAAGGTCTATTCAGATCCTCTGCCCGTTTTTTACTTGAATTTAAAAATTTTTAAATTTAAATAATTAGATAAATTTAAAACTCAGTCTCAGTGCAGATATAGAATGTTTCCACCCTCGCAGAAGAGTCTGTTCGATGGCGCTCCCCTAGACTGTGAGCCTAGGGCCAGCACACAGTACCCAGTACCTCCAGGTCAAGGTTGAGGGACTGAGTGGAGGAACGAGGAACACAACTGATGCACAACATGGGAGGGCTGAGAAGATTCATTAGCCCACCAGCCAAAGGGACGAGCATGGACCTCAGCTGAGATTCTTGATGGCGATCCCCTCCCAGGTATTATGAGTTCACCAGAGCCTGTCTGGGTTCAGATGGGGCTGGGAACACCAAGCTCGGCAGGTAGAGTGACATTGGTAAAGTTCCATTGCCCATTTGTCACGACTCCTAAAAAAGCTGGGAGGAGCTCAGACCTGTCCTCAGAGGACTCAGCACAGCCCTGGGCTCTGGCCCACTTAGCCTGGCGGATAGTATAGAGAGCTTATAAGGGCCCAAGAAGGAACTGGAAGGTCCCCTGCCCACCCCACATAGCAAGAAGCCTGGCCTCTCCCTGAGGCTGCTTTCCGGGAAAGCTCTGCTAGAGCTCAGGGCTAATCTCAGAAAGCACCAGGCTCCCCAGAGTGGAGGGGCTGCCAGCATCGGCGAGGGCTGTTTCTGCAAAGCTGACATGTCGTGCCACTCAGTCCAGAGCGCAAAGCACCCCCATGCTAACTGCCCCCATTCAACCTCCCTACATCCCTGGGGAGGCAGCACTGGCAGGGGCTGGCCGCTCCGTCGTCTTAGAGATGAGTAAACTGAACCCATGTGTAGAGGGAAGCTGGACCGTGCTCCCTCTGCTTAATGCCAGAGGCAGGGCTTGACCTTGACCTGACACTGGAAAGACTTCAGAGGATCCTCTAGGCCCACATTCTCAAGCAGGCGTCCACTCGCCCTGGGACATGTGCAGATGTGTCTGGATATATTGGAGAAAATTCAGGATTCTATTAGATAATCATGGCCACTCTTCCCCGAGTGTTAATCTTCGACCAAAACCATTATTTTTACATTAAACAGTAAAATAGAAAATGTGCACACATCCTAAGAAGTATCATACTTGCTTCATTCTCAGGCTATCCCTCTTCAGGGCCTCAATCATTTCACGGATGAGAGAGGAGGCGGTGGGGACACTGCCGGGACCGGAACTCTGATCTCCTGTTTTGTGATTTAGTGATCATTGTGTGCCAGGCAATGGCATAGCACTTTCCCTAAGTGCACTCATTTTCTCCTCCCTATGAGCCTGTGGAACACGTACTATTATTATAACTTTCATCTTACAGGCGAGGTACGTGAAGAAGTATGAACAAAGTTCCCCCAAATCACAGAGCTCGTTGGTTACAGAACCAGGATTTGAACGCAGGAGGTTTCCTCATAATTTGCTAGTCCCCGCCTAACTTGGGAGCCTTGAGAGAGCTCTGAAGGCAGAGGTAGGGCTGATAAGAGGGGCTACAGGCAGACGGAGTTTGGCTCGGCGTGCAGGACAGTGATCTACCTGTTAATAGTGTCTGCATGTGGAAGGAACTGCCTGGTAAGATCGTGGCCTGCCTGTCCCTGGAGGCGTGTAGACGCAGGGTAGAGAGTGTCTTGTGAGAGTCCCCTAGATTTCATTACGAACGGAGAAGGCTTAGGCTCTGTGACCTTTCAGGCTTCAGGGACCTGCATTCTGTGAATCCATGAATGGCTTGCTTGGATGGCATAAAAAAAAATCAGGAGGCCACCTGGACCGTGGGTGACAGGCAGTTGGGAGTCCCCTTGGCAGAACCCCAGGGCGGGTCATGCCAGGACCGGCCACAGCAGACTGTGGCAGCAGAGCCAGGGAGAGGGGGCTGGGGAAGAACTCTGGTCCCCCTCCCTTCAGATACGCTTCAGAATTAAATCAATCACTTGTGAATAAATGTAATCTTATTATTAAAAATTCAAATGATACTAAAGCAGATTGAGTAAAGTCAGAGAGCTTCCCTCCACATCCTTAATCCCAATCCTACCCACTTTCTGCAGAGTAAGCACCAGGCCAATGGGGTGTGTTTCCCTGGATTTTTTTCTATTAAGTATCTAATAAAAATGTGTGGGTTTTTTATTTTTAATTTTTTCCTTCAAATTGATTTGTATTATACTCATTGTTCTGCAACTTGCCATTTTCATTCAACATTTTCTGGAGATCTTTCTAAGTTGGGACACAGAGAACTCCCTCGTTCCTTTGAACTGCTTCCCAGGAAGCCCTGGTACAGACGGACAGGTAGCTTGCTTCTGTGTTCCTTGTCACATGCAGTGTGGCAGTGGCTTTGCAGGGGAGGGAGCCCGTACTCTTAAGGCTGGACACGGGGCTGTGGAATGGCTAGTTTGAAAGACAGGCATATTTTGAGTTAAAATTGCCAAGAGGGTACAAAGGCTGATGGGCCCTTCAGCGGTGATGACGACTCTTGTTTCCCTGTGGCCGAGTATCATCAACCTGATGAGAAGATGACCAGATTCACTGGCTTATGAACAGCCAACCAGTACCCTAGGCGGCATCAAGTGGGTGGCTCTGGGACCCCCATTCTGGCCAAAGGCACCATGGGCATCAGGAAGCTCACTTTGTGCATCTGACGGGGCCAATCATGGCCTTTTCTTTGTGGTCCAGAAGATGTGGGCAACTGGGAATACTTAAAAAAACAATAGAAAGGAGCCCTGGGAATGATCTAGTCCAAGTTCAGGGTTGCAAACCCCGGCTGATATTAAAATTCCATCCGTATCATAGCTGCCAAGTTCTGTTCTGCTTACACACCCCGAGGATGGGGCACATCACCTTTGAGTCACCTGGCTCCATCCTTGGTACCTCTGCTGGCTAGAAAGGTCTTTCTGGCCAAACTACAGCAAAGGAAAATAGTATAGCTGATTGTCACGTTGGTGATTTTAAAGTATGTCTGCCAATTCTTTGACCCTCCTCCCTTCCAAAGGTGGAGCCTGTCTCCCCTCCCTTTGAGGGTGGTTGTGCTTAGTGACTCACTTCTAACAGGTAGACCACGGCTGAAGTGACTGTGTAACTTCCAGGGCTGGCTCATAAAGAGGCACGTGTGGCTTCCTTCTTTCTCCACTTGCATCGTTCGCTCTGAGAGATGTTGGCTGCCGTATAGAGAGGACGCTCAAGCAGCCTGGGGAAGAGGTCCACACGGCAAGGGGCTGAGGCGTCCTGCCAACAGCCGTGGAGGGAGCCACCTCAGAAGCGACTTTTCCAGCCCTGGTCAGGCCCTCAGATTGCACTTGACTGCAGTCTTGTCAGAGAGCCTGGGCTGGAATCATGTGGCCAAACTGCTCCTGGATTGCTGACTCCCAGAAACGGTGAGCTCATGCATGTTTGTGTTTTTTTTATGCTGCTAAGTTTGGGAAGGTAATTTGTTACACAGCTGTAGATAACTGATACACTCACAGACAATGCTGGACAAAAAGAGCCAGACACAAAACAGCACCACGGGATTCCATTTATATGAAGCTTAAGAGCAGGCAAAACTCATCCATGGTGTTAGAAATCAGGACATGATTGGATTTGGAGGGTATTAATTGAGAGGGGGTATATGAGATGCTGGAAATGTTCTATATCTTAATCTTGGTGTTGATTACCCAGGTGTGCTTGTGTGTGTGTGTATAATGTAACAATAAAATTATTATATAATGTACCATATAAGTCCATATATAAATATATATATAAAAACCCATTAAGCTGTCCACTTATGATGTATTTGTTACCATGTATAAGTTACACTTTAATAAGAAGTAAACATAAGTAGGAAAGGGAATAAGGGAGGAGAGAAAGGGGATAAAAAGTCGTTTCCCGCACAAGCTAGAATCTCTCAGAGGTCAGTGCTCCCCGCCCCACTCTCCCACTATCAACTGTTCTAATTAACAGACATATCGGGACACCTGGGTGGCTCTAGGCGTATTAAGCATCTGACTCTCGACTTTGGCTCAGGTCATGGTGTCAGGGTTGTGAGATCGAGCCCCATGTCAGGCTCTGCACTGGGCGTGGAGACTGCTTAGGATTCTCTCTCCCCCTCTCCGTCTGCCTCTCCCCCCTCCCTCTCTAAAAAACCCCCAAACAACAGCAACAACAATAAAACAATAGAAATACCACCTCCCCCTTATGGAGAGAAGACACATGCCAGGTACTCATTAAGGAGTCAACGCATTAAATCCTCTAACAACCCTGTTGCACGAGTATGCATATCCTTCCCATTTTAGAGGTGAGGAGACTGAGGCATGGGTACCTTAAGTGGCCCCTCCCCACTGTGACACAGCAAGAATATGACAGAGTGGAGGCTTAGCTTGGACTCGATCCTCGTTTGACTTCAAGTGTCAGAGATTTGAAGACAGGTAATCCCTGGGTCAGTCTGTCTCCTGTCTGGAAAGCTCTGGGCTTTTCAGAGCAGAGTGCAACCTCCACTGGGGATCAGAGATGGTGCAAGATGTTTATTCTGATTCATGCTGTCTGTGTAAGAAAAGGATTTTCTTGACATCACATTTTTTTCCTCTCATTTTCACTGACTCTGTCTCATTTTTCCCTGAGAAGTGAGGTCAATGAAAGACCATACTTGGCATTTTGAGGCAGGGACAGTGACACATGCCCGTACTCTCTGGGAGGCTGGCTGTTTCCAGGCTGAACTTCTCCAGTACACATGGAGAGAGACATAAAAATTATGCACAAGCCAAGAGCTGCTGCTTCGAAGCTGAATGTAAAGGAACAAAACAGAGAACATGATTGGTGGTGAAGTCTTGCTTGCTTGGTTTTCCTCTTTTTAGCAAAACCAAAAGTCATATTCAGCCTCATTAAAAAAAACAAACACAAAACTTAGCCAGCTGCCTCGAGCATGTAATCTAAAATTAAGGGGTGTCACCCTGTGAGAAAACCTTCAGGATCCTATTCCAGTGGGGCTTGTTTTCTTTCTAAACTTATTTGCACTAGGGACATAATTCAATCTGGGTAAACAAGAAAACGCAATCCACTTCCTTTAGCTTCTTTTCGAAATATGAAGCATAACCTCACTGTCCAATATTGGAATGAAATGTGAGAAATCCCACCAATATCCCCCAGACGTGGCATGTAACTTCATTTGGGGAGGGGTCGTGTTTTCAGGCCTCGTCTGCTCCGAGGGGCAGGGAGTACCCGGTGCACCGAGGTCCTGGGGAAGGGCCTGCTGGAGGCGGCTTTGTCGGGAGTGAGGAGGGCGAATCAGGAGGGGCAGAGACTCATCATTTGCATTTGGCCAACCTGGGACGGAGAGGGCGGGCAGGCACCCCATACGCGGTGCCTGCTCCTGGGGGCTGAGGGTCTCGCCTGTCCTGCCACAAATGCAGCCTGTCTGGAAATTGGGACACCCCGGTTCCGGCCCAGCTCTGGCACTGACTTGATGCTCAGCACGTTCCGTCCCTTCTTTGATCCTCAGTTTACCCACCTGCAGAAGGAGGGCGGGAATAGACATTTTCTCAATGCCTCTGGCGCTGGGTCCCAGACTCTCTGCCCCCTCCCCCCTCCCCCCTCCCTGCTGGCCCTGGGCCACTGGAGGCAGAGCACAGCATTGCTTGGAGATAGAGAGAGATGACTGAGTAAACAAACAGCCCCAGGATCCCAGTGCCCGGATCTGGGTCCTAAGCCAGCCAGCCAGCCAGGCTCTTGTCACCGGGGCAGAACTCCCCAAGTCCCTTTCTCCTTTGTTTGGCCGTATAAGGAAGAAGGAGGACAGAGGCTCGCTAACACAGGTTACAGTCCCAAGGGCTGAGGGGAAAGCTGCGGCCTCTGAGGACCTTGGTGACTAACCAGGAATGAGGAATAAATCACATACCACTCATCACCTCCTCTGTGGCACACCCCTCAGAGCCCAGTGCTGGGGCACCCGAGCAGAGACGCACTGTGAGAGGCCCTGGTGGCCTTCCCTAGATTCCAGGCCTGGGGAAGCACTGCCCCACAGCTCCCCCTCCTCTGTCTGGTCTCCCAGGCCCTGACGCTTGCCTCAATTCCTCTGCTATCCAGCTGGGAACCATCTTTCCAGAACACAGCCCACAGCCCACAGCCCACTTTCACTCAACCTACCCATTCAGAGCCCTTTGGATTTCTAACTCCCTTTCTGGCTTCTTCCAGGGGATGGGCTCCATGGCTTTCCCCTCTCCTTCTCTGTATTCATGCACCTGAGATGCCACGGTCTCCATCCACTTCACTCTCTGAGATACTATCCATCCTAGGAGTTTATCGCGAACTCCTCCTCCTCCAAGAAGCCCTCCAAGATATCTGCCCCTGACTGAGATTGCTTCCGCAAAGGCCCGCCGTCTGTGGCTCGCTGAAGCACCTGGTTCAGTGATCATTTCTGTACTTGCTGCCTTCCTGTCTGGTGTGGAATCGCTGGAGGGCAGAGCCAGAGCCTCATTCATATACAGAGCCTAGCAGCGCCCTGGGGTTCAGCCAGCACTCCTCAAATGCTCAGATGAAACAAAAACAGAGGCTCCCAGGATGGTGGGGGGAGGTGGTGACCAGCGCTCTAGCCTCACAGCAAGGGAAAGGGACTGCCAAAAAAAGCCAAGTAAGACCCACACAAAACTACAGTCGGATTCAAAAGACCAGAGAAGCATAGTTCACGGACTCTGGAGTCACCTCGGCCTGGGTTCAAACCTCGCCTCTGTCACTTACTCACTGTGTGACCACAGGCAGTTTGCAGAGCCTGTCTGGGCCTTATGTCCTCCACCACAACACAGAGTGGGTTATAATTCCCACTCACAAAGAGTCTTTGAGAGCGTGAAATGGGATCGTGGATACATGGCACCTCCTCGGTAAAGGAACTCTCAGAGCACCGCGTGAACTCTCTAGGGCACCTCTGGAGTAATCATAAAAGTTCACGACCTCATAGTTGACATCTGTCATTTCCTTAGAAGTAGAAATTCTTATGATCCTCATTTTGTAAGTGAGGAAACTGAGGCTCAGGGAAGTGAACGTTCTCACACCAGGGTGTTCAGTGAGGGGGAGGGTGCCAGGCAGCACTGGCTCGGACTCTGGGCTCAGCCGGGGCGGACAGCAGGGAGAGGGAAGGTAGGCAGCTCACTCTCGGGCAGCTGTCATCACAAGGACCTGAGGCCAGCGCTCTGGGTCAATTCTGGCCAACATTCTGCCCCTGGAGTCAGGTTTCAGCTGAGCTGGGAGACCCCGACTCCCTGCCCAGCCAGGCTTGGAGTCACATGAGTAGCCAATCCCAGGCCTTGGCCCAGGGCTGCTGCTAAGCCTGCTGCGTGCCTTTGTTCCAGTGGATCTGCCCCTCCTGCCTGCAGTAAAGCAGGATCAGCAGAGGCAGAAAGAGTGGGAATGGGGAGGGGCTGGGAAAGGGTGATGCAGCAGCAGCCGTTGGCATGCGAGAGATGCAGGAGTCCAGGGTAGCAAATTCACTCAAGGGCTGGTACTCTATGTGAATTAGAAAAAAGTACCTTCTCTGGGTGAACAAGCCTCATACAAAGGCTTGGAGAAGAGAGTGTGGGTTGGATTTTGCACCTGGCCCCTTGTGCAGTGAACAACATACACAACGACCCAGGGCAGCCCTGCTTACCAAGCACCACTGAGGGGCCAAGTTCTGAGCTGGGCACTGAAATAAAGAGATGGTTCAAATACAGCACCAGCTTCCGAGAAGCTCATGGGAAGCTGAAGTGCTAGGAGAACACAGGGAGGGATCACTTAACTCTCTCTGGGGAGAGGGTTAGAGGCCCTAAGGTAAGCTAATGGGAGAAAGTAGTGATATGCTGGGTCTAAAAAAAAAAAAACAGTTGTATTTGTAGTGTTTGCCAATTTCCATAGTGTAAATATTCCCACCAGGAGCGACTTCAAGGTACCAGCATGCCATCACCGAAGTGGAGTGAGAAGCGATGCCTACAATCAGCTCTGGCAAGTTGGCTCTAGAACACCGCAGGGGGGAGAGACTTCAACTGAATCCAGAAGGAAGACGAGGGCTTCTCCAGGCAGAGAAGGGGTAGGGGTGGAAGAGGACATTCCAGGATGAAAGACAACCAAGAGCAAAGGCATGGAGGCGCACAAGTGGGGAGTTTTCAAGGGCTTATGACTGGGAAGGGTAATGCTTTAGTTCTGCACTTGCACAGGGGCACACGCCTGCCGTGAGTCCCCGAGCTGCACACTGAAGTTTTGTGCACTCTCCCATATGTGTGTGGTATTCTGCCATCAGGATGAAAAGTACAGATAGTCTCATTCAGGAATAACCACTGTTTAAATGTTGCTACATTTCCTTCCAATCTTTTCCCCATGCACGTATTTATACGACCATCCTGCAAACATTCTCAGGTAGGAAAACAAAAGATCCCTATCCAGAGCCCCTAAAGAAGACAGCATTTTAACATTAAAAGCAACGTGGTGTCATGGAAAGAGTGTGGGCTTTGGAGTCACAGAGACCCAAATTCGAATCCCGCTTCCCAATGTGCTAAGTGGGTGATGCTGAGAAAGTTGCTTGTCTCAGCCTGTCCAGGCTGCTTCTCCTGCAGACTAAGTCAGAGACACCCACATCCTGCAGCGTTGTTGGGAAGGTCAGACACGATGTGTGTAAGGTGTGTTGGACAGAGTGCAGCCCACAATAGACCCTTAGCCCAGGCACCATAGATACTGCAGCTGGCATCATCTTAGAGAGTCAGGACTGCAAGGCTCACCCTGATAATAAATGACTGAGCCACAGAAGTCACAGAGAAATGGCAACCCCATAAGGAAAAAGTCAAACTAGTGTTTGCCCAGAGAATAAAGCCAGTGGTAAGGAGACTCAAAAGCCCACTGAGGGGGTGGACAGGGGTGTTGGAAGAAAATAGGGGTATTTAGCCTGGTGAGGAAGACTCCAGTGGTTTATAATATCTGTGCCCCCGATGTGTCCCACGTGCAGCAGAGAACAGAATTGAGCCCAATAAATGGGCCTTGCAGGAAGCTGATTTCTACTGGATATGGGGAAAGATATTCTCACTAAGAACTGAAGGGGTGACCTTGGTAAGGAATGAGCTCCCGTCACGAGGGGTATACAAGCAGAAGCTGGCAGAGGACTTGATGGGCATGATGAAGAAGGAAGATGAACATGGTGGCGGGTGTGGACCAGCGAGCTTTGGGGTGCCTTGTAGCTGGGCCTTGGGTCTGCTCTGTCCAGCAGCACCTACCCACCCATCAGGACATGGGCAAGGGCAGAACCGCAAGCACCCTGTAGTGAAGGACACAAAGAGACGACCCTTGTGCCTCTTACCTGGTTATCGATTTTCAGTTCCACTAGAGAAGTGTTGTATGGAAGAGCTTCCACCAGGTGCAGGATCCCGGCTCCGGAAATGAAGTTGGATTCCACATTCAGCGTCTTCAACACCTTATTTACCTTGAGCATCTCCGCAAGGGCCTTGGAGTTCAGGAGAAAAGCAAGGGTACCCGTGAGTCCCCCTGAGCAAGGCTGGAGCCCCTCCTGGGTAGAACCTAAAATACCATGAGGGCCTTGCTGGGAGCGAACATTCCTTGCACACTCACGCTGCTCAAGCCAGGGACCAGGCAAGACGGTCTCTACAGCCTCCTTCACGAAGCACAACTCCCATGTCTCTCCTCCCCTCCAATGTGCCGTGGCTCCCGAACCCCTAACTGGAGAATTCCACACTCCTTAGCCTGCATCCAGCCTCGATCACCCGGTTCTCCTCCCTTGCTCCGCCTCAAGGCTCACTGCTCCCTGACAGCGGGGCTGATCTCGGCTCCCTGTGCACGCCTGGTGCTCTCGCACTGCTTTGCCTTTGCTTGTCCTGTCTCTGCCACCTGGGATGCCCTTTCCTTTCTACTTCACTCATCCAAACCCTGCCTGTCCTTCAAGGCCATTCTCAATTCCTCCCCAGGAGCCTTTATACTGACGGCCCCAGCTAGCTGTGGCCTGTGCTCTTGCACTTTGTGGAATTTATCCATAACCTCCCTCATGGAACTTGCGTTCCTCTGTTCAGAGTTGTTTTTATACTGGTGTTGTCTCTGCTATTAGCCTATCTACTCTCAATGGGATGAAATGCACCTTATTCATCCCCTGGTGCCCACATGCTCAGCACACAGTAGGTTCTCAGTCACTGTTCGATGAGTGACTAGTGGAGTCCCGACCTCCCTGCATGCCCTCCACTTGTCGCTTCAATTTCCCTGTTGGGATTCCATGGAGTCATTGTTCTCTTTGAGCAGCAGAGAGCAGAGAAGGACGCCTGGGAAACCACCCCACTGGGCAAGTGACCAGGGCAAATGGGAGGAGAGGAGCTCAGGTGGCCCCCAGCACGTTTCAGGGGAATTCAGCCAGGGGGTGTGGATGACAATCAGAGCCTCTGAAGGAAATGAGGTAATTAGCAGTTGGTGGAAACGATGTGTCATGGAGGAAAGAGGACACCAGCAGCTGATAGCCCAGGATGTACCATCAGTGGGCCCTGGTTGTCCGAAATGACTCTCTGAGCCAGCAACGCCCTTCCCACCATCCCTGCTTGAGGAAACTCTATACTAGCTCAGCTCCCAGAAAGCCTTTCTTGTTGAAATCATCCTTCCCTCCTGCCCCCCACCCCTGCTTCCATGTGTCCCCAGGATGGCACGCTGGCTTTCTCTAGGGTTCTGAGGAGGTTGGACACTCCTGAGGAGAGGGCCCCAGGCTGTGTTCTTTCCATAGCAGCCTCTTGCTCCCCAGAAAAGGCCTGTCCAGGCCTGATAATCAAAATATTAAGTAACTGATAGGCAGTGCACCAGGCCAATCCGAGTGGACCAGCTGGTGCCTGAGCAGGTCCTGCAGACCCTGTCGTGCCAGGTGTCCACTCTTTTCTGGATCATGGTAGAGGAATGGGGGTGCAGGGAGAGGAGCTGGGGCAGGGAGTAGGGGTGCTTACAGAGCTTTTCACTCATATGTGGAATTTAAGAAACAAATGAACAAAGAAAAAAAAAGAGATACACACAAAAATAGACTCTTAAATAGAGAGAACAAACTGGTGGTTGCCAGAGGGGAGGTGGGTGGGAGGATGGGTGAAATGGATAAGGGGGATTAAGAGTACACTTATCTTGGTGAGCACTGGGGAATGTACAGAAATGTTGAATCATTATATTGAACACCAGACACTATTATAACATTAATTATACTTCAATTAAAAATCAATTTTTAAATAAAATTGATTGTTATTAAATAGACTTCAAAACCAGGAAAGTTATCAGGGATAAAGAAGGGCATTACAGAATGACAAAGGGGTCAATTCCCCAAGAAGACATAACAATCCCTAACGTACATGTGCCGAACAACAGAGCGTCAGGCTGTAACAGGGAAAGCTGATAGAAGTGCAAGGAGAAACATGAATCACTGCTGGAGTTGGAGATCTCAACAGCCCTCGATCAGAAATGGAAAGATCCAGAAGGCTGAAAATCAGTAAGGCCATAATTGAACTCAACAACACCATTAATCAACTGGATGGAAGTGACATTTATAGGCTACTTCTTCCTACGACAGCAGAATGCACATTCTTCTCAAGTTCACACAGAACATTCACCAAGATAGATCACATTCTGGGCCATGTAACACACCTTAACAAATGGAAAAGAACAGAAATCATACAACATCTGCTCTCAGAGCTCAGCAGAATTGAACTAGAACTCAGTAACAGAAAGATAACATTGAAAATCCCCAAATACATGGTAATTAAACAACACATTTCTAAATAACACACGGGGCAAAAAAGAAACCTTAAGAGAAATTAAAGTTTTTGAACTAAATGAAAATGAAAACATACCTTATTAAAATTTGTGCGATGCAGTGAAAGTAGTGTTGAGAGGGAAATATCGGGTGTTGAATGCATATATTAAGAAAGAAGAAAAATCTAAATTCAATAATCTAAGTTTCCATTTTAGAAAACTTTTAGAAGATCAAATTAAATCCAAAGTAACCGGAAGAAATAAATAAGAATTAGAGCAGAAATCAATGAAGCTGAAAACGGAAAATCAATACAGAAAATTAGTGAAGCGAAAAGCAGATACTTTGAAAAGATCAGTAAAATTGATAAGTGTCAAGCCAGGCTAAAGAGAGAGAGAGAGAACACAAATTACTAATATCAGAAATGAAAGAGGCCTCTTACTACAGATCCCATGTAAATTGAAAGGATAATAAAGGGATACTATGAACAACTCTTATGTCCACAAATTTGATAACCTGGATGAAATGGACGAATTCCTTGAAAGACACAATGTGACAAAGCTCACATAAGAAGAAACAGACAACTTGAATAGGCCTTTGCTTATTAAAGAAATAGAATCAATAATTAATAACTTTCCGAAACAAAGCACCAGGCCCACATGGTGAATTCTACCAAATATTTAAGGAAGAAATGATACCAATTCTCCACAATCTCATTCAGAGAATTGAAGCAGTGGGAATACTTCCTAACTCATTCTATGAGGCCAGCATTATCCTAATACCAATACAAAGACATTACAGGAAAACGACAGACCAATATCTCCCGTGAACATAGATGCAAAAATCCTCAAAAACATAGCAAATTGAATCCAACAATGTATAAAAATGTTATATACCATAACCAGTGGGGTTTATCCCAAGTAGCCAAGGCTGGTCCAACACTTGAAAATCAATTAATGTAACCCATCACATCAACAGGCTAAAAAAGAAAAGTCACATATCGTATCAGTAGATGCAGAAAAAGCATTTGACAAAATCCAACACCCATTCATAATAAAAACGCTCAGTAAATTAGAAATAGCTGAGAACTTCCTCAACTTGGCAAGGAGTATCTGTAAAAAACCTACAGTTAATATCATGCTTAATGGTAAGAAACTTGAAATGTTATTACTAAGATTAGGTACAAGGCAAGGATGAACCCCTTCGCCACTCCTTTTCAACATCAGAATAGAAGTTCTAGCTAATGCAATAGGCAGGAAAAGGAAATCAAATGTGTGTGTGTGTGTGTGTGTGTGTGTGTGTGTGTGTGTGTATGTATTGGGAAGAAGAAATAAATGTTTGCAGCTGATATGATTGTCTCTGTAGAAAGAATTGACAAAAAAACCCTCCCGGGACTAATAAATGATCATAGCAAGGTTGCAGGATGGCAAGGTTGATATACAAAAACTAATCACTTTCCTATATTCAGCAAGAAACAAGTGGAATAGGAAATTAAAAACACAATATCATTTACATTAGTACCCTCAAAAGTGAACTACTTAGGTATAAAGCTAACAAAATAGGTAGAAGATCTACAGGAGGAAAACTGTAAAACTCTGGTGTATAAAGAACTCAAGAAATAGATAGTCCATGTTCATGGATAAGAAGACTCAACATTGTCAAGATATCAGTTCTTTCCCGCTTGATCTACAAGTTCAGTGCGACCCCAGTCAAAATTCCTGCAAGTTATTTTGTGGCTATTAACAAACTGATTGCTACTTACTGATTAACTGCCATCCCTGGTAAGCTAATTCTTGCACTTCTAACCTGCTATTAGTGTTGGAATAATCATACTATACTGTCAGCCTTTGGTTGTCTGCATGGCCAAATGGACTGTTACGTTCATCAAAGTGGGAGCTATGACTGTCAGTCATAGTTGTATTCTCAGAGCATAATTCAGTGCTGGACACAGACTCTCAATAAATACGTTTTAATATTTAAAAAAAAGAAAAAAAGAATTGATGGCTACCTTATAATAAGTACAATTTAATTTGATCAGCAATATCTTTAAGACTTGGGCAAAAAACAGATAAAATTGATCGTCAGGACCCACTGAGTAAGACAATGATTTTAGATATAGAGAAACTGAAGCCCAAGGAGGGGCAGGTACTTGTCTAATGTGATGTGCCGAGTGGAGACAGATCTGCTTTAGAGCCAACGTGACTTGCATTTAAATCTTAGCTCCACCTCTCACTTGCTGCGCAACTTTGGACAAAGCAAAATGCCTGAACTCCCTGCACTCCAGGTGCTTCATCTGCAAAGTGGGGAGGCCTGCACCCCTGAGATCAGGGGGGATTGTGGATATTAACTAGGGTAATGTACAGATGTTGCCCGGATAACGGCCACTGTGTTCACACCCTCTCCTGGCTCCCAGCCCTTTGCCTTTCACCACACCACACGGGGTTCTTCGTCAGCGGAGTTCGGCCAGCCCTGAGGCCACAAGCATCACTCCTTCCGTTTCTATGACCCCCGCTCTCAATGCAGCAGGACTGAAAGGTACATACATGAGCCACAGGGTCATTGCTCCGCGTTCCCACGATGCTGAACTTCTTCACATACGAGTTATCTTTCAGGGCTTCCGCATATGCCTTGAGAGTGGGTATGGGGATATTCTGCAGAGAGAAAGGCAGGCAGTAAGGAGCAGCCCAGACCAGGCTCAGGTTGGGCAGACAGATGGGGCAGTAACCCTCTCACACATGTGGACTGATTCCTAGTAGGTCTCTGACCAAATAGCAGAATGGCAAAGGGTTCTGGCTTTGCCCCACATGGCTGAGATTTGGAGAGAACTTTCTGGTAAACAGATTGAGAAAATCCTCCCTGACAATTTGGGGTAGGACCCAAAGCTATCTGTGCAGGTGGAGACCAGAGAAAACCAAGGCAGAGGGTGCAGAGGACTGTTGTGCCAAGAGCTCAGGACTGGGGTGTGGGGGTGGGCAGGGCCTCGGCCTCTGCCCGGACAACTGGCCATGTTTCTGACTCTCTCTGTGACTCTAGGCGAGGTCTCCTCCTCTCTCTGTTTCTGGATCACCAAGGTGGGGGCTGTGCACTGCTCCAGATGATCTCTAGGAGACATCTGTCCCGGAGAGTCTCAGGTGTACCGCACATCAGAGGTCCCCGGGGAAACTTCTATAAAATGCTCATGCGTGGGTCTGAACCAGACCTATAAATCCAGAATCTCGGGGGGTGAGGGTGGGTGGGCATTGGCATAGATTTCTTAATCTTCTCAGATGGAAACTGCTGATCTGGTCCAACCTTCTCACACTCGGAAGGGAAGCTGAGGCCTGGAGAGGGACGAGCCACAGCCATGGCCAGGTTCCACAGCCCTACGCTGCTCCGAGCCAGTGTTCACTGCCAGGGCACAGGGTTCTGAGCTGTGCCAGGGCCTCCCACGGGGCACACGGCAGACAATGGAGGCATCCGAGAGGAAACCTGGCTGTGTATGCACGGATCTCTCATTTCAGAGCGTCACATTAGCTCCCCGTGGGAGCAGAGCCTGGGGAGGCCAGGTGGAGGAGAACACTGCGGGCGCAGCTTTCCAATCAGATTATGCCGTGGGGCTGGCAGCCACTTAAAAGAAAGTGGAGAAGAAAGGAAAGAGGAGCCGGGGAGTGGGGGGCCCACTTCTTCTCTTACCCCACACCCTCCCAGAACTAATCCCGCTGGCCTCCGGGCTGAGCAGGTGGGCAGGCAGCTGGTCCTGCTTCTGAATTCCTCCTGCAGCCTGTCCAGGGTAGGACTGCTTGTCCATCTGACCCTCCTCTGCCCTTGGTGGTCACACAGGAAACATCCGGACACATATGGGCTGACAGCTCCCTGCCAGAGCTGCAGAATGAGGCTGACTATACATACGATAGAGCACTGATGCTTCAGGGGTTGGCCCCTCCCAGGGCTGAGGGACACCACACGCCTGCTGGGCACAGGCTTTTTCCAGCCTTGGGATCCCCGGCAGTCAGGTGTGTCTGACTTAACGATTTTAGCTTGGAGAAGCTCTCAGTGTTTCGAATAACAAGGTAGGTTTCCAGAATTGAAACTGTGTTGGCCCATGGTGAACACCTGGGCCTGAAGAAACCAGGGCTATAGGACGTGTTTGTTTGCACTGCCCAGGTCTTTTAGAGGTTTGGCCCCTTTCCTGATCCAGAAGCACCCAGAACCCAAACTGGACCCTGTTCTCTCCACACAGCCAAGCCTGGGACCCAGACATTGGGGTGACACAGACATGGCTCCTCCCACCCACCCCGGGTGAAGCGAAATAAAAAGGACTTCACCCGGATATTGTTGAGGTTAACCTCCTCAAGTTTTGGGTCATTGTTCTTTATCCGCTCCAGGGTTTCCTCGACGTCTGTTGAATTTGGCTCTTCATCGGGCACAGGCTTGTATTGTGTCGGCTTGATCACGCCTAGAGTGACGGACAAAAGAGAGGTGGCTCACGGAAACACGGGGACCCTGTCCCTCCACACGAGGATTCCCTGGGAGGAAGCAGCTGCAGGGTGCGGGCACAAGAGAAGGCTGTGCATTCCTGGGGCGCCGGGAGGGGCCGGGAGAAGCGCTGGCTGCGCCCTGCTTGGACTCGGCCTCTGCCATCCCACAAGGACAGGGTGAATGACTGAAACCCTCTGACCCTCTGTGTCCTCATCCGTAAAGTGCAGGCAGTCACTCTACCTCATGGACTCTTGTGAGGAGAAAAGGAAGTCTGAACGTGAGAGAAACATATAAGCGTTCCAGAGAGAGGGTACCCTCGCTGCTTTCAGGGGCCAAAATGCCAGCGTGGGACAATGCAAGGGAACAAGGAAAACTTTGCAATATGGTCACAAGAAAGGACAAGGGGACTCACGGAACAAAAGAGGCACCAGGAGACAGACCCGTGTGGATGTGTAGAAATTCATGCTCATGATGGAGTCCAAGCCAGCGGCGAAGGGATGGACTTTACACAGAACAGGATTGTCCCCAGGGGAGAGGCATTAAAAATGACAGTCTGATCTCATCCCACACCACACCCACACACGGACTCCAGGGGGAGCAAGAAGTTGAATACAAAAGGCAGACCTCTAAAACTTTCAGAAGAAAATACAGGAGGACGTTTTTATCACATGAGGATGGAGAAGTCCTGCATGAACAAGACACAAATCCCAGCAAAGGAAAAGGAGAAGGTGGATCGATTTGGCTACATAAAAATTTAAAACGTCTGCGCTCAGCCAGAGAGCATGAGTGGGCAGCGGAAGCAAGAAGCACGGGGACACCTTCGCTTCCAGGGCGTCGTGTCGCTGGGGGCAGGGGAGGGTGGCCCAAGCTGGGGACCAGGGCTGTGTACTCACTGTTGAGTCCCTCCTTGTTCACGATGGAGCTGCTGCCCAGGGCCTGGTAGTACTGCTGGCTGCTCATGAGCGTGTGCATGCCCAGGATGGCTGCGGGGACAGGGGGCGGCCCGTGACGTTCCACACCCCGGGAATGTTTGCTCACGGAAACGGCAAGAAACACTTGATGCTTTTACATTTTATTTGAGTTTTACTCTTGTCTCTATTATGTGACCCTGAAATCTCCACACCCAGTGGAGACTTTCCTAACCCCGGCCTCAGATTTCTAGGTGTCTCCCAGTGTCCCACCAGTACACCCAGCCCAGCTTGGCCAAGAGAGAATTCGTCCTTCCCAGCAACAGTCCCTTCCTTTGGATCACCTTCCATCTTGGCATCCTGCCTGTCCCCTCAGGGTGGACCCTCAGTCACACAGCACCCCCTAAGTCCGCTCCCTGCTAAACACTGTCTCTCATCTGTCCCACCTCCCATTCTGTCACCTCTGTCCTGGCTGAGGCCCTACCGTTTTGTGGTTGTATTATCACAGCTGTGTAATCACTGCTGTCCTGGCCCTGGTCTCTTCCTACCCTCCCCCCAACCAGCATTCAGCACAGAGCACCCAGAAAGATCTTTCTGGAAATGCAGATCTGACCACATCATTCCTGTGCTCAGTCAGGCTTTCATCCACTCGTTTGTCCAACATTTACTGAGTGCCCACATTGTATGCCTGCTCTGGTGGGTGGTGGTGGAGGGAGTAGGGGGATTGGGGGGCTGAGAGAGTGGGGCTGTGTGTGGGAGGCAGCAGGGAACAACAAAGTCTGTTGGGGGAGAGAGAGGCTAGGCAGGTGCCCACACAATTGAAAACATAAGCACAGAGTACACGTGTTGGAAAGGAAAAGTCCAGTGCGTTCTGGGAGAAGAGAACAGAGGGACTTGGGATGGGAGGGATGAGTAGTGTTGTCTAAGTCAAGGGAAGGGAGGTAGAACATTCTGGACAGGCAGACGGAATGGTGGGTGGGAAAGCCCTCAAGCTCAGGGAGTGGAAGGCTAGGGCGGGGAAGGTAAACAGAAGACAGACAGAGCTGAGTTGGACTGTGGGGGACTGCCCCCCCCCCGCCCCTCGCTGCGTGCTTGCTCTGGGCCAGAGAACAGGCTGTATGTCAGTGATTCTCAGTCTGGCTGCACTTTGGAACCCCTGGGGCATCTTTTCAAACTCCTGATGCCCAGGACTCCCCCAGACCAATTAACCACCATCTCCAGGGGTGGGGTCAGGCATCTGCCTTTTTCGAGGCTCCCTAAGTAGTTTCAGGGGGCAGCCAAGTTTGGAACCTGCCTGACAGCATCCCCCTGAATCTTCACAACAACACTGTGGAGTAGATTTAAATCAAATAGGCCCGTTCAGGTCCCGCAGGGTCTTCTAGGCTGAGGTAAGGACTTTGTACGTCTTTCCCCTAGGTGCAGCCACGAAGCCACTGGAGGCCTTAGCAGGGCCTAAGATGGCCCGGCTCGGGTTCTGGGAGTGTCACTCTGGCTGTGTGTGGAGAACGGACTACAGCGGGAAGGAAGGACATGGGGACTGTGAGGCTTTGCTAGGTGAGGTGCCTCCCGGGTGGGAGGATGGTAGCTTGTGACCCTAGAGCCTGGCTTCACCAGCCCTCCCTGGGCCAGCGGCTTCGATGGCTTGTTCCTCACCCACCCCTTTGGGCTCTGGTGACACAAATGGTCACGGCTCGGTACATTCTCCCGCTTCTGCCAACACTGTCCCCTCTACTGGTGATTCTCTCTCCATCTGCCATGGGCGCTGCTGAAATGCCCCCAATAGGGCCGCTAGACTTAGCAAATAATACAGGACACTCAGTTAAATTGGAATTTCAGATAAGCAACAAATAATATTTGAGTATAAGTGTGTCCCATTCAGTATTTGGGATCTACTTATATCAAAACTTATTCCTTGTTTATCTGAAATTCAAATCTAACTGAGCATCCTGTATTTGACTCAACCACTCTACCTTCCCACCCTTCAAGACTTGGACTAGCACTTCCTCCCTCGTCTTCTCTAGTTTCCCCACGGACCCGCTGTCCTTATCCCAGCACAGTCCACACAGTGTTAGGTCAACTCGGTGCATGTGTGCTTCCTCTACTGGACTTTGGGCTTCCAGAGGTTGGGGAAGAATATTCTCTCTCTTCCTCCTCTCCTTCAGAATACAGTATTTGGTGAATATTTGCTGATGGATTTTGTGTTAATTTCCCTGGCCATCTCATTAGACATGCTTTCTAGTGAGACAGACAATACGAGAGCCCTTGGTGAAGAGTCAGGAGACCTAAGTTCCAGTGCTGAATATAACCCCTGATTCCGTGTGACCGGGGGCAGGTCCCCAGCCCTCCCCGGGCTTCAGCCTCCTCCGTGCAAGGAGGGGTAAGGAAAGGCCATTGGTTCTCTAGCCCAGCTGCACGTACAAATCACCCGCAGCTTCAAGACAATATTGGTGCTCCTCCTGGACCAGCTGATCTGAATCTCCGCAGATATATTTTTAATCTCCTTGCATGATTTTGATGCTCAGTGGGGGCTGAGAACCGCAGGATGAGACGATCTCAAAGCCCTTCTGTTTCTCACATTCTAAGAATCCTCTCTGCTAAAATTAGACTCTCCTGCTCATCACTGAGGAGCATTGATAGGGAGAGACATCTGCATTTTTTAGAGCTCTCTGGGCTTTAATTTAGGCTGCTTCTACGTGGGCAGTGGGGGGCCAAGGCCTGAGTCAGCAGCGGGGGGTTCGGCTCACTGGGAGCCACCTTCTGGAGCTGACTCTTCTGGCTCCCACAGGCCGGTGTGTGTGTGGGGGGTGGTTCGAGGTGGTTCTGGGCTGCTGTTGGGACCACAGTTTGGAAAAACAGTTTGGAAAGATTGCTAAGAATCAGAGGAAAGATGTAATCTCCTATGGCCGGCTGGTCCTCCTGAGAGGTACAGAGAGGGGCGAGATGGAAAATGCATTCTGTGCTCCATGCCAGCTTCCTGTAATGGTCCAGAAAGGGGGGCAGGGAGGTCACAAGGAAGTGCCTGGGGACAGAGGAGAGAGATCTGGGCTCCATGCTGGGCTTTGGCACCAATTTGCTGGGCAACCTTGTCCGGGACACTTCCACTTTTTTGGGCCTCAGTCTTCTCACCTATAAAGGGGAGTATGTTTGAATGCCAATCTCTTACCCTCACATAGCACCGAAGAGTCACACAACATCTTATCTTTTTTTAAAAAGTATGTTCAGTTAGCCAGCATATAGTACATCATTAGTTTTTGATGGAGCGTTCAATGATTCATTAGTTGCGTAGGACATCTCATCCTTTTATCCTGTTTGATTTTTACAACAAGCATCCAGAACAGGTGCTCCGGTGTTCCAGCAGGCTCAAGAGGGAAATGGTTTGTAAAACCTGCTCAGTGAGGACCCTCCTGGCTTCAAAGTGAGTAGTCCCATCCACTCCTCCGCAAACTAGGTCATTAGTAGTTCCGAAGTTCTAAAATGTCCCCTCCATGTCAGAATTCTAAGAACAGACAACACGCCTATTCTAGGAGGCAATATACATGTCAATAGCAGTCCTCAGAGGAAATGAAATTATTTGCAGTTCAGAGGAAGTTAGGGTTCAAGGAAGGACGGAAGGAAAGGGAAGGGAGGAGGGAGGGAGGAGGGAAAGAGGAGGGAGGGAGGGAAGGGCCCAAGGAAGGGAGGGGCAGAGGAGAGGGGAAGGCCTTGCGGTGGGAGGGGGCACCAAGCAAAATCTCCATTGCTGAGCGGAATGCTTGGGGGCTCTGATCCCTCGGCCCACCTTAGGCACCAAATCATGACTCTCCCCTTGCTTGGTTTTGCACTCACGTCACCGGAAGTGAACGATGGAGGAAAATAGCACATCAACATCTCCCGCTGCTTCATTCTTTGTAGATATTGGCGAGGCTGAATTTAGCACTGGGGAACATGATTTTTTTTTGAAAAGACCAGATCTTCCTCAAAACTCAAAAAGGACTATTTTTGAACTCTGAAAAAGAACATCGAGTTCTCTTTCCTCTTCTGCCTTGGCAGGCTTCACTCAGTTTGTAATTCCACTTAGGATGCAAGATCGCAGCACACATCCCGGGCCTCTCCAGCTGCCAATGGCTTGGCCGCTCTGGGCAGACAGCAGGAAGGTGTTTTCCTGCATCACAGAAACAGGTGGGAGAAGCCAGCTTCGGCCCAGGACTGCGGTGCGGTCAAACCGCTGCTAGAACAGCCACGCCCTGACCCCGGCAGAATATGAGGAAAACCAGTGCCTAAGGATGTGACAGGACCCCAGAAGCTGGGGATGGGGGGGCCAAGACTGTCTCTGAGAGTCATAAGAGCTGGGGGTGCCAACTGCCCGTGGGGGTGGCCTGGGGACTAGCCCTTCTAAAGGAAGACTCTCTTCCCCCCAATTCCCTTTTGGGTCCTGCTCCCGCTGAAGGGTCCCTAAAGGTGAGCCAGGATCACATCTCTGACTAGGGAGGGGAGGCACTGAGAAGGCCAAGCGCTTGCAGTGGACGCCCAGCGGCCTCTGCGTTACCACCCAAGGCTGCAAGCCAAGAACTCAGCACTGTCAGGGCCTGTGCATTCTGCTCCTTACCCTGAGGTCACACTTCTCACGTTGAAATTTATACGCTCTGGTCTGCCTTCCTCCTCACACCCCGGGTCCCCCAAGGCAGAGCCTAGATCTGACGCAACGGGCACACAGTAGCTTGACGATGCACGCGACTCCACATGTGAATGAGCGCGTGCACGAATGGTGCACAGACCAGAGAACAAATGAGCAAACAGGAGTCCAACGCTTTGTCTTCCCTGGGCCACACGGGAGTCTGCTGGCCACACATCTGCTGGGTGTCGCTCGACATCTTCCTATCGCTGACGAATGTCAAGCCTGCTGCATGAGTACTGAGCAAGCCACTCAGAGGGGCTCAGAGCCTCTCTCCTGCTGTGTCCCCCCCGGGACACGTCTCCCCCACTCCCCCCAGTTCACCCCTGCTCTTCTTCCTGGTGGTTTAGCTTCAGCCTCTGCCTTCATCTCCCCCCTGCCCCAGCACCTAACCAAGCCCCCTTCTGGCACCCTGTCCTTTCTCTGTGCGACACTCACTCTCATTTCTCACTTCTTATTGGCCCAAGTGTTTGCTGAATGTCAGCTCTGCAAGGGCAAGAGCCAGCTGTCTCCGTGTGCTTCTCTCACCGGGGCTCAACCAGAGCCGGGCACACAGGGCAAGACGCTGGATAAATGGCTGCTGAGTGTGTGAACGAGGGGACAAAAACTAAGTTACTGGGAAGCTCTGCCTGGGAGCCGTGTCCCGAAGACTAGAGATGGCCCGCAGACCCTCTGCCCTCCTCTCCTTACTGTTCTTTCTCTGCTGAGACATCCACACCCATGGCTCCAGCAACCCTAGCCTTGAGAAGGGATCTGAACCCCCAGCTTGCCACGCCAGACACTCACACAGGGTCCCACCTCTACCTCCTGTGATGTCTTTGAATAGTCCCCTGGCAAAGCAGCTCTCCCTGCAGCCCCCGCCCCCGCCCCCCTGCCCCCAGCTGTCTTCTGGCTCCTCAGGCCTGGCGTCCTTCTGACATCTTGGCCTCTCGGCCTCAGGTCCAGTGCTGGGCACAACTGCACCTCAGACACAGTCCCCAACTCCACCTGAGCCCTTGGTCTTACCTGGGCCTGCCTCCTACATCCCCCCACCCTCCGAACACCACCACCTTTCTGCCTAAACCTTCGCTTTCATCCGGCCTCTCCCAACGCTCCCCTCGGCCCCACTGACCCTAAGGGGTCAATGCCTTCCTGTGACATACAGAGGCTTTCCTAATGTGGCCCCACCCTCCCCCCAGCTGGCTCCATGGGGCTTGGCGGTGCGCCCTGTCTTGCCCACACTCTGTGTCCACCTCCCCTCAGAAGAGGGCTTCACTTGGGTTGGGGTGGCCAGCGCTCTAGGTGGAGCAGTGTGCCCTCGAGGGAGCTGCCTGGGTTCAGGCCCCATGGGCAAGGCGTTTAATGTCACCATGCCTCCTTCCTCCATCCGTCAAACAGGCACAACAGTAAAACTTACTTCTTAGGATTGCTGCGGTCAAGAAATGCAGCAAGGTACTAGAAGTGACTCCCACAGCACTGGCCGTACCGTGGCGGTCAACAAATATTCCATCCCTCCTTCCCCAGAGCCCCTGCCACCTTTCAAAGGGCTGACACACAGCGACAGGCACCCAAGGTTAGCCGGCTGACACGGGTGTTGGCTTACAGCTGCCCCTCTCCTCTCCGGACAACGGAAGGGTATGGTGTCCTGAACAGATAATAATAATTAGCCACGCCAACAAAAATAAAGGGAAATCGTTTCCAGAAATCAACACAGAAACTTAGCGCGATATTGCAGTTCTATTTTGGCATAGGAACTGGCGGTTCTGACAGTGGAGTCATTCGATAATCCCTCTGAGCTGCCTAATGAGGGCAGTGACATCACGGCCGGGGATCAGAGGAGAGGGGCCGCGATAAAAACAGCCCCAGGGTGAGTCAGTGTGGGGGTGCTGGGCCACGGTGTCACCCAGCCACCTCCCTGCTGCACGGGTTGGCGGGAAGTCAGGCGGACCCCCAACCACGGAGATGGTTTGCTGGAAATACGTGAGCATCATGAGGACTCGAATATGATTTTTGTGGCTTTTAGTAAGCCAAATCTTGAACCGCAAAGCAAACCAGTGAAGTTCCCGAGGTAGGCTTTCCGTTTCCATCTGGGAGAAATACTCATTGCTTCTGTACTCGGGGTGAAAACGAAAGCCTTTCTCTCTCTGCTCTGACTCCCCGTAAACCACTGTTCTTTCCTGAATGCTCTGGGAACGAGTGGTTTGACTCAGAATCTATACATCGGCTCTCCCCATCACGCACTCCCTGGGTCCCTGCAACCTGGCTTTGGCCCCCAGGCCCACCGGGATCATACGAGTCTTCTCACTGTCCCTCCCCTCATGGTTCCGCTACAGACGAGAGCCACCCCCTTCCCGCGTCCCAGCACAAATGCCACCAGGACTCATGCACAGCACCCACAAGAAGCCGGAGGCTGTGAGGAGGCAGAAGACAGCTGCAGCCCGCCGAGTCCCCTAGCCCTGTGGCCTCACTTGGCCTCTGGCCTCACGTAGCCCTGGGTCTCCCCGCCAGCCCTGAGCCCTCATTCTGCCTTCCCAGCTCTTGCATTAGGTTCTGTCTTGACTTGGTTTTGGTTCCCAGGCCATGTGTGGCTTCCTGGTCCCCATCGTGAGTAGCTTCACCCCATTTCCACTCCTCATCTCTTAAAGTCTTCTCCACTGGGCAGGGCATTTGCCGCCAGAGCCCCAGGCACCCACCTGAGGGTCATGCTTTCGGCCTGGAGCTTGACAATGCTAACGACACCACAGATCTCTCTGCATTCCTGAAGACTTGCAAGTCCAGCAGTCCCCTCCTGCGTGGCCCGCAGGCACCTCAAACTTCAAAGATCCCACAAAGAACTCAGTCCTTCCCCTAAAACTGCTCATTTCCCACTGTTACGGCCTGAAATGTGTCCCTCAAAAATTCACAAGTTGAAGTCTTTACTCCAGAACTTCAGAATTTGCAGCTGTATTTGGAGATAAGGTCTTAAAAGAGGTAAGTTTTAAGAAGACTGTTAAGGTGGGCTCTAATCCAACCCGCCGGGCGTCTTTATAAGAAGACATTAGGACACATAAGGGCGCACCAGGGACACCTGCACATAGGGACACAGTGAGCTGTGGTCATCTGCAAGTCAAGGAGAGAGGGCTCAGCAAAAACCAAACCTGCCAACATCTTGGACTTTTAGTCTTCAGAACCGTGAGAAAACAAGCTTCTGTTGTTTCAGCCGTCCAACCCGTGGTATTTTGTACGGCAGCCCGAGCAGACCAACACACCCATCTTCATTAACGGCACCACCATCCACTTAGTCCTGGAGCCAGAAATCTGGAACCTTCCTGACTCCTCCCCCAACCTCAGTGTCACAGGTGGACAGTCACAGCTGACTCTATCTTTTCTCTCCTGTTCCCGCTTGCCCCGAGTCTCTTCTTACCCTATCCGCACTCCTGTCCTGATCTGGGCTGGGTGGTTAGTAGCTCCCAAGTCCGCAGACTGAAAAGACCACCTCCCACGCTCCAGGCCAGGGAGCACGACCGCATTGGGTGTGCGGGGCGTGCGGCAGCCTGAGCCCAACCCTCGGCGGGGCTGGAACTCAGGGCACACAGGCAGGGACCAGATCGTAATAAGGAGACAGGGGTGGCAAAGGGTTCTGAATATCAGGCCACCGTCTGGAGCTTAAGGGCTGGTTGTGAAGGTTGTATGGACACAATTTTGAGATGGATAACGTTGTGCAAACATGAGATGAAGGGGCGAGCTCCTCAAAGCTTGGATCTCTGAGCCTTGCAAGGTTGTACAGTGAAATGGCTTTGCTCCAGCCCTTCATGAGCCTCTCAAACCTGAGCTGCCCACACCCTCTGCCTTCCCCCCCTCTGTTCTCTCTTCTCAGGTGGTTGGGCAGGGTTTGACGCAGTGGCTGGGAGAGGACCTATGCCGGCCCTCCCTGGGTTGCTCCCACATCTCTCTGGGATGGGCTCTCATGGCAACAACAGGTGGCTCTGTAGAGTGGTAGGATTGGGTGGTTTTATTTCTATTTTCCTCACTATGGTTTTCGATACTGGGTTTTTGTCTTAATATTCGTGGTCTCCTCTGGTCCTTTTTAGAAACAGCGAATGTGTTCATGCTGCAATAAACCATCCAAGACTCCCTGCAAAGGCAGGTCAAGCCCTTCTGGAAGACATGCGGAAGCTTCTGGAAAGCCTCTTACCGGCGATGTCACAGAGTTCCGCATCTGAGGCATTTGCCAGCGCTTCCTCCAGCTCTGGCTCCAGGGTCACACTTTCCAGCACGGGATCCATTGGCTTCTGCTTGGGGACCCAGACTTTCCCTGCAAAACATGAGGGCCCGTTACAGAGCACACAGCTACTCTGGGGCCGTCTCTGGTGACGGCCCCAGGTGGGCTGTCCCAGGACCCTGTGGGTTCCTCAGTGCTCAGACTCGCAGGCTTCAGGTTTCTCCCTCTGGCCACCCCATGCCAAACTTTCCCAAAGAACAAAAATCAAAGCTCTCCAAGAGAACACCTCTCACATTTGAAAAGAAGGACTTTCAACCTTGGCCAAACTAGATTGCTAGCTATGAAAAACACGGGTTGTCAATCAGAACAACCTGCAGGTAGGCCAGAGCCACAAAAGAAAAATGTTACCGAATGTCAGGCTCTGGAATACCCTCACCGAGGCTCTGGATATGAGAGAAAAATTTAGAAACATTTCTAAATAAAATAAACAAAATACTCTCAGATTATTAAAAGAATAGGGAGCAAAAATGTATCCTTGCCTCCTGGGACATTATATTTTTAAAGTGTCAGACTCATGACTGGACAAGGGAGCAAAGAGGCACAAAAGGACGGTCACTGCATGGGCCACCAATAGGCGGTTGTTGAAAAAAATCACAGGATATCTATACAATGGGGTTCCTGCCATTATTATAAAGGATGATGGAGATGTCTGCTTCTGAAGCAGGATATGCCCAAGACCTAATGTGAGAAAAAGCAAGTCTATAAAAGAGCATGAACATTTTAATTCCATGTATGAAAATTTCATTCATTCATTCATTCATTCGTGCACTAGGTATCTACTGAGTGCTTGCTAAGTGCCAGCACCTTTCTAGGGGCCAGGGGGGCAGCACTGAACAATTTATGACTTAGTGAAGGGAGACAGACAGTAAACAATCACGCAAAGGTATCACGTGGTATGAGGCATCGCGGAGGAAAATAAAGCAGAGCGAAAGACTAGGAGGTGCCAGGCTGCAGTCCGGTCGAGGCGAGCACTGCTTTTTTTGGGTAGGGTGGTCAAGGAAGGTCTCACTGAGATGATGGCCTATGAGCTGGGACCTGACAGAGGGAGAACACATGCCCCGAAGATCAGCTATGAGACAAAGATGCCTGCCTTCACCGTGGCTGTTCAATGTTGCACTGAAAGTTCCCGTCAGAACACATGGACAAGAAAAAAAAAAAAGGTATCCGACTGGAAAGGAAGAAGTAACATAATCTGTTTGTAGCTGATGTGATCTAATATGCAGAAAACCCTGAAGAGTCAACAAAATGGGACGCCTGGGGGGCTCAGTCGGTTAAGTGGCTGCCCTTGGCTCAGGTCATGATCCCAGGGTCCTGGCATCGAGTCCTCTATCAGGTTCCTTGCTCAGCAGGGAGCCTGCTTCTCCCTCTGCCTGCTGCTCGCCTTGCTTGTGCTCTCTCTCTCTCTCTCCGATAAATAAATAAATAAAATCTTAAAAAAAAAAAAAGATTCAACAAAATGCCGTTAGGACCGAGAAGCACTGTTCGGAGTAAGTTACAGAGTACGAGATCAATGTGCACAAATTGGGGTGTTTCTGCACAGTGATGAGTGATCTGAAGGGAAAATTAGCACAATAATTGCACCTGCAATAGCATTCAGAAGAAGAAAATGCTAGGGGCGCCTGGGTGGCACAGCGGTTAAGTGTCTGCCTTCGGCTCAGGGCGTGATCCCAGCATTCTGGGATCGAGCCCCACATCAGGCTCCTCTGCTGGGAGCCTGCTTCTTCCTCTCCCACTCCCCCTGCTTGTGTTCTCTCTCTCGCTGGCTGTCTCTCTCTGTGTCAAATAAATAAATAAAAAATCTTAAAAAAAAAAAGAAGAAGAAAATGCTTAGGGATGAATTTAACTGAGGAGCAGAAGGACTAGGAAACATCGCCAAAAGAAATTAAAGAAAACCTAAATGAACAGAAAAATAATCCCAAGTTTATGGACTGGAAGACAATATTAAGATGGCAATACTGCCCAAAGCAATCTCCAGATTCAAGGCAACTCTTATCAAAATTCCAATGGCTTTTTTTTTTTTTTGGCAAAAACAGAAAAGCCATTTCTCAAATTAATAAAGAATCACAACAGGTCCCAAAAAGGCAAAACCATCTTGAAGGGAACAAACTTGGAGGGCTCAGACTTCCTGATGTCAAAATTTACTATAAATTTAAACAGTGTGGCACGGACAAGGATGGACATATTGACAATGGGAAAGGATTGAGCATCCAGAAATAAACCCATAATGGAAAACTGATTTTTGACAAGGGTGCCAAGACCATTCAATGAGGGAAAGACTAGTTTCTTCAAGAAGTGGTGCTGGGGGGGGGGTGCCTGGGTGGCTCAGTCAATTGAGCATCTGACTCTTGGTTTCTGCTCAGGTCGTGATCTCAGCATCCTGAGATTGAGCCCCGTGTCAGGCTCCACACTCAGCGTGGAGTCTGCTTGAGATTCTCACATCCTCTCCTTCTGCCCCTCCCTACCACACTCTTTCACTTACTCTCTCTCTCTAAAACAATTAAATACATCTTAAAAAAAAAAGTGCTGGGACTGGACATCCATATGTAAAGGATGAAACTGCACCCCTATCTCACACCATAGACCAAAAAATGAACTGAAAATTGATCAATGACTTACATATAATAGTTAAAACCATAAAACTCTTAAAAGAAAACCTACACATAAATCTTCATGACTTTAGATTTGGTAACATATTCTTAGTTATGACAACAAAAGAAAAAAAATAGACCAATTGGATTTTATCCAAATTTAACACCCTTGCTCCTCAAAGGACATTATCAAGAAAGTGAAAAGACAACATACTGAAATCACATATCTGATTGGGTCCAGTATCCAGAATATATACAAAAATTTCACAACTCAATAACAAAAAGTAAAACAACCCAATTAACAACGGACAAAGAGCTTAAAGATATTTCTGTGGAGAGGATATACATATGGCCAATAAGCACCTGCAAAGATGCTCACTATCCTTGGTCATTAGGGAAATGCGGGTCAAGACCACGATGAGATGCCACTTCACACCCATGAGGACGGCTACGATAAAAATGGAAATGGAGAATAACAAATGTTGGCAAGGATCTGGAGAAACCGTGGCTCTGTAAAATGGTGCAAACACGGAATTACCATGTGATCCAGTAATTCCACTCCTGGGTATAAACCCCGAAGACTTGAAAACAGGTACTCAAACAAATACCTGTACAGGAGTGTTCATAGTAACACTAGTCACAAGAGCCAAAAAGTGGAAACAAACCAAAATGTTCCTCAGCAGATGAGTGGGTAAACAAATTCCGTAATATTGTTCAGTCATACAAGGGAAGGAGTGGGTCTCAAGAACAATATGCTAAGTGGAAGAAGCCAGATACACAAAGTCACATAGAATATGATTTAATTCATAGGAAATAGAATGAGTAAAGCCATAGAAACAGACTGGTGGTTGCCAGGGGCTGGGGCAGCAGGGACTGGGGAGTAACTGCTTATGGGGCAGAGGGTTTTATTTTGGAGTGAGGAAAATGTTTTGAATCTATATACAGGTGGGGGGTGCACAGCACTGCGGATGCACTAAATGCCACTGAATTGTTCACTTTACAATGGTTAATTTTATGTTATGTGAATTTTACCGTTTACCTCAATTAAAACAAAACAAAAACCCTGTTCACTTTGGCTATTGATTGAGAATCACCTGAAGGGGGGTGAGGATGGGAGCTCAGAGCTGGTGAAACTGGAAAAGGGCAAAACATGCAAAGAAAACAAAATGGTTAAAAAGAAAATCTGCTGTAAAAATGACTGATGCAATGAGTAGGTTGGCCCTTCAATAAATGTGTCAGACCTGTGGTTTCTTACACCCCTGTGGCAGGTGCCTCCAGCAGGGGCAGTGGCTCAAAGACACAAGAGGGGCTTTGGATTTCTATCCTTCCTTCATCTTACCGGTTGGAATGTGGATGTGATGACAGGAGCTTCAGCAGCCAGATGGACCATGAGGACAAGGACATATTGCAGGGGTGGCACAATGAAAAACTGGAAAACGTATTGATTGCTAATGTCACGGAGGATGCCCTACCAGCCCAGAATGCCTAACCTTGCAGCTAAGTGAAGGAAAGTTAAACTTTTATCTTGATTAAATCTCTCTTATTTTCCTTTTTCCCTCAGCACGTCCAGTCAAATCTAATTCTGCATGGAGAATTCAATATAATTCTGCATTAAAAATATTCTTCATGAAGCTTTATTCTGATGCCCCCACTTGAGTGAGAGTGAGTGAAAGTCCAGATTCCTCAGGACTTTGTGCCAGTTCATGGTTCCACCGCATTCTGTTTGGTCTTATGGAGACTGGGGTGCTCTTTCCCCTCAACTTTGGCTAGTTTTAGGCCCAGCACTGGGTAAATAAACGCTCAGTGAGGACTGGACACCATGGCCCTGAGTCTGCCTGTTCAAGCCGGAAGGTGTCCTTCCCCAGCTCTCTGATGAGACCCCCCCCCCCCATTCAAACTGTACGGACTCCAACAATCATCACGTGAATACTTCATGATGAGGAGGCTGGTGGCGGTGGTGATGGTAAGTCTCCTAGGCGTGTCACTGTATGGAAACAATAAATTCTAGCTACCCTCCTTGGGTCAGCGTGGTTTTTCATGAAGGCCGCCAGGCTCCGGGAGCCTGGAGCACTGTTCCTGGCTCCACGCCAGGGCGGCATTCCACGGAGGGGCAGCAGGGTTGGTCTGTGTACCGCCCAGATTCCCTTCCCCAGCCCTCACCCCCGATCTCCAGCTTCTTCCCTCACAGGGCGGCGGGTACATGGGGCCACGGATGCCAGCAATGACTCACCCGCAGTCCACCCAGGTATGCTCCTGACTCTTGGTGTCCCCGTTTTTCAAATGTGCAGGTGGGACAATGGGAGGCCCCATTAAGGCCGCATGAAATCCAGAGATACTATGTTTATCTGCTGCACAGAAATCACTCCTTGTGCACAGGTGCCTTACTTAAAAACCTCTCGTGCCCGCATTCTCAGCCGGGCACACCTGGGCACACCTGGCCCTTATGGTCAAGGCCTCCTTCCCCTGCACCAGCCCCGCCAGGACGCCTCAGACCACACAATCCTCCTGACGTTCTGTAATCCAGATGCCCCTTGGGCTTCCTTGAACTTCCCAGTTTTCTGTAAAATCTGCCCTGAGCTCCGAGCCCAGGGTTTGTGATGGCTCAAACTCCCCCCCCCCCCCATGAGGCTACCTCTGTTGCTTTTTCATTTGATTATCACATGACAGGGATACAGAGATAAGCGCCACAGACCTGGACTCTGGGCTCACCATGTTTCTAATCTTGGGGGTGGGGAGAATGAAAGAGACTGCAAATAAACAATTACTCAATGAATTCATTGATTAGAATTAATGCTTTCATTCAACAAATGCTTACTGGGTGCCTACTACGTGCTAGTACGTATTAGGTGTAGATGAAATGATGAGCCAGACAGATCTGGTCCTTGTACTGGTAGGGCTTACACTGTAAGGAAGCAGCCCACGAGATTCACTTAATTTAACTTAATTTAACTCATTCACTCAACAACTCTCTGTGAGCCCTACTGTATACCAGGCCCTGTGCTGGGTGCTGGGGTGCTGCGTGAGCAGAACCGGCCTGAGTCCCTGCCCTCACAGGGCTTACAGCCAGTGGGCGACACGAGAGATACATAAGGAGAACATGATAAAGGGGAAATTGCTCTGAAGGACACATATGCAGGCCCCTGAGATGGAGAAGAGCCCAGGGGGAGCTGAAGGGACTGCGTGTCCTAAACAGAGTGGACGGGAAAGGCTCCTCTGAAAGAGGAGACAGTACAGTTGAGACCAAATGGATAATAATAGCTAGTACTTACCTAGCATTCGCTACGGGCCAGGCGCCCAGCTAAGTGCCTGTTATATATCTTAACTCAATCCTCATAACAACCTCATGAGGCTGGTAATATTATCTTCCTCAGCCCCATTTCACAGAGGAGGAAACGGAGGCACAGCAGACTGAAAAATGTACTCAAGCTCACACAGCTAGTAAGTGGTAATGACAGGACAGCAGCCAGGGTACATCTAAATCCAGGCTGTGTTTCTAACCATGAAGCCTCTTATAGGGGAGGAAGAGCCAGCCATGAAGACAGCATAGAGCCAGACAGCAGGAACAGTGGTCCAGGCAGAGGGAATATGTGCAAAGGTCCTGAGGTAGAAAAGAGCTTGGACTGTGTGAAGAACAGAAGGAGGCCTGTGGGGCAGCAGTGGGGTGAGTGAGGGCAAACACAATCCACGAGGACGGCAGAACAGTTTGGAGTGCAAGGGCGAGTCCTGGAAGGGTTGAACAGCCAGGGAGTGCCTCTCTGTTCTCTAGTCTTCTAGATGGCTTGCCTTAGGCTGGGACAGAGAGTCTTAGAAGGACAGATGAAGGAGGGGATGTAGCTGCCAGAGGAAGGAACACGGGGAAAGAGCACGGACAGTGAGGGCAGAGGTCGGTGATCTTGTTCCCGGTTTGTGCAGGACGGACCCTGTGCAGGCCTTATGTCCTGATGTCATGGTTAATAGTTTCTGCTTTCGTTTTCAAAGGCGTCTACGTTTGTATGAAAAATAATCAGGACACCCTGGCTAAAGGGGATTAGAGGAAAGTTTTGATGGTCTGGGAACGTATCATGCTTTCCTTAGTTTACCCAAAACTTCGCTATTATCTACGTCACGCATTGAGGCCTTTGGTGTTGGGTTTGTGAATTTGAGCCAGGCAGGCACGAGGGTAAGGAGGCCCAGTCACATACGGCTCAGCACAGGGCCTGGCCTACAGGTGGCACTCGACGATACATGGGGAGTGACGTATTCATAAGAGCAACATATGCAGTACCTCGCTTTTCCCCTGTGTAGGGGACCAGATCTTCTCGGTCTTTAAACTCCTTTGCTTGCTTTTCCAAGTGATCCAAGAGCTCTTCCCTTTTAAAGGGGCCCGTGGGCGCCTTGGTGGTCTGATCCTTCTGCCTCAGGCCTGCAGGTAGCAGTGCGTTCTACAGTGGAGGTTGTGGGGCCGGTGACACAGAGAGAGGGAGAGAGAGAGAGAACAAGAGAAAGAGAAAGAGAGTGGTCAGCTGCTGCAGACTTGCGTTTCTCCCGACATTCATCTTTGACCGATGGGACTTCAGAGCCCATCAAATCAATCTAGGTCGCTCATTTACACGTGAGGAATCTGACACCCGGGAGGGGCAGGGACTTGTCCAAGGTCACCCAGCAGATGAGGGGTACAGCTAGGCTAGGACTCAGACTCTTCTAGAGTCTCTAAGCCCTCAATGCTTCTGAAGGCAAGGGGTGAGGAGGCAGCTAACACAGGGCTTGGCATACAGGGGAACCCCCAGAGCACCTGTGAGCATGAATACGATTCACTTGGCATTTGGATGCAGGACGGTAATTATAGCTATTGCACATACGGTGGCTGGGGCGAGAAGCAACCCAAGGGCCTTGAGTTAGGGCCCTGAGTGCAGAATCAGGCAAGAAGTGACAGACCCAATAACCAAGCGGGAAAGGCTCAGCAGAGCTGTGGGGTGGGTAAGGCGTGCTTTCAGGCTGCAGCCCTGGACAGCCGTCCCAGCGGCTTTCCACCCTCCTGCCAGGCCATGCGCGTGCCACTCTGGCTGTTAAATATTTTGAGCGTCGCCCTTGGAGATGGGTGTCTCAAGAAAGATAGCATCAGCCAATCATCGTGTTCCTTCTTCAAACATGGTTAGGCTTCTAGGTGTGGGCTTGCTACTAAAGCAGACTAGAATCAGGGTAGATTTGAGTCATATAGAGTTCCCTTACCTCAGCCCCGCCCCCGTGCCTTAGAGATTCAAAGAAGTTTATGGTTGCAAAGATGTTTAGAGATTGTCTAGTGCACACACCTTCCCTTCCAGAGGAAACTGAGGCCCAGAACAAGGAAAGATTTGCCCAAGGAGTTTCAGGGACAGATCTAGAACAAAAACCAGGGTCCTTCTTCAGATGCGGGGGAGGAGGGCAGTCTTCACTTACAATCATTGCTCTCTCCCCACCGCCTTTCACGCAGGGATGTAGTGGAGGATACCCAGAAGGCAGAGGGGAGCAGAATCTCACCCCACTTCTTGCCACACCCCCAAACCGGCTCACCTAGAGAGCCTTCCCACCTCCAGTCTCTGTACCATCAAAATGCCTAGCTTCGGCCACCCCCACACAGTCTGGATCCTTTGGAAAGCCTCCTGTGAGAGGGGATGGTATCACATATACGAAGATAGCTGTGGGCCTGGCCACTGAGAGCGAAAGCTGAGGAGGATAATACCGCTGCTTAGCCGCAGTATGATTTTTCACAAGATATTTTACCGCCGTTTACCACAGCAGCGCTGCTCCCCTCGGAGCCCTGGGTGCAAATGGCCCCGGGCCCTGAGTCAGCAAAGACGTTTGAGAGTTGGGTCATGTTACGAGACGACGGCCAGTAGGTAGAAAATCAAGCCATGGCTGATTTGGGGGTGAGCATCAGGAATGTAAGTGATGCCACAGACACCCCAGTTTCCCTGAAGCAGCGGTCCTCAGGTGTTGTCCACCATGACACGTGGGATGGGTGAGGCCCACAGGTGAGACACGCTTCCATGGGCCTGTCCCGGGCAAGATGGGGTTTGCTGTGGCCAGCTGCGTGTCCACCCCTTCTTTCTCGTGGTGGGGCACTCCCGGTGACTCAAGTGAGAGAGAGAACCACCTAACTGTCCTGCAAACCTCCACCTGTGATTACCCATTGGGAGCAAACCAGATTCTCTGTGACACGCCTGCACCTCACAGCTGACCGCCCCCGACAGGCTTACGCCCTGGCCTGATGGAGTGAGGACTCCAGGCACGTGATCTTGGGCAGGTCGCCTCATCTCACCGGGCCTCAGTCTCTATGGCTATAAAATGTGAATAATCATGGTTGCTCTCTCGGGCTTGTTGAGAAAGTTAAATTAGATAATGCAGGAAGGGTGCTTTGCCCACTGCCAAGCACCCCCAAATTACTACTTATGATCAGATCAAATACATTTTAACAGGAGGTGGGTTACCCAAATATGAATGTTGAGATGGAGATGTATTATCCAAATAGATCTCAAAATTAAAAAAATGAATAAGTACAAATATAAAATGAAGGAAGCACTGAAAGCAAGTGTTTTCCCAATGATCCCCACAAAGGAAGACCTGACAGATTTTTGTCACTGTAAAGGGTTTTGATGGCAGTTAGGTGCTGGGGCACGTGCTGGTCCCTAAAGGCTCTGTGATGGGAGAAACCGACAAGGCTATAGCTGAGGGGAAAAGGGTTTGCAAACTTGAATCTCTTTTGGGATATATCTGATAGAGGCCACTGATTTAGGTAAAGTAGGGATTCTGAACCTTGGCACAATTAACATTTAGGGCTGGATGATTCCTTGTCATAGGGGCTGTTCTAGGTATTGTCAGCTGTTTACCAGCACCTGTGTCCTCTACCTAATGGATGCCAATAGCACCTCACCTCCACGTTGTGACAACCAAAAATGTCTCCAAACATTGCCAGATATCCCCTGGGGGGCAAAATCACCCCTGAGAACCACTATTAAATCGAAGCTCATAGCATTACAATAGGGGAATAAAGATGTTTTTAATGTACTTGAAAAATATTACTTATACATCAGGTTAAAGTATGGTTTCATTTATTTAAATCTTTACTGAAAGCTGTTGATTTTTTAAGAAAAAAACTATCAAAGGCCCTTTCTAGCTTAGCTTATTGGGTTTTTTAAGTAGGTAATGAGAATATCAGCCTCTTTAAGAGTTGAAGTTTTTTTTTCCCATTATATGGTATATTTAATAAAACATGATACTCAATTAAAACCAAAGACAGTTGCATATTTCTTGAACTCCTGGTTGTTTATCTTTTTAACTTGTTTTCAAAAATGGCACGTGACCTCACATGACATATAAAAATTAACTCCACGTGGATCAAAGATCTAAATATAAGAGCTAAGACTATAAAACTTTTAGAAGAAAACAGGCATAAATCTCTAGCCCCTAGATTAGGCAACGGTTTCTTGGATATGCTTCTAAAACAATAAGCAACAAAAGAAAAAATGGATATAGTGACTTCATCAAAATAAAAAATGTTTATGCTTCAAAGGAGACTAGCAAGAACGTGAAATCCACCATTTGAGAGAAATTTTTTTGCAGATAATCTGTCTGATAAGGGTCTAGTATCCAGGATATGTAAAGATCTCTTACAACTCAAAACATATGACAAGGAACCCAATTTAAAAATGTGCAAATGATCTGAATAGACGTTTCTCCAAGGAAGACATAAAAATGGCCAATACACCTATGAAAAGATGCTCAACATCATTAGCCATCAGCGAAATGCAAATCAAACCCAGAATGAGACACTACTTCACCCCCACCAGGGTGACTGTAAGAAAAAAGACAGATCATCACAAGTGTTGGTGAGAATAGTAGCAGGTTAGCATTATTAGAATAGCCAAAAACTTGAAACAAAGTTTCAACACGTCCATCAAATGAGGAATGCAGAAACAGAATATGGTACAGCCATACAACAGAGCACTACTTGGTGATAAAAAGAAACGCAGCAGTGATACACGCTGCAACACAGGTGAAACCTTAACACGTCGTGCTACATGGAAGAAGCCAGACGAAGGACTACAGTATCGGAATCCTTTTATGGAAGTGTCCCGTCTATAGAGACAGAAAGTAGATGAGTGGTTGCCCCGAGCTGGGAGGCTGAAGAGAAATAGGGGTTTCTCTATGAGGTGATGAAAATGTTCTAAAGTTGATTGTGGTGATGGTTGTACAACTCAGTGAATGTACTAAAAAAAAACACTGCGTAGTATACTTTAAGTGGGTGAATTTCATGGTATGTGAATTATATCTCAAAGAAAGCTATTATTTAAAGATGGCATATGTTGGGGGTGCCCGGGTGGCTCAGTCAGTTAAGCATCTGCCTTCAGCTCAGGTCATGATCTCAGGGTCCTGGGATTGAACACTGTGTCAGGCTCCCTGCTCAGTGGGGAGCCTGCCTCTCCCTCTGCCCCTCCCCCCTGCTTGTGCTCTCTCTCCCTCTCTCTCAAATAAATGAAATCTTGAAAAAAAAAAGGCATATGTTATCTAGGGGAAAGTTAAAAATGGCTAACGCTGTAGCTAAATGCTCAGGGACCGCCAGGAACAGAAGGCTCTTCGCGTGCCCGTGGCTGGTAGTGATGCTGAGACTGGCCAGGCCGGAGCTGGCCAAATTTGCAGTGGTGTCTGTTGGATGATATGATGAGCCTCACTATGTAAATTAGCCACGGAGAAGTTAAATGGGTGAGAAAATACTGCCTTGGATCTTTCACAACTCTTAGAACCTAAGACTGAGTCTCAGATGCGGCCAGCTAATCGGTGAGGAAAAGCGCTCGCACAACCGTTCTGTCGGCGCTCTGACCAGGAGAGCATTTGGTGAGCACATACGTGTGCAGATGTCTCTTTCATTCCCGGAGTCCTTGTTCATCCAACAAACACCCCACGCGTCCAGGCCGTGGGCTAACAGGCAGGGCCAGGACCCCACAGAGATCTCTAGTTTGCAGCAACCGGAGAGAGGAGAGGTCGAGGGGGGAGCAGAATGAAATGAGAGCAGAGTGTCCATTACTGCCTGTATGGAAAACGCTGCATTGTTTTTGCTTTTCGAGTTAATCAGGATCCTAAATGGGGGTCTGCTTCACCGACTAGCAAACAGCAGTCTATTACTAGCCTCTATGTTGCCTGTAAAGGTTGTGCACTTCCACGGTGCCTGAGGTCACTGGAACCTCTAACCTTGAAGGAATTTGTCTCGTGCTCCTGATCTTAAGGTGTGCGCAAGGGAAATGTGCTGGGCAAGTGCCTCTCTGTATTAGTTCTACGGGAAGCGTTCGTCTGGCTCCCCCAGGGCGCACATCAGCCGGGCCTCAGGGGGACAGGTATTTACAGGCACAGGCCACACAGTGCATCTTCAGTCCACAGACAGGCTGGTGAGGGGTGAGATTTGCTTTGAGAGACAACCTTGGGCTCAGAGCATGTCTTCATGTCCTTCCTTACACTTGCAAATGTACTCCAGGGACCAGGGTGGCTCTTTGATCTTAGGCCAAAATTACATGTGTGAGATGCTTGGGAGCAGTGGGGACTGTGGCACACTGGGATCCCCGTGCCTCTATGCCACCCAGCTCCAGAATTACCGCCATGTAAGAATACGGGTGGTGCTACTAGATCTGCTCCTTTTTATGTGATTTTTAAATATTGACACAAAGTCCAAATATTTTAAAAACAATGTTCAGGTCACAGAAAACACATCTGCAGGCCAGACTGGGTCTGTGGGCCGCCGCTTTGCCCCGTCTGACCTAAGGTTCCTATCAGACTAGAATTCAGTGGGGAGAAAGTCAAGATATTCATTCATTTATTTGACAAATATTTACTCGAGAGTCTCTCCCGTATCAGGCTCAGGACTAAAGGAAGAAGAGGTATATTCATGAGTTTTTAATGTAGTGGTTTTAAAAATTATAAAAACACATGAAACTTTTAATATGTTTTTATAAATAATCATAGGGGAAAAATTAGGCAAGCTCCTTCTGTGGTTCCCTACTCGTGGGTTTTTAAATAGTGACTTCCTTTTAAATGCTGTAAAATTAAAACTCGGATGTGCCGCGTGGCAGGTTATCATCTTCTTTTAAAAAAGAATTTTATTTATTTATTTGACAGAGAGAGAGAGCGTGCGCGCACACAGCAGGCAGAGGGAGAGGGAGAAGCAGGCTGCCTGCTGAGCAGGGAGCCCGAAGCGGGGCTCAATCTCAGGACCCTGACATCATGACCTGAGCAGAAGGCAGATGCTTAACCCACTGAGCCACCCAGGTGCCCCCAGCAGGTTATCCTCTTAATCTTTCACACCTGCACTCCGGAGTCCAGTTTTCCAGAGCACAATGGAAACTTTGACAGATCCTTAACAGGCCTGTGAGGAACTCTATCATGTCAACAGGGGCCCATAAGGCCAAATATCAAGTATCTGCACAATTATCATTGCTATAGATAGTCAGGGCTCTGTCAGAAGCCATCCCAGCTAGGACCACTGTGGGCTGCTCAGACACGCACACATACACAACACGCAGGCAACACACACACACACACACACACACACACACACACACACACACACACACACACATCATGTATTAAAGGGGCTGCAAAGCCCTAAGAGAGCCTCTGGACCAATTCTTTCATTTCCAGGTGAGGAAACTGAGGCACAGAAAGAGCCAGAAAGCCAGAGTTTATATACAGGCGGCACTGTATATAATTAGCATGGCCAAGGATCAGTATGACCATTGTCAGGCTCACGGCTAATCATACATAAAATGTACCCTAGTCTGCTTCTTCACAGTGACAAAATAAACAAGCAACTTTATTACTCTTCTCAAAGTAGGGGCTCCTGGGTGGCTCAGTCGGTTAAATGTCTGCCTTCAGCTCAGGTCATGATCTCAGGGTCCTGGAATGGAGCCCCTTAAGGGCTTCCTGCTCAGTGGGGAGTCTGCTTCTCCCTCTCCCTCTGCCTGCCACTCTGCTCTCTCTATCTCTCGGTCAAATAAACAAATAAATAAATAAATCTTTAAAAAAAAAATAAAGTAACTATGTCTAAGGACAAGGGACTATTAAAGGTGCCCCCCGTGGTCAGCGCTCCAGGGGCCCTGGATTCCTGTGCTGTGACTGGACCCCACACAACTCCCCAGAAGAGGACGGGCCATGGAGGACAATGTGTTTACTGCATACTGGGAGCAGCTGAGGGCCAGGGAGGGGAAGGGCCTAGCCTGAGGTCATACGCTGGACTGAGAGCCCGGGACTCTTGACTTCCAAGCCACAGAAAGTGTTCCATCCCACCTGACAGCCTTCCTCTAGGAACAGATCCTGGAAACCAGATGTGGTGCGTGCCGTGTGAGAACCAGGCTTCCTCTCCGAGTGTTAGAAAGCCAGAACTCACCTCTTATCAAACTAGTCTCGGTTTACAGATGGAGAAACTGAGGCCCGGCGGCATGGCCTTCCTGTCCTGGGGTAAGAGTGAAACTCAGGAGGCTGAACTGCCCAAAATGCTGACCGACTTCTCTCCTCCTCCCATTTTAAATGACCTAAGCCTATCCTAGCTGCCCCCCCTTTCCACCACATCAGCAAGGCCAAACATTTCATAGGCCAGTCAGTCACACAATTACCTGTTATAGGGTATTTGGCCAAAGAAAACATTTTTTTAACTGGACATGAGGACTTTCACTTTCCAGTTATCTGCCAGGTCAGTTTCCCTTGTATAAAATGAGGCCTTCTAGCCCCTCAGGGCCTGGATGATATGGAGCGCTCTGCCTCTGTATTCCTCTCTAGCGGCTTCTAGATTCCACTAGAAATCATTCAGTGGGGCTTCAACAGAGCTTGCTTGCTTGCTTGCTTGCTTCCTTCCTTCCTCCCTCCCCTCCTTCCTTTCTAGATTTTATTTATTTATTTGAGGGGGGGGGGGGACAAGAGCACAGAGGGAGAGGGAGAAGCAGGCTCCGTGCTGAGCAGAGAGCTGGACATGGGTCTTGATCCCGGGACCCTGAAATCATGAGCTGAAGGCAGATGCTTAATGGACTGAGCTGCCCAGGCCCCCCAGCAACAGAGCTTTCTTGTCATATGTGGGGAGACTTAACCCAAGAGTATAGCAGGGGTGAAGGGGGCCACGCCACTCACTCCTCAGGCACAGAGGGGACAATGGGGTCCAAACCTCTAAGTGCCCCTCTCTCTTCAATCATACTGTCACCCCAACACACTCAGAGCATCTCCTTCTCTTCCCGTTCTCTCTAGAAAGATACAAGCCTTTGGCTTAGCTGCCCTGACCTTGCTACAGGACCAGTGAAACCCAATAGTTGCTACTTCCCCCAGTCAACTCTTTCAGGGCGTTAGAGCTGACGTCCAAAGGTGCTTTTGTGGCCCAAGTCCAGTAACTGCGGTGGGGCCTATTGGTCATAACAGCACACTTTATCTCAGTCTGGGGTTCACGGCACAAGGTGGGCCAAACCGTCCCTTCCCCGTGTTCTGACCTCTTTTTCTGCCTTGCATATAAGAAAAATGTTCCACATTCCCTGCTGTGCTGGGTCCTGGGCATCTCGAGAAAATGAATGTGTGATCCTGTCCACGGGGCTCACAGCTACAGGGGAAACCACGTCCAAGTGTGAACGACTGTACTCGGCTTCCTGGAGGAGGTGATTCCCGAGCTCAGTGGGTCGCAGTGTTGCAGGCAGGAAAAAGCCAGGGCAGGAGGACAGAGAGGAGGGTGTTACAGGGGACAGAAAGCACATCACAGACAGGGTGTGCAGAACAAGCGGACATGGCCTGCTGGGGGAGGGAGTGTGGGTGAGGCTGAAGCTGCAGGGTCTGAAATGTCTCCATCCCGTGCGTGCCATCCTTGTTCACGCTGCCGTGCCTCCAGCCGGGAGCATCCGAGCAGCCTCCAGGCTGGCCTCCCTGCCTCGCACCTCTGCCTCTCTACTCCCTTCCCCTCCCGTCAGCCAGCCGGACCTCACCAACATCAGTGTCCGACCGTGTCCGTCCCCAGTACACTCACAGATGCTCAGTGCCTCCACTAACCTACAGTCACAACCAAAGTCATCAGCCACGTATGGAGAACTTTCCATGATTTGACCCCGATCTACACCCACTCTTCTTCCCGTCTTCAAGGATTCCAGGTCCCGGCCTCTCCAGGCTGCTCACATTCCACAGCCGCACCCTGCTCTCACGTTGCCATGCCTGTGCTCAGCCTGTGCCCTCTGCCTGGCATTCCCTCCCGCCTCCTCCCCTGCATGTCTTTTAAAGTCCTTCCCTTGGGCGCCCTGTTTGGCCTTTGCAGGGCTCCCCACATTGATCTGGTAATTCTCTGCCCAAACTCCCCTCGGCATCCTGCCAGCGCTTATATAATGCCATCCCATTCTGTCTCAGAGCGCATCTATGCTGTCTCTCTCCCTGGGGAGCCCGAGGGGGATGTTCCTTTGTCTTCTCTGCCTCCCCAGCACCAAGCCCCAGGCTCTAAGGGAATGTGTTCTGAATAGTCCCCGATCCACACAACACGGCCGCTCCAGCTGGGCTTCCCCTCCAGGTCAGCATCACACCTGCTGCCCCAAGCTGCCTGTCAGGTCAGGCCACCCAACTGCTGCCCCAAGCAGGTTTGGGGGAGGGGACACATGAGAGGTACCGGGGTGGGGGTGTCCAGGATGGAGCCAGCGTTCATGGATGGGAGTGTGGGGAAATGCCAAGCTGGTCTTCTGCGATGTTTTCTTTAAGGGCCTGGATTTGGTCATGTCCTCCCAACTCTTCCTACTCTGCCTCGGAGCTCGTGGCAGAGCAGGACGTCAGGCCGTCAACCCGGCACACTCACAGGGACAGCCTCAAACCGTTCCTGATGTCATAGCTCCCCTTCGCTGGTGCTAACAGCAGCACAAGGCCTCTCGGGTTAAAGACTACTTTTCCCAGGCTCCCTTGCAGGTAGGGTGAGCCACATAACTAAGTTGTGGTCAGTAAGAAGTGTCCAGTGGTGATTGCTAGTAACCTTCCTTAAAAGGCGCTTGCGTGATGGCTTTTCTACTTTCCTTTTTCTCCCCTCTTCCTCTAGCCTGATACCTCGTGTGCAGCTGTGAAGGCCACCACCCTGGACCATGAGGATGAGGACGGCACCCCAGGGCTGGCCAGAGAGGAGCTGGGTGGAATCTGGGACTCTGGGAAGTGTGGGGAGCTGAGCTCCGCACCAGCCCTAAACGGCCCACTTCCAGACTTGTACTTGGGGGAAGAACCAACCACTGCTCCAGTCACGTAATTTTGAGTCTCATACTTGCCACCAGACTGCATCCTAACTGACAGCCTAGATTCTCGACCCAGAGCTGTGAAGCCACAGACAGTGCACTTGGTGCTCTCTGACTTTGGATTCTCCTTCCCTAAAATGAAGTTCAAAAGCCTTTTTAGTTTCAAACCTCAGAATAAAGGTGTGAACTCCATATAGATGCAGCTTACTGCCAGTTAGTTTTATCATCAGAGGGCATACTTATTCATTTCCATTCAACTGAACAGATACTGAATTATGGGGACACTCAGAATATCTGCATCTGGTTGTGCAAGTTGTGCACTGCACAACTCCAAGGACATTTTTTTCTCTCTGGTTTATGTGAACAATGTCTCCTGCAATGCACAACTTACACAACTGTCCCTGGCTGCCCTGTATCTGGTGGTACAATGTGGCTCCAAATTCAAGAGGCCTAGATTCTAGTGGGCAAATCATACATTCAGGTTCAACAAACATTTATTAAGCTGTTACTATGTGCCAGGCATCGGGCTAGGCGCTTTTCATATATCTAACCATATTTATATCTATTTGTGTGCATGCGTGTGTGTGTGTGTGTGTGTGTGTTTGTGTGTGTGTATGATTCAGAACAGAGCTAGAGTTGCAAACTAGGAGACCTACAGTCCAGTCAAATGCCAAAACTTGGGTTGGTTTGGTCTGTACATTTAAATGTCATATCAACATTTTCAAATAGGGAACCTGCACATAAAACCAGATTTCCAGGGGCGCTTGGGTGGCTCAGTCGGTTAAGCATCTAACTCTTGATTTCAGCTCAGGTTATGAGATCTCAGGGTTGTGAGATTGAGCCCTGCATCAGCTCTGCACTGGCTGTGGAGCCTGCTTAAGGTTCTCTGTCCCCCTTTCCCTCTGCCTCTCTCCTCCTCTAAAAAATTCAGATTTCCAGTGTCCTTTGAAAAATTAAATGGCCTGGCAATATTGGGCCTTCCCTTCCACATTGGCAACAACTGGTGGGACTGAAAAGCAAGTACCCTTTAGTCAAATACAAACTCTCCTGTTTGCCTCAGTCCCCACCACTCCCTACTGCCCCTGACACAGAGGTCTAGAACCAGTTACTATTCCTCATTGACTGTGTTGTTACTTTTCCTCCTGGCAGGTTAAGTTGCAAGTGAAACTTTCTTACGTGCACGTCTCTTTTAAGAGTGGAAAAGTGAAAGATGAACCAGGATGGCCACACGTCTTGAGAAACTGGCACACCTTCCTTCCTTTACTCCTATTACCTACCTGACGTGGGTGCCTGGTTTGCTGCCTCTCGGGTAGAAAACGTTCAGTGTAACGGGAGAGATGGGGAAGAGACTGGGGGTGGGAAGGCAGGGTTTAGACTGTCTACAGGGGCATCTGGGTGGCGTAGTCAGTTGGGGGTCTGACTCTTGGTTTTGGCTCAGGTCACGGTCTCAGAGTCCTGGGATCGAGCCCCGTGCTGGGCTCCGCACTCAGCATGGAGTCTGCGTGAGAGTCTCTTCTCCCTCTGCCCCTCCTCCCCACCCCCATGGTCTGTCTCTTTCTCTCTCAAATAAATAAAATCTTAAAAAATAAACTTTATCTACCGTGATTTTTTTTCTTTTTAAGGGTGATCTGAATAAAATAAGGTAAAATTTTTACTTTTGTTAAATCTAGATGAAGGGAACATAAGTATTGTACTCTCCTACGTGTTTTGAATGTTTCCTATTAAAAACGTCAAAATCAAAAAGGAAATTGCTCAGTGTCCTCAGTATGGGGCAGGTGCAGTGCTGTGGGTTGGAGAGGGGCAGGCAGGGAGGGTGGGCCTTGAAAAATGGGAGGCTTCTGAACTGAGGGGTGAAGGGCTCCAGGACCAAGAGGTCCCCCGGCAAAGAGGCAGGAAGGAGAGGGGCGGAGGAGAGAGGAGGGCTTTCCGGGGAGGCTGGAGAGGGGTGCAGGGAGGTAGTCATGGGGCCAGCAGACAGAGGTTAAGGTGGGGACACACTGACACCCGGCCTCGCTCACCCTCACCCTGCCAGGCCCATCCTTGGCTCTGTACATGGCCGGCAGTGTTTCTAAGGATGTGTGACTATTTTTAGAGCAGAGATTTATTTCTTTCCATTTCAACTGTTTACTTCTGTCCCGGGCTCGCAATTCTGCTGGTTTGTATTACAAGGGAGAACCATAGTCCCGTGGACCAAACTTGGCTGCTTCCTGCATGGCCAAGAGCGTCTTCTGGCTCACAGAGTACCATGTGGGGAGTAGAGAGGATTTTGTGATTTTGTGGAGTCTGAAGGGAAGCAAAGTTGTGTGACAGGAAGTCCCCTGTTCACTTCCTGGGTCTGTGGCTGACCTGCTGTGTGTGACCTTGAATAAGAACTTTGCCCTCTCTGGGCTTCAGGGGGGTTTTGCTATTGCTTTGATTTTTCATCATTACAATGTTGATACTACCACTTACATCACAGGGTTGGTGTGTGAAAGGCATAAAGCACCGAGTGAATGACACATGTCCAGGAGGGACCCCGTAAATGAGAGTTTCTTTACCTGCATCGTGTACATACATGCAGGGGGCAGGGGACGGAGGGTTAGATGGTTTCTAAGTGTCCTTCCAGTGCTTTGAGTCTACAGTTCTAGGTTTTCTCCTCCATCGTGTCTTCCTACAGTTCATGGCCCCTTGTTCTCAGGATGCTTGATGCATTATGGACTAGGGGAAACGGGTCGGCCCGAGCTTAGCCTCCCGCCTACCAGCGTGTGATTCTGGTCATCTGTTCTTTTTCTTAGGGTGGCATGGACCCCAACCTTTAAGGACCGGCCTCATAGGACCCTCGCACTGGTCCTTGCAGAGATGATGTCCCATATAACACTCAGCACAGTGCCCGGCCCGCAAGAAGCCCTCCGCAGAGGAAAGAGCTGCGGTGATTATTTTGGAGCCTGCAGGGGCTGTTGCTTTCCACTGCTGTTTCTATAATGGGCCATAGCCTCCCCATGGCGGACTTCAAAACCAAATCACAGAATCCGACTTTTTTATAAGGTTGGGATTATCTCTACCATCTTCCCTCCTGCTAATATTTTAATCCTTCAACTGAGACACTTAAGAAAAATTCTTCCTTTTCTCCAAAGCTTCATTATCAAGCAATATTTACAAGTAGATTCTTGATCTTCATGGTATTTTTCTTTCTTTTTTAGAAGATTAGTATTGATGTTGTGAAACTAACATAACAACTTCAAAGGAAATTGTATTGGAAAAGAACAGCTGGCTGGCCATTCCCCACCCAGGGCCGCGGCAGGCCCCAGCCCACAGGGGCTCACAGGAGGTGGTGGTTAATAGCACAGGCTTGAGAGGCAGGAATCCCAGCACCATCTGTGTTATATCCTGGGTGGGTTACCTCATCTTGCTGAGCCTCAGTTTCCCCATCTTTAAAATGGGGCCCATGTCCGAACCTCTCAGAGGGTTACATGAAATCTTCCACTCAGAGCTCTGCCCATGGCACAACCAGTAAATGTTAATTACCTACCGATCCCGAAAGAACTCATACACGGCTCCCTGCCCAAGTCACAGTGTGACCCGCCAGTCTTCAATGTTTCTGACTGTTGTCCCTTTTCCCCACTGCCTGCTGCAAAGGCAAATCTGAACCAAGGAGTTGGCTGGGCTTCAGAGCAGCATCCACTTAACTCCAGAGAGAAGAGAAAGGGCAGATCCTCTTGGGGAATCAGTCAACAGTGGATACTTTTAGCACATGGAGCATTCCTCTCCCGCGGGAGTCCAAGCGCAACAATCTCATGATAAGCTCGAGTTTTTCCAGGCCGCAGAGTGCGAGAGAGAAAGTTTCAGGGCCTTTTTTTTTTCTTCCTTTTTTTTCTTTTTCTTTTTTTTTTTTCTTATGTGCACAAGCTTGGAGTCCTCTGCTGGAAACAAAGCCGCTTTCCAACTCCGAGTACTCTACTCTGTCACGTGACGCTGGGGCTCAATGCTTGCATCACTGAAAATCTAACCCCTGAAGTGTCAGCTGAATTCAGGTAATCAGGCTGCCAGGAACAGCTCAGCAAATCATAGCTGGTTAGAGCTGCAAGGGGTCTCAGAAGGCATGTAAGCTGAATGCACCCCTTTTACAGATAGGGAAACGGAGCTCCGAAGAGGGAAAACGTGTGCCTGAGTCGGGAGCAGAGCCAAGACCGAACATGGACTTCTGCACTTCAGGTTGCTTCCAGGAAGAAAGGAAGAGGATTCTGCATCGAGCACTCACCCCAGAGCATATCTGGGGCTCAAACTATCTTTCTGAGACCCCAGGAAGCTTTAGAGTGGCTCTCAGAACCATGTTATGGCTCAGCCACTGCCTAGGGGTGGGATGTTGGACAATTTACTTCACCTCTCAGTTTTCTCGTCTGCAAAATGGGGCTGATAACAGTGCCTGCATCACAGGATTATGATGATGGTTGAATGAATTAAGATTTTCGGAGTGCTTAGAACAGTGCCTGTGCACAGGAAGTGCCATATAAGCCCCTGCTAAACAGAAATGAAAGCAGAAGCCACAGAGTGCCACAGACAGGGCAGTGGACCTGGGGCTGCTCTCGTTCTGTTTGGACGTGTGACCCAGAGCAACCCCCTTCCCCTCTCTTGGTCAGTTCCTGCTCTGAAAGTTGGGGGCATGGACTCTCCTGGTCTCCGTGCTCCTCCCCGATGGCTGGCACCGAGACTTCTCCTGGTCTGCATACCTTTGGCCTCTCCCTGTGCTGACCTCAAAACACGGGCCAAGGGCGGGTGAAACTGAGCTGGAATGCTTGTGCTCTCTGAAAGTAGGGAGGCCCACTAGATCTTTTCAAAACTCACACACTGACTTGCAAATCAGGTAACAGAGACATCTCTGTGAAGGGGCCAATTGTGTGGCTGGGACAAAAAAACCCCACTGGCCTCTGTTATCTCCTATCCTCTCTCTGACTTCTCTTCCCTTGTTCTTGAACTTAGAGAGAAAGGGGTCTTTGAAAATGCCCATTTTGAAACCACAGCGGTGTGAGAATCACGGGTCTCTTGATTGCTCAATCCTCTTTCAGATCCAAAAGCACATTTCTTTTCCTCCTGCCGGAGTGGAAGCTGAGAGAGCCCTCGGAACCTGTCTGGAATCTGAGTGTCCACACCCTGGTCCTGTGACCGAGGCAAGTTAGCTTTGTGGGCCCCAGGTTCTCTGTCCCTCCAGTGGGCACCCACCTTACTGTTGATCTTCTGGGAGGAGGGCTGGGGGTGCCGGCTGTATGAGAGGCACAGAGGCCCTGGGAATTTGCTGCTGAGGCCAGAGACCTTGATATTTGGGGGGGGGGGGCACTGGGAGAACCCTTTGCCAGGTTACAGCTAAAACAGATCTCCCAGCTGGGGCTCTAAGAGGCCTCAGGAAGGGGCTATACTCCAGTCCTGAGAGGGCTCTCCTACCTCCCCCCCTGTCCCCCTCACATCTGATGCTTGGCTTGGACCTTCGCCATTGCCTGCCTGACTTGCAGACACAGCTAGTGTCGTCTAACCCCAACCCCAACCCCAACCCCACCCAGCGGCCCAGAGCAACTCCCACAGCCAGACGGCCGGAGGCAGCAGGCCTTACACTTCATTGACCTGGGAACAGAAAGATTCTGCAATATGGTGGAAAGGTTGTGGGGAGGGGCAGGACACTTCCTTAGCTTCAGAAAGGAACTCTCCCACTACCAGCTGGGCCTTCCACCTCCCACCCATCTCACTGGCACCTTGTATGGCCCATCTTTTCCTCAGAGCTCCTGAAACCAGCAAGCCCACTGAGTCACTGCCCCTCAAAGATTCCTCCAGCCCACGGAGAAAAGTCTAAACTCTCCAGTTGGCCATGCAGCCCATGCCTCACCCTTCACCATTATCCAGCGGAAACTTCCTTCCAAGGTCATCTAACCCACCACAGAAACTGCACTGAGATTCTAATACCATCCCTAGTTACCTTTTGTTCTCCAGCCTTTGTTCTGTGGCCTCCATTTGGCCTAGAATTCTTTTATTCTTGACTCAGAAAAATCCCAGGGCCCAGTTCCCAAATCACCTTCTCTGTGAAGCCTTCTACCAGTAAGAATCAGTCGTCTCCCTGAGCTCCCTGTCTGTACCTGTTGAGAACGCTGTTTACCAGGCCTGCACTCCTCCACGCCCCCCCCCCCCCCCGGCCTGAGCAGACTGACATGGGAGGGCAGGGTCCCTGCCATGCTCCCCTGCGGTGGCCCTCACAGGGCCTGGCACCTGGCAGGTGACTAGGCCATGTTTACTGAGCTGACAAAAGGAGCCGCATCCCCTTTGGTTCTCACTTTTTAAAGCTGCCCATTTGTGTAATTCTACGTGACAGTGGTCTAGCATTGAGTCAGAACACAATCATCCCACAGCAATAAAGCTGGATGCTTGGTTATTCCTTACAATGCTTGTTCTTCCTGAAGCCCAGGCTTCTGGGCAGTAGCGGTGCAGGGGAGGGAGGAGGAGACCCACGGCTCTCGCACCAACACTGCCTTCCAAAGCCCTGGAGCAGCCTCATCTCCTCGTGGCTGGGCAGGGGGATGTCATGATTAGCAAGAGGGATTTGTCATTCTATGGGGCCTAGGACCCAGGACCCCTAGACTAGGAATCTAGGTTTTCTAGAAAGAAGACATTTATTTGAATCTGGAGATAAGGCCAGGTTATAAGCTCATGGCAGCTGAGCCCTGAAGGGATGAACCAACTCTATCATTTCATGGATGGGGACATGGAGACCTAGGGAAGGACAGCGACTGGCCCAAGGTCACAAGGAGAGTAAGAGAAGGGCCAAGGTCGGCACTGGGACATCTAACCTCTAGTCCTGCATTTCTCCCTCTACACTAGCTGTGATTACTTGAGGGTTAGTGAAATGGTATAGTGGTCTCTTTCCTTTATGGATCACTGCTAAACCACAGTTGAGCAAAGATAGGTTTTCAAAGAAAGGTGTGAAATGTTCCATTTTTAACTAAAAATATATAAAATGGAAAATTCACTTCATTCAGTAATATTCATTATGTACTTTCTCTGGACTGAGCATTGACCTGGGGACCTGGGTATAGATAGGGGATGAAGGCCCTGTCCAGCAGGCCACCCGGAATCCCTTTCTCGGCCCTGCTCACAGCTCCATGCTGGCTGGCCAAACCACAGACTTGACCGGGGAGCCTCCTGCCGCTTGATCCTGTGATCCTGACTGCAGAGGCCAATTCTGAGCGTTAAACACACTTAAATGTGCCAACTATGAAATGCAGTGATAAAAACACATCCCACAGGTGAAAGGGACTCTTCAAGTCCTTTCTTCCTCAGTTCACTCCTTCCATGCTGCAGGGTCCCCAGGCCCCGGCTGCAGCTAGCCGGAGAGAACGGTGGACTGGCTCTTGCAGATGTAGTTACAGTGCCAGCCTGGGAGGCACACTGGGCAGGGTGGGGGCCAGATTCTGCAGGGGGCTGTATTTGCTCTGCATCTGGGTCCCACAGCTCGTGCTGTTTCTCCCGCAGTCAGGACCCACGGGCCCAGGAATCAAGGGTAGAAATGGGAGAGGGCCTCCTCATGGTTACCCCTAGCGACCCACTGGCAACATTTGCGCTTCCTGTTCCTGTGACCTTGTGCTCTTCGGGCCTAGAGGTCTTAGTCCCAAAGGGAGGGATGCTTCTGCCAGGAGACACAACATTAGTTCCGTTGGACTGGATGTTGAGACTGCCACCCGGCCACTCGGGGCTCTGTGTGCCACCGAATCGATGGGCAGAGGAGGAGTTTCTGTCCTGGCCGGGAAGCCTGGTGGAGAGTTGGGCTACCACCCCACGATGGAGGTGTGGAAGCGTCTGCCTGCAATCCAGAGATTGCGGGGGGCTTCTCATGGGTGCCATGTCCTGTGGTTACAGTCCAGGGAAGACGGCAGCAGCCCGATCCGAGCAGGGCTGCTGCGGGCCCAGATCCTTCAGGAATGAAGGTGTGAGTCATCCAATCAGGCAAAAATCGTGCCCAATGAGGTGCTTGCTAAAGGCAAAGGGAATACAGAACGGGGAGTGGAAGAAGGCAGTTATGAATACGGGCTGCAACCATGTGACCAGTTAGAGAAACAAGGACTGTAATTGTCATGAGTGTTTCCTCCTTATTCTGTTTTGAACACGTGCGCACGTGTGTGTGTGTGAAGCAAGTATCTTTGTTTTTTTCCCTCTCTTACTCTCCTCATGTAACATAAGAGGTATTGATTTTATCCTGTAGTGTCTAAGTATTGTTAATTCTATACCACAGCACTCAAGTTATGGGGTATCAAGGACAGGATCATTCAAGGACTTTACCTCCTCTCCTGGATTCTACCTTCCTCTTAGGACCTTGTTACTGTCTTTAAAACAAGAGAAGTGTGATTTCAGGTGTGCATGGGTACAAAGTGGACAATGAGTAGACTTGTGATGGTTAATTTTATGTGTCAACTTGACAGGGCAACAGGGTACCCAGACATTTGGTTATACATTTTTCTGGGTATACTTGTAAGGATGTTTCTGGATGAGATTAACATTTGAATTGGCAAACTGAGTAAAGCAGATTGCTTTCCCCAGTGTGGGTGGGCCCCATCTAATCAGTTGAAGTTCTGCATAGAACTAACATCCTGACCCTTTTGACCCCGCAACTGCCTTGAGCTGGGTCATTGGTTTTTCTCCTGCCTGCAGACTCAAACTCAAACATCGGCTCTTCCTGGCTCTGAGCCTGCCAGCCTTCAGACTGAAACTACACCATCAATTCCACTGGTTCTCCAGGCCTTTGGACCCAGGCTGGAACCACCCTGCCAGCCCTCCTGGATTTCCAGCTTGCTGATTGCTGGTCTTGGGACTTGTCAGCCTCCAGAATCGTGGGAGCTAATTTCTTACAATCAATCTCTTCCCTAAGTGAATATACACATCCTACTGATTGTGCTGTTCTAGACAATCCTGACAAACACAACACACACACACACACACACACACACACACACACCTGCAAGGGCAGTGTCTTTCCAGTGTCATTCATTGCCATAGAAGGAAACAGGAAGTGGTAGCTATGGGAAGGAAGTCTGCACCTCTCCCTCCCCCAGGTGATAATGCTTGCTGTCCCTGCATCTGTGATGACATGTCCCCCTTTAGTGCCTACTCACGTCAGGGTCCAGCTCATCCAGCTCATTTTCCAGGGTCCTGAGCTCTTCCTCTGTGAGGGCTCCGAGGATTTCATCTTCATCCAGGTCACGGTATTTCTCTAGTTCTCGTCTGTACGACATGGTAAGAGAATTTGTGCTTGTCTTCTGAGTTTCTGTGACCTACGACCTACCGGAAAGAGAAAAATCTTAGGAAGACCCCTCTTGAATTTTCTTTCTCAGAGCAAATCAACGCTTGTCATTCACATGGTGGCCGGGCATGTTCTATGAATCATCAGGATAATAACTCCTACAGCAGAATACTCTACCAAATTGGATTAATTCTCCAGTGAAACTGTACAAGGTAAAAGTCCTGATAGCATGTGACTGAATATATTGTCATCGATTATATTGGCACGGCCATCAGTTCCAAGTAAACAGGGGACTACAAATGGCTTACGAATGCTTGAAAGCTATTTTATTCAAGTCGTTCAAATGTTGTTCTGTACAACCCCCCAGCCTTCACTCCATGCCCTGACGGAGCACACGAATGCTAGAAGCTCTGCCAAAGCAGTTCTACAAGAGGAGGAGTACCAGTTGAGCACCTGCTGCCTGCGGGTCCTTCGCCTACACCATCTCGATCAGGCCTCCCAAAAAGCAGCCGGCAAGAATGGCTAACGTCTGCTACCGCGTCCAAGCCCTGTGCTAAGCACTGCGCAAGGATTTTCTAATTTAACCTCTGAGGTCGGTATCTGTTGTTACCCCATTTTACGGATGAGGGCATGGAGCTTAGAGGCGTTGAGTGACTCACGCGAATCACGCTACTGGGAAAGTGCCAGATCCACCATATGTACCCTGATCTGCCCTAAGCCCTCTGTCCTCCCTCTTGGCTGAAACTGTCTGATAATACGGCGAGCTCAGTTCACACATCTCCTCCTCTGTGAAGCCCCCGTGTCCCCTCACTAAGCAGAGCTCATCACGGCCCTTGCGCTGGGTCTGCACCTCTCCACTTAGCTCACGTGCATGTCCCGTGGCTTCCCCACGGGCAGGGTGTCAGTGTGCTGCACCCCCCTCTCCCCAGGGCCCAACTCAAGCCCACACACACAACAGGGTGTTTTTTACTGAAATGAACCTAATTGCAGTTCTACTTGCCTTTGTTTTAACCAGACAGCCTTGAGGAGACTCCGGGCTCTTCTCCTCTTGGAAAATGTCAGCTCGTGGGCAGAAGCGGCTAGCATCTCTGTGTTTGCGCCTGTTTCCACCTTAGCCCTCCTTTCTGAAGTGGGGCAGCAGCTCAGGACTTTCTTAGCTGCTGTGGAATGGAATGCGCTACTCTGGACAGCATGGGTGTTATGGGTTGAATCGTACCCCCTCAAATTCATCTGCTGAAGCTCTAGCCCCCAGGACTCCCGTAAGCAGCACTGCACGGCATGGAAGAATGTGCTGTTACCTGGAAACAGAGTCACTGCAGACACAACTTGGCAGTTCACGTGAGGCCCTGCTAGAGCTGGGTGAGCTCCCAATCCAAGGACTGCTGTCCTTACAAAAAAGTGGAAATTGGGACAGACACGCGCACAGGAACACATGTGGGGATGACGACAGAGATCAGGGTGATGCTTCCAACAGACCAAGGAGGGCCAGAGACTGCCAGCAAACCACCGGAAGCTGAGGGAGAGGCCTGCAACAGACCCCACAGCCCTTGGAAGGAACCAACCCTGCTGACACCTTGATCCTGGACTTCTAGCCTCCAGAGCTTTGAGACAATACAATTCTGTTGTTTAGGCCTCACAGTTTGTGGTATTTCGTTATGACAGCCTCGGCAAACGATACAATCAGTATCTCCTTCATCAGCCATTTGTGTTTGTAGACCCCTATGCAAACACACACACACACACACACACACACACACAGAGACACACACACATACACACACCTATACACACACACACATACACACACATACACACACACATACACACACATACACACACACACATACACACACATACACACACACACACACCCGTGGCTCCTCTGTGACAGGACCGCGGGGATTTTCCAGCATAGAAAGGAAAGCTAGGAAAAGACAACCAACTAATCAATCAAAAAGCTGGAATACTTGTTAACTAAAAACAATTAGCGCACTTAAACAAAAAACAAAGTTCACCAAGCTGACGGGAAAAGGCTCCATTTCAGGAAGTAGAGATACGTGTTAATAATGGACGTTTGTTGGCACAAAAACAGACACATAGACCAATGGAACAGAATAGAGAACTCAGAAATGGACCCTCGCCTCTTTGGGCAACTAATCTTTGGTAAAGCAGGAAAAAACATCCGGTGGAAAAAAGACAGTCTCTTCAATAAATGGTGCTGGGAAAATTGGACAGCTACATGCAAAAGAACGAAACTTGACCACTCTCTCACACCATACACAAAGATAAACTCCAAATGGATGAAAGACCTCGATGTGAGACAGGAATCCATCAAAATCCTAGAGGAGAATATAGGCAGCAACCTCTATGACATCGGCCAAAGCAACCTTTTTCATGACACATCTCCAAAGGCAAGAGAAACAAAAGAAAAAATGAACTTGTGGGACTTCATCAAGATAAAAAGCTTCTGCACAGCCAAGGAAACAGCCAAAAAAACTAACAGGCAGCCCACGGAATGGGAGAGGATATTTGCAAATGATGCTACAGATAAAAGACTGGTATCCAAGATCTACAAAGAACTTCTCAAACTCAATACATGAGAAACAAATAAACAAATCAAAAAATGTGCAGAAGATATGAACAGACACTTTTCCAATGAAGACATACAAATGGCTAACAGACACATGAAAAAATGTTCAAAATCATTAGCCATCAGGGAAATTCAAATCAAAACCACACTAAGATACCACCTTACGCCAGTTAGAATGGCAAAAATTAACAAGACAGGAAACAGCAATTGCTGGAGAGGATGTGGAGAAAGGGGATCCCTCCTACATTGTTCGTGGGAATGCAAGTTGGTACAGCCACTCTGGAAAACAGTGTGGAAGTCCCTTAAAAAGTTAAAAATAGAGCTACCCTATGACCCAGCCATTGCACTACTGGGTATCTACCCCAAAGATACAGACGTAGTGAAGAGAAGGGCCATATGCACCCCAATGTTCATAGCAGCATTGTCCACAATACCTAAATCGTGGAAGGAGCCGAGATGCCCTTCAACAGATGACTGGATTAAGAAGCTGTGGTCCATATATACAATGGAATATTACTCCGCCATCAGAAAGAATGAGTTCTCAATATTTGCTGCAACATGGATGGCACTGGAGGAGATAATGCTAAGTGAAATAAGTCAAGCAGAGAAAGACAATTATCATATGATTTCTCTCATCTATGGAACATAAGAACAAGGAAGATCGGTAGGGGAAGAAAGGGATAAAGAAAGGGGGGTAATCAGAAGGGGGAATGAAGCATGACAGACTATGGACTCTGCGAAACAAACTGAGGGCTTCAGAGGGGAGGGGGGTGGGGAATGGGATAGACTGGTGGTGGGTAGTAAGGAGGGCACATATTGCATGGTGCACTGGGTGTTATACGCAACTAATGAATCATCGAACTTTACATCAGAAACCAGGGATGTACTGTATGGTGACTAACATAATATAATAAAAAAACATTAAAATAAAATAAAAAAAATAATGGACGTTTGTGTGCGGGCCAGCATATTTGTAGGAGAAATATGGCAGCTGGCCTGATAAGAAAGCACCTGCTTCCCAAACACAGAAAACCCCAGTGCCATCCTTTTCTCTAAGAATGGCGTGGCTTGGCCTGATGCCTTCCTTCGCCCAGACCCCAAGAATACAATGTTCAGACCATAAATGGGTCCCCCTTGATTCATTTCTATTTACTTCCAAAGAAAGCACAAGCAGCTGACAATGCTCTGGTATAGATGAAAAAAAAGAAAAAAAAAACACACCAGAAAAACAGTCCTCTGTGAATGCTCTCAGAGAATGACCTAATTTGGCTTTTCTTGAGTGGAACCAGGAGAGCATCTATAGCCAAGAGGGATCCTAATGAAAGTTTTAGAGTCTTCCAGAACTAACTCACAGAGACACCTCTGAACTAGCTGCAAAACACGTTCTGGGCACTCAGACAGGTTTTGGGTTGTCCAGCGTTCCACGGGACCTGAGACCACAGTACTTCTCAAAACTTTCCGTACGCTTCCACACATTGGGCGCCTCCAGGAGAAATAGGTAACACGCAGAATTTTCCTGGTCTTTGATCATGAAACCATGTCTCTGAGAAAGCGCTCCTAGAATTGGCATCCCATGAAACAAAGTTTGGGTACCAGCCTTAGCCTCACTTCTGGGTTGCATGAGGGAGCCACTCAGACTCATACCAGGAGGGACTTGGGGACAAGACCAGCTGGGACAGGTTTGGGACTCTGGGAGCTTTCCATGTTTGCTATCTTTGCCAGTGGGCTCATTTCCTAGATGATTTGCACTAAAATCCTTAGAAAAAAGTGACAGGCAGAACCTACAGAAGGGACGAGCCAGGACAAGGGAACAGAGGAGAGTAGGAAAAGCAGCCGCAAGGGAGAAAGAAGAGAGAAGTAGGTGGTGACCATGGGGGCCTGTTGAAAGAGGGATGGGCTGGGCAGCAGGCCACCTCCAGAGACGCCCCCCCTGAGGGATGCAATCATTACCTTTCCTGAAGGCGTCTCCCTCTTAAGTACACACAGGGAAGGGAGCTTAATGTTCCTCTTACACACTCCAAGGTACTGTTGAATTCGAAAATCCCATTTCAGTGGACTGAAAGACCCTTTCTAATGTCAAGTGTCGCGTGAACGTTACGGAGCGATGAGACCTTACGTTAAATAAGCTGAGAGGAGTGGAGGCCAGCTACGAAGCTGTCAGCTTCAAGCCACACTCACCTACTTGGCTCCCAGCATTGGCTTCTCTAAAGCAAGAGTCTCCTCCTGGGATCAGTGAGTGTGGAGAGCTGGAGGTGGGGAGGGCTGGGGTGGGAGGAAGGTGAAAACCCTGTGCCCAGAGCCCATGGTAAACTCAACCTTAAAATGTGGCTTGGAAGAGATGGTATTTTATAGTTGTTAATACAAGGCTTCCATTTCCTAATAAAAGAGGTGTCACTGGTGGAGACAGGGATTCAGAAGACTCTGGCTGGAGAGCTAGTTGTGATGACGCCCCAGGTGGCCCTTGCTAAACTCCTCCCTTCCTCTGGGCCTCTGTTTGCTCATCTGTAAAACGAGCGTAAGTGGACTGGGAAATCCTGCTTGTAACCTGTGCCTCTTGGAGACATCCAAAAATTGGATCAGATGGGTGGTCTTTAAACTGTGTGCAGGGAGACCTCAGCTCCTCCAGGGCCCCTGCTGGGGGTTACATAGGAAAGGCTGAGTGAGGGGCTCACCATGGTTTTGCCGGATTTGTTTATTTGGGGCTCCATGCCCGATTTCCCTTGAAGAAAGGGGAATTCGGCTGCGGAACTAAAAAGTTGCCAATCTCTCTGAACAGGGAGAGGATAATAGTACTTGTTCCCCCATAGGGCGTTGTTGAAGATTAAGTGGCCACAGCAGATCAGGGGCAAAGCGGGGGCTGGTGTGTGGTCAATGCAGGCTCAACCAACACTAGCCTTAAAACAAAAAAACCAAACACAACAAAACACTAGCCATGACTACGAGGCTGCCCCCGCCCCTGCTGCTGCTCCTGGGGTTGCCTTCCCGTCCCCCTCCTGCTCCCCCAGGCGCTATGGGCAGACGGTAACTCCCCTCAGAGAAGGGCCTGGGTCTTATTGTCTTCACGTCCCCAGTGCCTAGCCCTGGCCTGGCAAATGTGCTGGCAGAAAATGAGCACATCTGGGTCTAGGTCTGGTGTCCTCGGGCCTTTGGGCAAGTCCCCTCTCTTCTTGGATCCTTTGTTTTCCCATCTGTCCATTTGAAAGACCAGGTCTGGGAGGGCTGGGAACCCAAGCGGGGAGGCAGCGGCAGGAAGGGGGTGACGATGAAGTTCCCAGCAGGGACCGCCTGAGCGCCTCTCTTACCTGCTTTTGAGTCCTGAGGACGAGCTGGTAAGAAAAATAAAAGGGCAGCCCAATAAATGCAAGACACGTGGAACAGCTGGAGCCTTCCACAGCGAGCGTCTGTGTTACACCAGCAGGGCGTCGGGCCACCCCGCTCCTCCGCCGCAGGAGCCTTAGCCCGCGGCTCAACGGGAAAACACAGAATTTACAAGCTGTGCCAGCAAATAAACCCAGGCGGGTTGGGCAGTAAAACCGAGTGGGTCAAGGGCTGAGGCCATCCATCAGCAAGCTTCAGAAATGGAAGCTCGGAGGCGGGGAAGTTCTCCGAGTACCAAATGCACTTTTAAATCTTTCATAGGAAGTGGGTCCAGTCACTTCTGCTAATGGCTTTTCCAGCATCCACCCCCACGGGAAAACTCCAGAAGGAGGCGCTGGAGCCGCGTCTTGATTTATGGACTGCGTTTCCCTGAGGTCAGGAGGGGCTGAGTCACAAGTTCAAATGAATATTTCCCAGTTACACCATCTTCTTATTTCAGCCACAGTGAACATCTTGATGATGGGTGAAGAAAGGCTGATTGACAAAGTGGATTCTTCGTAGCCGATCTTCTCGTGTCTTTGCCCTTCTCTTCTAGAAGACGCTTTGGTCAAAGAGATTTTAGGCCATGATCCCTCATCACCGAAGCCTGCACCTCACTCTTCCCTTGGCCTCAGGGACACAAGAGTGCCTGAGATGCCCCCTGTTCCTCAGCTGTCTCCCCACTCCCCTCCTTCCTCAGGCACCCCTGGGGGCAGCCATGCTTTACATCATGTGACACCTCCTCTCAGCTGATTGGACAAAGTGGGGGCCTAGCTCAAGGACAACCGATTGATCGATTGATCGGCTAGTCAATGAGACGTGAGGCGGCATGGAATTGGGTGAATGAGCATTTATTTCTTGGCATTTGTTTTAACTCCTGGGATTGTCTTCACCACGTACCACAGACTAGCAGGCTTTGTTGTCTCTCAGTCCTAAAGGCTAGACATTCAAAATCTAGGTGTTGGCAGGGTTGGCTCCTTCTGAAGGCTCTGTGGGAGAATCTGGTCCACGTCTCTACCCCAGATCTGGGAGCCTCAGGCATTCCTAGCTGTTCTGTACATGTCTGTGTCCACATGTCCCCTTAAGATAAGGACACCAGTCATACTGGATCAGGGCCTGCCCTCAGGACCTTATCTCAACTTGATCATCTGCAAAGACCCTATTTCCAAATAAGGTCACATTCACAGGTACAAGTTTTGGGGGGATACAATTCAACCCACGACAGCACTGAATTGGGACATAAAGAGAAAGTGAGGCAGGTGGCAGGGGAAGGTGGGGGGTGAGGAGAGGCCATCATGAGCATATGGAAGCTGGGGCCATGACAGAAGAGACATTTAGGGGAGTTGGAGTCCTCAGAGGAGGGTGAATTCACCTTGCAGCCCGAAGAGAGAGAGCTCAGACTCTCTTGATTTCCCTCCTTCCTCTCTGCCCCTCCTTCTCAGTCTCCCCGATGAGCACTCATTCTCCTTGGCCCACCCGCCCCCTGCATTCTGCCCTCTCCTCACGTCTCACACTTGTCCTGGGCCTTCTCATCTTCTGCTGTGTGGGGTCGGTTACCAGTGATAAGCTGATGACTCTCAGCCAGTCTCCCCAGTCCCAGCTCCTGCCAGGCTCTCCTGGAGTCCCCCAGGCCTGCAACATGCCCAACGCTGAGCGCTGGGGGGGGGGGGGAGGGAGTTGGACCTTGCCACCCCTACCCTCTCCTCACCGGGGTGACCGCACCTGGGGCCCACCTGCACTCTCCCTTCCCACTCCCCTCGCTCTGGTCCGACCCCCTGCCACCGGTCCCCTCTCTCTTTCTCTCTTATTTTTTAAACATTAAAGTATTTTTGAAATTGTGATAAAATGCACATAACACAAAATTTACCGTTTTAACCTTTTTAAGTCAACAGCTGGGTGGCATGAAGCACAGCTGCGTGTTCCGCGGCCATCACCACGCCCCTCTCCAGAACTTTCGCACCTCCCCAGACTGCAACTGTCCCCATTAAGCACTGACTCCCATCCTGCCCCCCCCCGCCGCCTCCCCAGCCCCCCAGCAGCCCCCACTCTATTTCCGTCCCTATGACTGTGACTACCCCAGGCACCTCATCTACGTGGAATCCTACGGTGTTTGTCCTTCTGTGACCAGAATCCTACCTCTCGCCTGTCCTTTCTTTTTTTTTTTTTTTTTTAAAGATTTTATTTATTTATTTGACAGAGATAGAGACAGCCAGCGAGAGAGGGAACACAAGCAGGGGGAGTGGGAGAGGAAGAAGCAGGCTCATAGCGGAGGAGCCTGATGTGGGGCTCGATCCCGGAACGCCGGGATCACGCCCTGAGCCGAAGGCAGACGCTTAACCGCTGTGCCACCCAGGCGCCCCTCGCCTGTCCTTTCTATCTGCCCCTCCACTCCCTTTGCAGGAGGCTTGCCTTTTTAAAATCTATGTTATCACAACAGCCCCCAACCTCTCCCTGCCTCATTCCCCTACCTTCCTGTCCACACCCAACTCAGCCCCTAAACGATCTTCGTGAACATCCGTTCTGATGCTGTTCCCGAGCTGAAAGCCACCTTCAAAGGCCCCATTATGACAGACAGAGAGCAAACGCCTGAGCCTGGGGTTTGAGGCAATCGGAGAGCTGGTGGCCTCTGGGCCTCCCCAGCTTCTGATCCAGCCCAGAGGCCTTTCCTTCCCGGCTGCGCCAGACCACTCACCCCGTCTCAGTCTGGAGCGCCCCCTCCCTGCCTCCATGCCCTCCGAAGTCCTGCTAAGTCCTAGAGGCCCAGCCCCTCCAGAGAGCAAAGCCTCTCGACCTCCTTATTGCAGTGGCTGGCCTCTCCCTGCACAGCCTCCTAGGGAGCGGAGAAGACTCTGCCCCCACGCCCCCAGCACCCTGTCCCTCCCCCCACCGGCTGGGCCTGGTGGGCAGCACCCCTGGACCAGCTCCGTATCTCAGTGTGCAGCTCCGGCCTGGCGCAGAGTGAGGGCCCGGTCACCACGGCTGGCTCAGGGACACAGGCCCAGGGAGCAGGGCGGACGACCAAATTCCATGCTGGGCCAGGGGCCCACAAGGGGAGAAAGTCAACCCACCCTTGGTTGGTGGGGGGTGGGGGCTGCCAGGTAGGGGGTGGGAGGGGCAGACAAGCAGGTCATGGAAGTTCTGCGGGGTTAACTTCTTCGAGGTTTAGGTTTTAGAACAGGGTCGCAGAATGTGATGCAAGAATCGTACCAATAACCACGCAGTGTGCAGAGACCTTTGCAGCTGATAAGCCTCAACCCCTTCCAGGCCTGCGGTTCCAGGTCCCCTGCAGTGCGAGAAGTGAGTGTGCCTCAGGGCGCAGGGTCACCTCTGGTGACATCCAGCCAGAGAGCCGGAGGAGACACAGGTGACATCCAGCCAGAGAGCCGGAGGAGAGGACCATCTTCCCAGCCACTTAGGCCCACGTCTCCTGCCACCTTGCTTCCCCAGGGAGCCCTTGCCTGACGCCTAACCCCACCCAGCCCCAGCAAGGATCCTCCCCGGCAGGACGGGCTGCCAAATTGGCAGGTCTGGGTCCAGCGTAAAATAAGGCTACAGGGTCCTCTGTTCAAAATCAGGGGAAAAGGGCCACTAAAGGCACCGAGATAGAAAGTTTTACCTTTCTCTCCCAGTCTTGTTCTTGATGTGTCATAGTGTTTTCTTGCCTATTGCTTAATTTCTGGATCGCACAGCTGCCCGTGTGCGACCACACAAAGCAGCCACGCCAAACCCACCAGCTGCCATTTTCCTTCCCCGCCCGAGGCGGGATACGCACACCCGGCCCCGGTGAGGGTCACGCGGTGGAGCCAGGCATCTCCCTGCCCCACAGGGGGCCACTGCCCAGCACACACAAATGAGCCACCCGAGGGTATCCCGACCTCGGTGCTGGGACACTAGGTGCCTGGACCAGGGTGGACGAGAGGCTTGTCCTACAGCGTTGAGCTGAATGCACTGAGATCCCCAGTGGCAGCTGCGGGGAGGCTGGCGGGACCTGGGGGCCCCAGGAGTTGAGGCAGCTGGGGTCTAAGAACCTGTCCCAGGAAGAGGAGAGGCAGCAGGAGGTGGGGCCTTGAGTGGGCCCAGGCTCTAACTGGTGCGTGCTCTGTTGGCCACGGGACTTCACTTAAAGATACAAATCCAAAGATAAAAGTAAGAGTTTCAAGAGCGTATCTGCAGAGCGTTCACCCAAGCCCAGCGTCCTTCTGAGAGTACGGTCTGTGCAACTGTGTCACCTATAACCTGTCCCCAGCCCTCTCCCCAGGACATATCCTGAAGGCCCCAGGATCAGACACAGCTCTGTCTCCCCTCAGATGGTCCTTTTCCTTCCTCCCTAGTATCTCCCAACCCATCAGCATCTCCGCTCCCTGCGGTCTACAGGAAGCTGGGCCTACTGTGCAATGGTAGAAGGAGCACTGGGATGGGAGTCAGGGGATCTGGTTACAAGTCCTGTTGGTTGAGGACTTGCTGTGCGATCTTGGGCAAGTTGCTATACCTCTCTGGATCTCCGTTGCTACAACCCAATTCATTGGGTATTTACGAGAACTTACTACGTGCAGGCCATGGTGGGCCTTTGTGGCACAGACAGAAATGAAGATATTTCCTGGCCCTTAGGACGCTCATAATGAAGCTGGGAGGCTAACGCTCACAGAGGTCCCCGGGGCGGTGCCACACGCATGGTGTCTTCATCCACCACCAGGCGCTACAGCTAGGCCAGGAACCCCTTCGCAGAGGAGGCCTCACCTCGGGTCAGCCTGGTGAAAGGCAAAGCTTGGACGAGGGGTCACCCAGACCCGGGCTCAAGCCCCTGCCTGGCTCTGTCAGGCTGGGCAGCCTTGGTCACGCCACAGTGCCTCTGATTCATGCAGCTGTTTTTAAAGTGAGGGCCCAACATTGACCTCTCCAGGGGTGCCGCGCAGCGGGAATGAGATACAGGATGGTACCGTTCCGATTGCTGGTTTCCTTCCCCTTGTCTCACCCCACAACGCTTGAGGCCCGACAAGCCAACCCCTTGAGCACGAAATGGGTGGACACAGCTGAGCAGTGAGAAGGATTTAGGGGTTCTCAAGTGACTTTCGACCCAATGTAAGTCGATGGTGTGAGGTTGGCCCCAAAGGTCATGGTGGCGTCTCAGCTGTGCTAACCCCAGTGCAGTGGCGGAAGCAAGGTAATGGCGGTCTTGCGTCGCTTCATGCTGGAGCTCAGCTCTGGGTCCCCACTCTTTCCTTTGTGGGGGTGACTTTTTTCCTTTTTAATGAGGCACTGGTTTCATACGTAGTCGAGTGTGCAAATCTTGAGAGTACAGCTGCCTGAATTTTCCACGTCTGCACCCATGTCAACACCACTCAGATGAAGACATGGGACATTTCCAGCCCATCAGATTGCTTACACCGCCTCCCAGTCTGTCTCCCTCGAAGGTAACTGCTATTCTGAATTTTGAAACCACAGAGGAGCTGTAGCCATTTTGAACGTCACAGAAATGGAAACACACAGTGGGTGTGTTCTCAGCCCGGCTCCTTTCACGCACATCACACCTGTAAGACTCATCCGTGTCATATGTCAGCAACAGTCCATTCTGTTTCACTGAAGGGTAGTATCCATTAAACGAATGATACCATAATTTATTTAGTTACTCTACCGGTAAGGAACAGTGAAGTTATTTCTAGTATTTGGTAATTATCAACAAGGCTCCGCATGTCTTTTGGTAGAAAAAATCACTTATTTCTCCTGGGTACATTCCTGGAGTCGGGTTGCTTGCTCAGAGTAAGTGTCCGTTCAGTTTCAGTAGACACTGTCCAACGGTTGCCCCAAGCAACGGCACAAGTTTACACACCCGCCAGTGCTGTATGGAAGTTCCAGCTGCCCCGCACCCTCGCCGACTCTTGCGATGGTCAGGACTTTTCATTTCGGCCTCAGCCACGATGCCGGCTGGTGCATTGCCCTGCTCGCTCATGATGCTGGGTACATTTCATATGCCTATTGGCCACGTGGGTGGCCTCTCCTGTGAGCTGGACCTTCGCTCATGAGTGGGGCTGAGTCCGGAGAAGGGGAGCAGGGTGTCACATGGAGAACAGGTGAAGGACCAGGGGAGACAGGATCACACTCTTCACACCTGTAATGCGCTGACCCTGGGAAGGGGGAACAGACGTGCTCTGTGGCTCCCCAGTGGGCGGAAGACATAGATTACCAGGACGTGGATTTACGATCTGTGCCAGGAACTTTCTAACAGTAAAAAATGCCCAGAGATGCACTGGGCTGATTCGGGAGCTAGTGGGGAGGGGTTACGAAAGGCATGTGAGCAGGGATGACAGAGTCCCAGATGAGGCCTTCCAGAGACCGCTGAGGGCTCCACTGATGGCGGTTATTCGGGAGTTGAAAGATGAGATTTAAGGCCTGATTCAATTAGGAAAGATGTTCGGGGCCACTGAGTGGGGAGGATGGGGACTCAGAGACCAGTTATCTTTGAGAGACTTGTTTTTTGGCCTCTTTGCTTTTATTTTCTCCCAGCTGATCTCACGCTCTTAGTCATACGGGAAAACACCTGCTGAAAAAGCAGGGCAGCTAAACACAGCGTTTGACCCTGTCTCTCTCCGCACTTGCTACGAGCCCCGTCCCAGGACACACGGAGTCTCAAAGGTCGACGCGTCAGTCCAAATTGTCCAGTGGTTTAAATTAGAAAGGCTGTGTGCGTGTGGGTGATGTACCGTGTGTATTTTCATTCTGCATCTCGTGAGGTCATCACAGTGTCTGAGTCACCGCACGAATCACTGTAGGCAACAGGGTTCCAGGAAAGGCTCTGAAACCATCTCCTGACCCGAGCCGGCCTGCGAACCAGGCCACAGTCTGCTCTGGGCTCCTTCTCCCCACCTCTCTTTGCAAGTCCCCCAGGGCAAGCCGCCACGCGTTCTGGCCGGACCCAGCCTCACCCAGGTCATCTTTCTCCCAGCTGCAAAGGGTTCTAGCAAGCCAGACATCTTAGTGCACACGGGCGAGGCCGTCGGAGTTCTGTCACCAGGAGCATAGTCTGGCTGTACCGCTCTGTCCGCAAGACTGAAAGCTCCTTGAGAGCAAGCATGTCTCTCCCCCCCAGAGCCCGCACCTCTCACGTGCTGAGGGCAGGTTTGCTAAGTAAATGATTGAACACCTGGCATCATTACTGGCTTCGACAGCCATAAATCGAAAGCATTGGTAGACCTCCCCCACCCCTGACCCTGCTCGTGCCCTCTTTCTTTCTCCCTCTCTCAAATAAATAAATAAAATCTTTTTAAAAAAGGTTAATAAAAGTTGGCTTGTAGAAAAGCCTGTGGCCAGTCCTCTTCTCATCCTCCATTTTCCAAACATAACTCGTCACCGGCCTCACAGCCAGTGTTAACATGAGGTTCAGCTTATGAAGCTCATTTTTGTATTTTCTGAAAAACCGATATGAAAATTAGCATGAACAACGCCACAGGCAAATGGAGGGGAAATATTTGCTGCTCATTGAACAAAGGGCTGATTTATTTAACAGAGTCCTACCAAAAAACCAAAGCAAACCAAAACAACAAAACCAGCCCAGGGAAAATGTAGAAAGAGGAAAGGAATGGGCAATTCACCTAAAAATACAAATGGCTAAAAGGCCTAGGAGCAGATAGTGACGCCCACTCACGACTGTGGACAGGTAAACTGAGAAATGAGCCATCGGTTCGCATCCATCACATTGACAGAGACGCAAAAAGCCTGAGACTTGCCATTGCTCCCAAGATGGGGGGGAGACCAGCACTGTCACACAGAAGAGACACTCACGTCGGTTTACCCTCTTCCAAGGTAGGTTAAGCCGTATCTTCCCAACTGCACACGCCCTTTGACTCCGCAATTCTTCTTCGAGGAACTTACCCTACTCATTTACTCCCTGAATTACACAAAGACACATGTACGAATCATCTGATTATTATCTCTATTAGCAAAAAACTGGAAAAAAAAAAAAAAAAAAAAAAAAAAAAAAAAAACTGGGAACCACATAAAAGTTCATCCACAGGGCACTGGGTATATGAATTCTAACGCAGACATACCGCGGAACGCTGCTCACCTCGCGCTGGGGCTCTTGACCAGCCTGTCACTGTACCTGCAGCAGGTGCCCCTCCGTACGTGCCGCATCACGGGCGCGGTGGTGCGCTCCTTACACAGACCGTGTCACGCGATCTTAATAACTCCAGGAAGCAGTTACTGTGTTATTCCCATTTTACAGATGAAGAAACCGAACCGCAGGAATCTGACTCTGTTGGCTTCCTAGGGCTGCCGTGACCAATGACCACAAACGGATGGCTCAAATTTACTCTGTTGCAACTCAGAATGTCAAAAGTTGGGAACCAAAATGTCAGCAGGGTTGGCTCCTTCTGGAGGCTCTGAGGGAGGACCTGTTGTCTCAGGCCTCCCTCCTAGCTCCTGGTGAGGCCGTGCTCCTCGGCATTTCTCGGCTTGTACCTGCATCGCTGACTCTGTCATCACGAGCTCTTCTTCCCGGTCTGCGCGTCCACTCCTCGTCTTGTAAAGACCCCAGTCGTTGGATTTAGGGCGCACCCCAACCCAGAAAGACCTCATCTTAACTAATGACTTCTGCAAGAACCCCATTTCCAAATAAGGGCATGTTCCGAGGTTCCAGGTGGACATGATTTTGGGGGGGACACTCTGTAACTTAATACAGTGACCAAGGTCACAAAGCTAGTAAGTACTAGAGCTGAACTTTGAATCCAGACGAGATTTCATCTGACGGTGTGCGTCATCACGACTCCATGCTGCCTTCCCACCGGAGCGCACGCTGTGCGATGCTAACCATATCCCAGGCGGCCGTAAACATTCACGTATAATAACTCAGTTAGTCCCCCTAGCACCCCTGTTTTATAGATGGGGGAGGAGATCCCCACAACAGCCCCATCTTATAGAAGGAGAAACTGAGGCACGGAGAGGTTAAAATTACCTGAGTTTACATAGCTAGTTAAAGGCAGATTTGAACCCAGGGAGGTGGCCTCAAAGTCCATGTTCTTAAGCCCAATGCTAAACTGACTTCTGGGGGCGCCTGGGTGGCTCAGTTGGTTAAGCATCTGCCTTCAGCTCAGGTCATGATCTCAGGGCCCTGGGATCGAGTCCTGCATTGGGCTCCCTGCTCAACGGGGAGCCTGCTTCTCCCTCTGCTCCCCCCCCGCCCTGCTCATGCTCGCTCTCTCTTTCTCAAAAATAAACTCCCTTCCACCTAGGGTTCCAACGTGATGTACGCTCTGAGAATGAGGGCTCAGAAAACACCTCTCTCTCCTGAAAGATTGATGTTCTTTTCATCAGACACCAACCGTCCCCCAGTTCATCTTGTGTCCCTTTCCCCTTGGCTGTCATGATTCCTCCGAGAGCTGACTTGGGTGTCCAAAAACAGTTGCCATCTCAGCCGAGACACTGGCCTAATTTCCTCCCCTTATTCTGTGGTGGGCATTCTTAACCTGGGCCTTCGGGTGACCTTCAGGGGACCCACCGGCGCGCTGAGGTGACATGCGAACTGTCATGCATAGGTACATTCATTTTTCTCCAGAAAAAAGCTAAGAGTCTCGCGGTTTCACAATCCTGATTTTCAAGCATGCTGCCCTGCCTTTAAAACTTCTGTTCTTCCCAGTCATGTTGCCTGTGCAGGTTTATTTTAAGCCATCTCAAACCCTTTAATGGTGTAAATGGAATGCAGTATAAACCCATAAACAAATGCATACAATGTTGTCTTCCAATCTGACTTTTAAAATCTTCCTGGGTTTGCCAGGAGGAGTCCCTCTTTAGGGCTCCCCCCACCCTTGTCTTCTGAGTGGTTTGAGGGAGGCATTCGGGTCCCACCACAGCACCGGGAGCGCCCATCCTGGGCTCATAGGTGCCTCGTGTGTAAGCAGCCTGCCCTGAAAAGGTGATGAGACACAGGAGTCTGCGGAGAGGTTCCAGGCTGGCCAGGAAGTGGGCAGTGCAGCTTGAAAGCCCTGTCTGGGCCTAAATTTCTCCAGAATGCAAAGGAGGCAGGAAGGTAGCAGAAGATGGAAATTACCCACTGCTGCTCAGGCTGACCCTTCCATCAGCGGGCTGTTTCTGGGGCCTTGCCCTCACCAGCCTGCTGCAGCCACGTGCCTGCCCAGGCCCTCCCCACAGTCACATGCCCCATCACTAGGGTCCCTGCCCCCTGCCTGTTCTGTCCCCTCTACCCCTGCCCCCCCACCTGCCCCATCAGCCTCCATCTGTGTGTCCTGGATGTGCCCCATTAACAACAAAGAAAACCAAAAACCAAACACAAAAAAACCCAGAAAGAGCCCTGGATCTTGAGTCAGGGCTTAAATGAATTCATTTGTAGATTTTAATAAAAATGATGTCTTAATGCAATGGCCCAGGGGAAACTTGGAGATAACTAGCCCTCCCCTTGGCGCTCAAAGTGTGGGAGTCTGTGGTTGCAGGACAAGCATCACGTTATGAGATGTTTATTAGAGCTTATCAGGAATTAAGCCTATTGCTTAATAAAATGATTAGAGCTTATAAGACATGAAGAGCTCATTAGAAATTCAGAACCTCAGAACCTCTCCCAGGCCTACTGAGCCAGAGTCTGCATTTTAACAAGATCCCAAATGATTCAAATGCTAGAGAAGCCCTAGTAAGGAGGGCAAGGACTCTCACTTCTCAAGCTTCCCAAACCCTGGAGAGCACTGGTTTTTCTGGAATATGCACCCCAGTTGGATGACCTGGAACATTTCCTATTTGGGTTCACAGTCCTGTATCAACAAAAGGGGGTTAATAATACCTGCCCTTCCTCCCTTACAGGATTCCTGAGTTTCAGATGAGATCATGGATTCATTGTATTTATTGGGATGGGACTGACCAGGGTTGCAGAGTCCGGGGAGCGGACCAGGTGTGGTTTCTGCCCTCACAGAGCCGATGGTTTGGTGGGAAAACATGCTGTAGCTACTGGCTGATGTTTTGGAATTGTCATCGCAGTCACTGGGCTCTCATCTGCATACCCTTTGACTCGCTCGCTCATTCATTCAATGGTCAGTCATATAAAACACCACATAAGGTACTTGCCCTGTGCCAAGCTCTGAGCTGGAACACTGGGGAACCAGAAATAAATCGGCCGTACATGGTCTTCAAGGAGCTGAAGTCCCTGACCGAGTCCCGTCAGAGATAAGGACGCGGCCGACGATTACATTTAGAACACACTACGGCTGGTGCGCTGAGGTCCATTTGGGGGCTGGGGGAGCACAGGTAAGGCAACAAGGAGCTTTGCTTTAAAGCATGATTACAAGTCCGCCATGTTAGTTACAAGTCTGCCATGTTAGGAAGGGAGAGAACAGCATTCCAGGCAGAAGGAACAGCAGGGCCAAAGACAGGGAGCCATGAAGGCACATGGGCTTGCACCATGACCAGAAGGTAAGGAGAAGTTTTGGGAGTGCCAAGAGACGGTTTTGGAGAAGTAGCTTGGGGCCAGATCTTTGATGGTCCTAGGTTCAATGCTAAGGATTTTGATAGGAAATGGGGAGCCCCTGAAGGGAGAGGGATAACAGGGTCAGAGCCACATTTCATAAAGTTCTTTTAACAGCGGCAGAGAAGAAGAAAAGGCTTGATGCAGACAGGCTTTTACAGTGCTCGGACGATAGCTCAGGGAAGAGATGGCAAGTACTTGACCGGGGTCATGATTGTGGAAATGAATAGAAGGGATATTTAGGAAGGTAGAGTTGATAGGACTCTTGACCACATATATGGGGTGGTGAAGGAAAGGGCAGTCTCTGGCTTGGTGTCTGGATGGATGGTGTTACTAATGTTCACCAAGATGGGGGACACTGGACGAAGAGTAGGTGATGAGCCTGTGTCAGGCCTGTTGGGTGTGAAGAGCCTTTGGGACTCCCCACTGGCTTTGTCTGATTGGCAGGAGTCGTAGATGCTTGGAGCTGAGGAGAGCAGCCTCGGCGGGACACAGGAATCTGGGAGTTGTGAGTTTATGGCTGGTGGCTGGAGCCTTGGGCATGAATGGGATTGTAGGAGGGTGTGGGGTGGAAAGAGAATAGGGTTGAGTGGCACTGACATTTAAGAGATGAGAGGAGATGAGTCCACGAAGGAGGCTGAGTGAGGTCAAGAGGCGTTGCTGCTTCCCTCAGTTCCCAGGGACATGGAGGGCAAACAGCCCAGTGGCCACAACTCACCACCCAACGGAATCATCTCCAGGAAGGGCCATAGGGTCACCGCCCTAGAAGCCCCAGGGTGAGCAGTGGCTCAGGCTGGGGACCCTGAGAAGATGTCCTGAGGCGGGGACACGTGGGCGTCTGGGCTTGGCCTGCCTCCCCTCTCCATCCCCATGCACAGTAACTTCAGCCTTTCACAGATGTGTTTTTGTCTGAGAGAAAAACAAAAGGATGCGAGAAAAGAGAAACAGAAGAAATGCTTGAGTTTGTTGAGTTTTCAGATCAGACAAGGACCCAGCACTTCCTGACATCGAAGAAAACCTCCCAGACGTGTCCTAGGTTGACTCCAATGAGCTCATTCTCCCGTTATCATTAGCAGCAAAGAGAGTCCAGTCCTTTCCCAATTAACCAACAGAGGATCTTATAAAACAAAACAAAAGACAGGAAATGGCCCCAGAATTATGCTCTCTGATTCAAGCTCTCCCACAGAAACAAGACTGTGGCTTTAAACCAATAATGGCTCCGAGCAGCCAAATCATTGATCTATTTGTTGTTGTGGCTTTAAGTGAAAAGTGAACTGGCCTCTTTAGAAATGTTGGCCGTCTGGCTGGTCCATTAGTAAGACTGAAAAATCAAAACACTGACTGGAAAAGGCCATTAAGGCTCCTGGACTCAGCAGGAGTCATCGACAGATGATGTCATCTCAGAAATAAGCAAGCCAAGGTCACAAGGCTCCTGGGCAGAGTCAGACGACCCTTCACGGCCCATCACCACCCTCCTTCGCAGATACTGAAGTCTGCCAAGGGGACGCAGGGGTCTGAGCCAGGACTGGCTGCATTTACTTTACTTCATTTCTTTGCTTAGCCTGATTCTAGAGGAATGTGATTCTAGAGCCTGTGACGCTCAGCTGGTGGTTAAGGCAGGCCCCAGTCCTCCCATAGGCACACCCCTCAGATTCTCTTTCCAGCCTCTTCTCGTCTTCTGGATCCTTCTCCACCTCTTCCCACAAGCCTCATCCCAGAAGCACCTGCCCTCCCATGCCCATCCCCCCCATGCCTGTCTTCAGCTCCTGCTACCTTCCCTCCCTGCTTCTTTCTCAGCAGAGCTTTCGGGAGTGGTAGGCTCTGTTCCCACGTCTTCAGCTCCCATGAGCCTGCCTCTTCCTCTCACTAACTCTAGAGATATCATTGCAGGTGCCAAGCACTGCGGCTCTGGGCTTTCCCAGCATCGTCTCACTTAATCCCCACAGCAACCTGTGTGAAATGGGTGCTGTTATTATCCCCATTGCACAGAGGAGGAAACGGAGGCTCAGACAGACAGGCTGGGTCACTGGCCCCAGCAAAGCAGTGGTAGATCCCATGTTTGAGCCCTTTGCAAGGCCCAGGCCAAAGTCACCCATGACCACCTGACAGTCCTGGTGGCCCCTTCCCAGTCCTCAGCCCCTCTGTGTCTCCTCAGCAACCGCCACTGCTGACTTCTCTCCTCCCTTGGCTCCTGGAAAGCTCCTTTCTCCTACTCCTTCCCTCCTCTTCCCGGAGTGGGTCCCCCTGAGTTTCATCCCTGGCACTTGACTTTTCTCATGCTAGCAAGTCTTCCAAGGGAACCTCTGAGCCCTCTTGACCCCAGGTCTGCTGGGGACCATCTTGCCCACCGCCTCCATAGCTCAAGGTCACTCTAAACGGGTGGCAGAGCCAGGTGCCCTAACCTCCGGGTCAGTCCACCTCCTGTTCCTCAGAGCTGCCACTACATACCCACTCCCTGTTCTTAGGTTTTTGCTGAGCAGCAGGAAACAGCCCTGCCCTGGATGAGGCAGAAGGTGTGAGGCCCTGATAAGGGGGGGCGGAGGCTATTTTTAGAGGACACTGGCTTTCCACTTAGGCTGGGAGCAACTCAGGGGCCAAGACGGGCGAAAACGTGAGTTTGCAAGATTGGCTCATTAAAGGGAGTAAAGACCAAGTGACAACATAAGCTGCTTTCACTCGGCCGTTTGCTGTACGGCTCAAACTGATGGGGCTCTGCTTGTCTTCCCCTTACTTTATCAGTGAGGCTTCGGGGTGGGTCTAGAGAAAATATAGAGTAGAAAGTAAAGTTGAAACAAAAATGAAATTTCAGAATGAGGGCGCTCTTGTCTGAGCAAGGGAAAGTTCTAGACAGCAGCAGATCAAAGAAGAGGGGGCATTGGTGGGGTGCTCACAGATCCCCAGGACCTGCCTGGGCAGCAGGAAGGGTCAGGAAAGAGAGGAGAAAGGCCAGTGGAGCCTGCAGGCGTCCTGGCCTGTCCAGCAGGAGGGGACCTCAAGCGGTGGTGGTGGTGGGGGGGGGGTTCTGCGGTCCTTGACAAACAACAAAATAGCTGTCCTCACTGGGAGAAAGATGAGGGTTTGGGGGGTGCTCCCTCTGAGGGCCCAGAACCAGAGTTAGGGTCTGCTTCTGTGATTTGGATACGGAAAACCTTGGGCTAGGTCATTTTTAAGAATCTGAGAGGGTCAAGGTGGAGACCACGTGCAGGGTCAGGGTAGCAGGAAGGGGCTGGGCGGCTGGAGGTGGCCTGATGCTTGCGAGGCTCCAAGGCCGCATCATAGCCACCCTATAGATGGGGAAGCTGAGGCCAGGGAGCAGCTGGACTGGAGCCCCTAGTCCTGGCCGGTTCGTTGGGTCTAAAGCCGTCTGAATCACAGGCTGCTTTGCGAGGATGACGGCCGCTCCCCAGCAGAGGTGCCCATAATTACCGTGGGACGCTCTTCCCCGACATATACGGCGCAGGCTATTCCGAGGTCCCTAGCAGGTCCCAGTATAGGCCTGAGTCAGAGGGACTGCCAAAGTGTCTGGTTTCCACAATGCCCCGGGCTGTGCGCGCCTGTGACCCCAGCGTCCCAGGCCAGAGCCGGCGAACAGGTGTGGGGAAAGCCAGCGGTCAAGAGCGCGCCCTGCTGCTCTCACCGCCCAGACTCCCAGCTCCATCGCCCGAACCAAACCCTGTCCTTACGAACCAAGAAACTGAGGCCCAGAGAAGGGCGGGGGCTCGCCAAGGCCACCCTGTGAGTTGGCGACAGAGAGCGGGCTTCTGCCTCCAGGCTCTTGCCCGCTCTACCTCTGCACGAAATGCGTGTGTCGTGGTGCTTTAAACCGCGTCATCTCCCGCAGTTTGGGAAACTTTTCCTGCCACCAACAGGCGCAGCCCGCACCTCGGTTCTTCGCCCACCGAGCACGAACGCCCCACTCCCACCCCCAAACTCTCGGCCGCCGGAGAAGGGCCACGCCTCGTGCCGGGCTCGGCCGGGCACCTGTTCCCAGCAGAGCGCCCGCCGGCTCCGAGCCCTGTGGCGCGGGAGTCGAGCGGGTGGCGGGTGGTGAGTGGCGGGGGCGGCCGCTCCGCCAGGACTCCGGGCGCCGCTCTCCGAGAGCGCATGGGTCCTTCCGCTGCTTACAGACGCGGCGCCGAGGGCCAGAGACGAGGGCGCCCCGGCTGGGGCCCCGGGAGCCTAGCGGCGCGGACGCGAGCGCGGGGCTGCGGACCCCGAGACCAGGGCTCCCCAGCCCCGGAGGCAACCCGAGGCGGCGGCTATTTATAGAGGGAGCCACGCTCAGTCCCTCTTGGCGGCGGCGGCGACAGCTGAATATTTTGCCCAGATATGGCTGGGGCCCCGGCGCGGGGGCAGGGAGCCCCGGGAGCGCGAGGGGTACCCCGGGCCGGGTGGGGGGCTTACCGGGCCGTAGAGCCGCGGGGGCGGGCGCGGGCGCGGGCGGCGACGGGGCGAGCGCGGGCGGCAGGCGGACGGGCTCTGACGGCGGCCGGCGGGCGGGCGAGCGGAGCGCGGGGCTGGACGAGCTCCCGGGCGGCCGCGGGCGGGCGGGCGGGCGCTGTGGGCTCCGGGGGTGGGAGCCAGGGGCGGGCCCGGCTCCGCGCTGTCACCGCGCCCCGCCCCGCCCGCCGCCCTCTGCCTCCGTACCTCTCCCTCCGCTCGGGGGCGCCGGGGCGCCGTAGACCGTCCCCGCGCGGGCAGCGACGTCCGCTGGGGGCAGCGCGGGGCAGGGGCCGGGCGCCCCGAGGCTTGGTTCCGCAGACAAAGGGGTGTGGATAGCCCCGAGTCTGAGTCTCGGTTTCTCCACTTGTACCAGGAGGAGTTTAAGCGGCGGTAGAGTTATCTGGGAAAAGGTGGGTGGATTTTCATTCCTGCGGCGTCTGGGATGTAAGAATCGGTAGGTCTTTGGATGGAGCAAGGCCAGCCAAGCAGCTGCTGCCCCTCTAGTCTTTAGGCTACAGCAACCACCTGTCCCATCTTACCAGCAGCCCAGCTAGGTCTGGTATGAGCCGAAGCTTTAGTAACGATCATTTTGTGAGCACATAGTTCCAAAAGAGTCGAATGCATTCTCTCTATACTTAGCGGAAATGGAGTGTCCAAAATACCGACTTAAAATACAACAAAAAAGTCTCACTTTCTTAAAAGGCTAATACGTTTTCCAGAACAAACCACTTAAAACCAAACAAAAACTTTGTTTAAAAATTTTAAATGGCTCATAAAAAGGAATTCGTGTGGACAGAAGGTATGGTTTCTAATTATTATGGGAAATTATCTTGTGTAGACCCCAATAATGTAACTCCTTTTAATCCTGGTGCATAGGGGAGCCTGGGTGGCTCAGCCAGTTAAGCCTCTGCCTTCCGCTGGGGTCACGATCCCGGGGTCCTGGGATGGAGCCCTGCTCAGTGGGGAGCCTGCTTCTCCCTCTCCCTCTGACCCTCCCCGCTCTTGTGCTCATGCTCTCAAATTAATAAATTTTTTAAAAAAAATCCTGGTGTATGGATTACTAATGAGGAACATTCATTTTTGCTTTTGTGAGTCTTGTTTTCCACGAAAATGTATTCCTACATTACAAAACCCTCACAGCTGTAAGAGAATGCTCTTTTCAGGGGGATATGTGTCAAGCATTTTTAAATAAAGCGATGATTTGTTTCAGATTATTTTTAAACCCTTTTGTTGTGGAATCAAACATTTAAGAGGACATACATCCTAAGTGCACAGGTTCAAAAATTTTTTATCACACTAACACCTGTTGCAACCACCATTCAGTCAAGAAACAACATGGCCAGCAGCCCAGAAACCAACCCGCGTGGTTCTGGGTCACAGCTCCCTCCTAAAGTGCTCGCTTCCTTGACTCCTACAGTAATCACTTCCTTGACTGCTTTCCTCCGTGCTTTGTCTCCATCTGCTCAGCTCCGCGTTGTGAGATTAATCCGCGTGGTTTCATGTGGCCGTAGTTTGTTTACTTTCATGGCTGTAGGGGTTTCCACTGCACGAATATACCACAGTATTTTTTTAAAAATCTACTTTACTATTAATGGACATTTGTTTCTGGGTTTTAGCTACAGCCAATAGTGCTGCTGCGAACATTCTTTACCAATATCATCCTTCAGCACGAGTGCACGGGGGCTTCAATAATTGAAAGTAACAGAAGTTGAAACATTGTCACGGTTCTGGGTTCTGGGAGGAGTAGTGGTCTCCCACTGAAATTTGAATTTCCATTTCCCAGGTCCTAATGCGTTGACCACCTTTTCATGTTTAGGTGCCAGTTGGATTTCCTCTTTGTGAAATACTTGTTCAAATTTGTTGCCATTTTGTTTCTGGAGAGTCTTTTGCTGATTGAATATAGTCTGTATATAAATATCTGACCACTGGGTGCTTTGCCTTTACACCACCATAATAGTGCCTTTGGACAAACAGGTGTTCTTCATTTTAACATCGTCTTAACATATCAATATTTGCCTCTGTTGTTAGCACTTCGTCCTGTTCGGGACATCCTTCGTCCTCCTGGATGATCAAGGTACTTTCCTGTGTTCTCTTCCCTTCTTAGACTCTCATGTTTAGGCTTTGAATCCACCTGGAATCAACTTTGAATATGGTATGAGGCAGGGGCCAGGTTTCATCGTCTGTCAAATTGTCCTAGCACAGTTAATTTTTCGCTTACATCAACGACACAATTGCTTTATTTTAAAAAATAATGGAAGCATTTCTAAAGTCAGTGAAATAGAAACCACCTCTTTTTGATCTGTAGGCAATTTGAGGATTTTTCTTCTTTTTTGTTAGGGAAAGCAACCATTAAAAAACACATCCGCACTAGTTTATTTTACTTAAATGTTTATATGTCAGAATATTTTGGTTTTATCATAAATGATTATTTAAATCACTGGCATAAGCATTCCTGAATTTTGAATCACTTTATAAATATTAAATATAAATTTTAAGAAGTTAGATAACTTCAACATGTTTTACATGAAAAGCTTCAAACATCTGGTCTTTTTCTTTGTGCTGTCACTTTTCCTAGATTTTCTCAAATAAAAACAAGCAAATTTTAAGAATTTTTATCTCCAGCCTGGTCTTCTCCCCTGAGAAGAATCCACATTTTTAATAGTTTATGCATATCCTCACAGAGACAAATTGACTTAAACTCAGTATGTTTAAAATAAAAATTTTCAGTTTCCCAAATGGAGTAAGGGTCATCATCCTAGCCTCCCAGACTTTAAGACTTGACTTCACTTTTCCACACTTCCTTTTTCCTGTCTTCTGGATCTAAAATGTCAGTACTAATTAAAAACTTCAAAAGCCCTTTTTTTCTTCATTCCCACTGCTCCCTCTTAGTCCAGGGCCTTGCTCCTGTCATTTTTGGACCACTGCTTAGGAAGGCCTTCAACCTATCCGTCAGTCCATCCTGCCCATTGAATAGCAGGCACATAATGGGTGCCTGATGGGATATGCTCAAGAAATCGTTCAGTCTGCTGTGGAAGACACAGCAGTGTGTTCTGGAGTCCAGTGCACAGGCTCACAAGAGCTGCTTGGGTATGTGTTTTCCCAACTCTGCATTCAGTGATGTCACATTGTTAGCGGGAACTCAACAATGGTGGGAGTATTTACAACATGGGAATCAGCAGATACTGGGAATCAGCAGACACTGTGAATCAAGGCTTACTCCCTGCCCACACCCACCAGCACCAACTGTCAAACATTTACCAGGACACCATTAAAGAGATGACTAAGACCCCTCCCCCTCCTTCAAGGAGCTCACAATCTAGTTGGGGTGATTGGTGCACAGACAACTAATTATATACTATAAAGCTCAGCGAAGTCTGGGCACCAGGAGAGGCATACTCAAAATATAATAGAGTGGGAGGGGTACCAGGGAAGGCTTTCAAGGTCAGCCTGGGATGTCAGGGAGGATACTGGCAAACAAAAATGGTTGGGGGAGAATGAGCAGCAGGCTGAAGAAACAGAATAGGCATGGTTTGGAGGGGAGCAAGGCTTGCTGTAGAATATAGTCCTGGGTGTACAAGCATGGGGCTCGGGAGCCAGATAAAGGTCCAGTGTGGCTGGTTAGGGAGGGTGGGCAATGAGGTTGGGCAGGGAGACTGTGGAAGGCGTGGACTCTCTGGGCAGTGGGATGCCACTCAAGATTTGGGGTGAGGGGCATGCTTTGAGGTTCACGTGGGCTGCTTCTCTCCAGCACCACTAGCAGTGCTAATGTGCTAACGACTCCAGATAGTCCTCACACGGTCTGGTGACCGCTGGCTTTGGGACACACCACTACACCAGGGTTAAGTCATGAAGTTCTCACAGTCTAACTGTAAAGGAACCCAGCACCACAAAGAAGACATGAATAGAAAGGGAAACCCTTCATCTTAAGATCATAGGGCCTAGAAATGATAAGGCGGTCAGTTTTTATATTGATAAACATTTTTATTCTAATATTATAGTAATAATTCAAGTGCAATTTTCTTTGAAAAGTCAATTCTGTTAGAACAAAACTTGTTAAATATCTTTCATCAAACAGAAGCATATTCTTTTCAATCCCCACAGCAGTCAGAGCTCTGTAGCAGAGATAAGATTTCTTTTTTTAAAGCCTACTACATTTTGTTATTGCTAAAAAATCTGAATTAGTTGTCAACATCTCAGAAGCAGTGATTAATTAACTTTTGAAAGCTCTACCAGATACTCTGACATAAAATCATGAATCCAGATATCTGTGTCTGGCAACGATGTGTCCACTAAATAGACCACTACTTTCCGGTCCCAAGGGTTAGCATTTTCTATAACTGTCTGCACCAGTGCCACCAGAGGTTTCTTCTCCACATGATTTCGAAACACCATCGAAGCCTCCTCAGACCACTGGTTGCATTTCACCCCTAGGAGAAAGCCAGGGAGTACAAGGGTCAGTGAGGGGTCAGGTGAGCCTTTCTTTGGTCTGTGATAATGGAAAACTATTCAGTCAATTCCAAAGTAGCTGAAACATACCAGGTTAGACTTGTCTAATTAAAAAAAAAACAAAAAACAGTTGCTCAACAATCTTAAAACAGTCCAGCTTATAAGTTTCCCTATTCTGAATGGGGTTACTTCTGTAAACCTTTACCTACAGACAAAAGTTTCATTGAGATTTACTGCTGTTACAAAATGAAGTTAGAGTCACTACCGCCCATTTCCCTATATAAAGTGTATGTAGATTTAAACTGACAATGGGGATAACCAAGGGGAATAAAATATCAAAAATAACTATACTCAACTAAAATAAAATATCAATGATCTCAATGACATGTCTCTTATTTACAGACTTTTTTCCCTTGATGAACCAAATATAGTGAAGGAGGAGGAGGAGGAGGAAGAGAATTCATATACTTAGAATATACTAATTTTTCAAAATTATATACAATATCATGGCAAAAACACCGGATTGGAAGTCTGGAGATCCAGTTCCCATTCTCAGCTCTTCCATCGTATGGTATGATCTTGGGCAAGTCAACTGGCCTCTCAGGCCTCAGTTCATTTATCATAAAATAAACTGGTTGGACCAGATTAATTGTAAACCCCATGTATTTCTAAATCCCCATGCTTGAGGGCTCAAGTTAGAGAATTCTAAGTTAGAATTCTAATTTAGGTTTTAAAGTAAAATTAAGACTATGTGTTTTTCAAAAAATATTAGTAAACTAACACGAATTACGTCCACATATACTGGATTACAGAAACTATAAGTGATGTCCCATAGTGATGACGGTCTGGGGGTTTCACACCTAATTTAACAGACCTGCTATCCATACAGTGAGTGGCTGTGTTCTCTGAGAACAAGAGGAGCCTAGAGCAGCCTCCAAGCTGCTATTTTCTGAGCCGGTTAATAGCAACACCATCAACATCCTAGAGGAGAACATAGGCTGCAACCTCTTTGACATCAGCCACAGCAACTTTTTTCATGACACATCTCCAAAGGCAAGAGAAACAAAAGAAAAAATGAACTTGTGGGACTTCGTCAAGATAAAAAGCTTCTGCACAGCCAAGGAAACAGTCAAAAAAACTAACAGGCAGCCCACGGAATGGGAGAGGATATTTGCAAATGACACTACAGATAAAGGACTGGTATCCAAGATCTACAAAGAACTTCTCAAACTCAATACACGGGAAACAAATAATCAAATCAAAAAATGGGCAGAAGATATGAACAGACACTTTTCCAATGATGACACACAAATGGCTAACAGACACATGAAAAAAATGTTCAAAATTATTAGCCATCAGGGAAATTCAAATCAAAACCACACTGAGATATCACCTTACGCCAGTTAAAATGGCAAAAATTGACAAGGCAAGAAACAACAATTGCTGGAGAGGATGTGGAGAAAGGGGATCCCTCTTACACTGTTGGTGGGAATGCAAGTTGGTACAGCCACTTTGGAAAAGTGTGGAGGTCCCTTAAAAAGTTAAAAATTGAGCTACCCTATGACCCAGCCATTGCACTACTGGGTATTTACCCCAAAGATACAGACGTAGTGAAGAGAAGGGCAATATGCACCCCGATGTTCATAGCAGCATTGTCCACAATAGCTAAATTGTGGAAGGAGCCGAGATGCCCTTCAACAGATGACTGGATTAAGAAGATGTGGTCCATATATACAGTGGAATATTAGCCATCAAAAAGAATGATTACCCAACATTTGCTGCAACATGCACGGCACTGGAGGAGATAATGCTAAGCGAAATAAGTCAAGCAGAGAAAGACAATTATCATATGGTTTCACTCATTTATGGAGCATAAGAAGTAGGAAGATCGGTAGGAGAAGAAAGGGAAGAAGGAAGGAGGGGTAAACAGAAGGGGGAATGAACCATGAGACACTGTGGACTCTGGGAAACAAACTGAGGGCTTTGGTGGGGGGGGATGGGATAGGCCGGTGATGGGTAGTAAGGAGGGCACGTATTGCATGGTGCACTGGGTGTTATACGCAACTAATGAATCATGGAACTTTACATCAAAAACTTGGGATGTACTGTATGGTGACTAACATAATATAATAAAAAATTATTATAAAAAAAATAGCAACAGTAACAGCACATAACCCTCCTGCTGTGGGGGAGAAGTCAATAAAATGGAGTGGCTGGTGGAGGCCTTTGCACACAGTGAGCCCGGTGACTGTGAGCCGCGGTGCTGGTGATGGGGACGAGGGTGCCGTGTACTTGTTCCTCACAGAGATGCCCTCTCTCGACAGTTTGACTGTCATGCTTAACAACACATGTTGTTAGCAAAACCTGAACATTCGAAACTCAAAATAAAAAAGTGTGATCATTAAATCTGAAGAAACTCTGTGTGATTTCAAAGCAGTTCAGTGGTAGCCATGTTCATCTGCAAAATGCCATTTTTGGTTCCTATCTACCTACCATGGGCATTTCCTCTGAAATCTAGCAGGAAGGAGACACAAAGAAACTGAAAAATACTTCAAAATAACACTATATATAGATATCAACATCGCCAATAAAAGCTGGCCAAAAATTAAAAGAAAAAATCTATATACATAATTTCTGTCATTTCTGAGATCAGATCACTTCTGCCACTGTATTAAATGTATGGGATGAGCTGCGGTAAGGAATTAGGGTGGCACCATGGGTCATAACCCCCCATATCCCAGCACGACAGGCCAGAGACAGCCCCCGATGGCGGCGGTCTGCATCCCTCAGCCCTCTGGCCTCCACACTCTCTGCGAATGCCGGCGGGCCTCTGGGTGGCGCTGCACCCAAGCGTGCGTGCTACCCCCGTGGGGCGCACACGGCCGGGCCGCCCGCATTTGCACGGCTGTCACAGAAACCTAACTGGACAATATTTTAAACAAGTACCCCTGTATACCTACTAACTTGCATCCTCAGATGTTTTTTATCATTTTTAAAAAAATATTTATTTATTTGAGAGAGAGAGAGAGAGAATGTATGTGCAAGTCAGGGAGGGGCAGGAGGAGAGAATCTCAAGCAGACTCCCTGCTGACTGTGGAGCCCGAGGCGGGGCTTGATCTCAAGACCCATGAGATCCTGACCTGCGTGGAAATCACCAGGTGGACTCTCAACTGACTGAGCCACCCACGCAGCCCCAAACCCTCAGATTTTAATAATAATAGTCAATAGGCTGTATGAATGTGGTGAAACCAAAGACTTGCATGCTGTCAAATGCAATGCAACTGGAAACTCAGTTGGTCTGTGACCTAGGAATGTTTTCTCATTGCGGAAACCTATTATGTATTTGCATTATAATTTATACGATGTTGTCACATATTAATGAGCCGTGTGCTCCTCCTATTGGTTGTTGCTTTTGTGTTTGTTTTGGCTAGTACACGCAGCTGCAGATGTTCTCATAATTTACAGTAAGAGTATAAATGACCTAAATGCTTAATAAAAGGGAAATATTGATTAGACAGAATCTTTTGCAGCTATTAAAAATCATTATCAAGACACTCAAAAAGTAGTTAGGACAAAAAAAAAATGCTAAAAAAGAAGAAAGCAGGATGCGAGACCATCCCCGTGCTAAGATGACAGGCTTAGGAACACACCCCTACGCGAGACCACTGACAGAAAGGAACACGGAAAAATAAAAGCAGCAGATACGGTAGGAGGGCATGACGGTGAGAGATGATTAAAAATTATTTCCAGTAGGGGCGCCCGGGTGGCACAGCGGTTGAGTGTCTGCCTTCGGCTCAGGGCGTGATCCCGGCGTTCTGGGATCGAGCCCCGCATCAGGCTCCTCCGCTATGAGCCTGCTTCTTCCTCTCCCACTGCCCCTGCTTGTGTTCCCTCTCTCGCTGGCTGTCCCTCTGTCAAATAAATAAATAAAATCTTAAAAAAAAAATTATTTCCAGTAGGGCCAGGAAGTTGTTTGCCAAAGGAAATAAAAAGTTACCTCAATAGGGCCAGTGACTGTGTGCTCTCTGAGTGCCCAGGACAAAATGACACTATACACCGTGTGGTGGCACGAGTTTGAATCCTGTAGAAATTACCTGCAAGTTGAGCTGTGACGGCTTGAAAGGGCAGCTTCCGGAACACGTCCGCCAGGGGCTGCACCTTCCTTATGTTGACGAGTTCGTGCTTGCCATAGTCCAGCTCGTACACGGACACCAACCCGTTGGTCAGGATTCCTTTTAAAAGCACCCGGTGCCACCTAGACGTGCATTGGATTGAAAAGGAAGGAAAAATACATAAAGTCACCATCTGCTTTATGGGTAACAATGTATGATAAAAAAGAAAAATTAATGTAAATGATGTTTATTGGAATACAGAACTGTTCCTTCACTGAGATTTTTTAAAGAGATTGCTTCTTCTTACCCCAAAGGTTACTATTCTCTGCTTTGCCACCGGCGCACTTGATGGAGTCTGTTCACTCAGCCCCCATTTACAGGCCTGGTGGAGAAGGGCAGGAGACCAAGCACAGAAACCAGCAACCAGCACTAAGCAGACGCGGATGGAGGCTGATCGGGACAAGACAAGGAGATTCCTTCACTCTGACGGGGAGACAGAGGCGGCCACAGGTCTGAGACGAGGGACGTGTGTGGAAGATAGGCAGAGGGAGGCAAGCGGAACCAGGCTAGGCTGAAGACATGCATGAGAAGAAAAAGCACAGAAGATTCTACAGGGCATGGCAACTGGGAGTGCAGCAAACACCACAGCAGAGCAAGGAGGAGGAACGTGTGAAGGAAGAGAAAATCAGACTCGGGAGAGAGTGTGGGAAAAGATTACAAAACATTCTGAATGCAAAGGTGACAATTTTAGTTATGCCAAGTGAGGACACTGGAAAACAAAATAAAACACAAAGTCCAGCCCACTGCCCAGAATAAAGAACCTGGAAAGGATAGAAGAGTGTGGGGAAGAAGAACATGGTTTCAGATCTGGAATTCGAGGTGCCAGAAAGAAATTCACATGAATGTACTTTTCTCCTCTGGGCCTACACTCATCATCATCACAATTAGAAAAGCTTAGTCCTGGAGTCTTGATTACATGATTGAAGAGTATTACTACACTAAGGAAAGGAAGATTGTAACATCTAAAATGTAATCATCTATGGAGGCAGCCTCCACTCCTGCATGGTGTGAGTTGGGCTCCGCCTTGGATTGCAGACCCAGTCACCCTCTGAAACAGGGTCATTAGCTATAAGCCCCAAACCCAGTGCAACAGCAGGACCTTTCCTGAAACACACTGCCGGGCTGGGGCTGGCCAGACTGGACCGATTCTCCAGCACACCGGTGGAGAATGGGTCCAGGAAACCCCCAGAGCTGCTGTAAGGTGAACTCTTGTAAGAAAGCCACAAAAAGGCCAATTTTGGACACTAGTGATTGAGGGTTTATGGGAAGAAACTCCAGAAACCTGCAGATAAGCCCACAGTGCAGCAAGCAAAAATCTATGAGTCACAGAGACAACAGGGACACACTAAAGTATCATAATAAGTATATGAACTTTGGCGACCAACAGACTTGGGCTGGAGTCCCCCCGGGGCCACATTCCAGCTGTGTCACCTTGGCTATTTAACCTCTCCGAGCCTCAGTTATCTCATGTGCAATATTTAATTTTAATTCACTTGCAGAAACCATATATATAAAGTGCCTAGCACGTGACTGGGCACATCACAGGTGCTTGGCAAATGGTAGCCATCATCATCATCATTATAATTATTATTAAAATGAAGATAAGCTGTGTAAATATAAGCACATCAGACCAAATTAAAGAGAAATTTTCATATGTGGAAGTGCCAGTTTGGTGCAGGTTGCCAAATTTGTGAAAGTGCAAAAGGAGATAAAAATTTGTGGTTTCCACCTATAGCATTGTCTTTAAATTGTACAGGGCAAATGCTGGTGGTCTGCGCTTGTAGTGTGTAATTAAGAGGGACAGAGCAGCGAGGGAAGAGCTAGCAGAAGTCTTGTATGTCCTGCTTCTCTGTAGCTTTTAATTTTCAACACTAATAGCTTAAATAAAGGCTTCTATTTGGACTAGATTACCAATTGCAGGGCAAGGCTGCTTGCGGATCATCCGGAGAGTTTTTTAAAAACACTGATTCTGGGGTTCCCCCCCCCCCCGAGATTCTGATTCAGGATGTCTGGGGTGAGGAAGGAGAATTTTGGCTATTCTTAGCCAAGATGGACTTGGAAACCACTGTGATCAACAGTGTATCTGAAATTCCTAAGCCTTAATTTGCCACAGTTGGGAACAGGGCTTAGTAATAGTCCTGGGGTATAGGCAAGATAGAAACTCTTTACGCTTTACACTGATTGAGTTCATGAAGTTTAAGAAAATATTGGATAATCTGTTCTCATAGGTAAGACATCTTTGATGATCTAGAGACAAATTAGCTGGTTAAAGTCGCAGAGCCCCGACAGGACTGTTGGACCCCTGTGGGGGGGGGGCCCGGTCTGAAGCGCCACACTATGGGTCTCCCGTTAAGGGGTTCTCCTGCCCCACACAAGCCTTGCCCTCCCCACTGCTAATCACCATCGATCTGCCCCTCAGATAACAGTGAACATTAGTTTCATTTCAACCGTGATTAAATTATTCTGTGACGAGTTCTGATGAGGGCAATTTATACAAATGATGTTCCTGGCTGGAATTAAACCCACGCATGCTTACGGTTGGAAATAACATAACATAGTAAAAATGGTTTTTTTGAAGATGGAAACCTTGTGACATAGAAGCTGAATGGTTTTTAAAATGAGAGCTATGATACTTTTCACTCTTAAGAGTTAAAAATTAGGTTTTTTTCCCCTCAAGAAAATAACAAAATTTTTACAAATGCCAATGCTTGATGTCTTAGGAATGAACGAAAGCATTGTATAAAAAAAAAAAAAACAGAAGCAGTTTGACCTTTTAAACTGAGTTCTGGGGTGTGTGTGCGTGTGCGTGTGTGTGTGTGCGTGCGTGCGTGTGTTGTTGGGAACACTTCTTTGTGTGTGGCATCATCAGGGAAGTGTGGGCACTTCCCCTGAGAGAGCTGGCAAAGGAGCTGGGACGCAGGTAAGCTGTTCCTTCTTCCAGGGCTTTGATGACCGTGTAGCGCACGCAGTGTCGTGACTGGGCTTCCCTGGGTGGGAACCAGCACTACTGCGGGGCTTCAGGAAGGGAGGGTGTGGGTCCGCATGTGAACTGGGAGAAAACGGACGGCAGTGCTACACAAATGGGGACCTGGGGTTCTCGCGGTCCGAGGGCCGGAGCGGTGAGCGACGCCCTGCGACACGGCTTAGAAGGCGGCGCGGCTCGCTCGGAGCAACGGACCACGTCTGTCAAGAATCTCGTAATCTTTAAACAAGTAATCTCTCTTCTAGGAATCTACCTCAGAAATAAATAATCTGAGATCGGAACAAAGATTTATGTTCATTGTTATTTACAATAGTGAAACACCTGGGAGAAAAAAAAACCTACATAAGAGAACAGTAAGTAAATTATGATTTCTCCATATGACGGACTATTATCAGCCATTAAACATGTTTATGAAGAAATTTTATCACATGGGAAAATGTTCCCTGGATTATGTGAAATGAAAAAAGTAGGTGTAGAATTATATATAATAATACTATACCAATTGTATGAATATGTATAGAAAAGAACTAGAAGAAATACATAAGTGGTTTAACAAAGGTTATGTCTGTTTGGCTGATTTTCTTATGCTTTTTTGTATTTTCTAAATTTTCTACAATAAGCATTTAGTTCTTAAAATTTAAAAGTCATTCAATTTAAAAAGTTATTTTCTGAATAAACAATATTTTGTCTAATAGAAAGGTAGAAAAAACATTTAAACCCTCATTTTAGATATAATTAGGTTTTAACAGGAATTTAATATACGGTCACTAGATTTTTAGATAAATGACATCATTTCAAATATTTAAAAAGGGCATAATTCATTAGTCTCGTTTCACATTCAAAATTTCCATTTGTACAGTTCAAAGTCCCCCTGCAGGGATTAAGGACTCTTGGTATCACTCTACACATTTTTCTTAGTAGAATAAAATGCTTTGTCCAAGGACCTACTTATTTTCCACTTTCGCAGCATACACTTGGTCTTTTTCCACGGCCACGTGGCGCTCCTCAGACACACTGTAGTACAGAATCATCTCTTCCATCAGAACTTCCAGCTTGTGTATCTCCTGCCAGGGCTGGATGACAAAGTAGCCTGGGTGACAGGCCACAGGCACGTACACATCCATGTGCTCCCCTGGCTTCGACAGGTGGACAGGAGGTGGCAGTTCCTGCATGGAGAAGCAGCTACTGTGGTCCACCACGGACTTCTTGATGGCATCCGTGAGGCTCTTTCTGAAATTCTCTCCAGTGTTGCCTGGAATGGGGGTGCCACCACTTTTGCTGTTGGGAGAGCTAGCTCCACTGGATATGGCACTCAAAAACACATCCTTCTGATGCTTCCACAAGTCTGCGTTGGTAATCTGGCGATTGATACTGCGGTGAGGATCGGGGAAGTTCTTGGGGGTAAATAAATAAATATGTGCGATCCCTCTGGTTTCGTCCACTTTTGTAACCTTTGGAAAACACACAAGACATTTCTACAAATCCAAGTTCACACTGAATTCCAAGAGGCAGTTATAATATTAACCTTAAATATTAAAACATGGTATTTTGCAAGAAACCCCAACTTGGTAAAATTCATTTTATTTAAGGTAAGGTAAGTTATCTATCACGGTTGTAGTAGTGACTAGGCTCTTAAGTCCAAAGAGTCTAGATGCCAGCAGCTGGCTTATGGAAATGAAAACTTTATTGGCCTCTAAAGACTGAGGATACCTTGTATCATTATCACTGGGATGGAGTCTACATATCATGATTAAAAGCTTTTTTTTTTTAAATTAATGACATTTAAAAACACTCAAAGTAAAAAGAACAGTAATGATGAACCCTCATGTGCTCATCTCCCAGCTTCAACAATGAAAACTAATGACAAGAATGGCAAGATGTTCCATGCGTTCCACCCACGCTGCTGCACCTTCACCCTGGGAAGCAAAGGCTAAAGCTTTGACGTTCACCATACTCTTGGGGACCTCCGGTCCGATGCCTTACTTGGGCTTAATATATCTTCCCTCACCCTTTGCCCCCCTCCCCAGTTACATTGGAGGGAACCTAAGGAGAAAAAGCAGAAAAAAGCTGCACTGAATAGGCCAAAATTACAGCTTTGCCCTCTTGTCCAGGAGACCTTTGTCTACCTGGCTACTTCTTTCTGCCAGAGGGGAGAGTGTTGTATGGAAACCCCATAGACTGACAACTGGGATTGTACAGCTGTGTGTCCCAAAGGGCTGGGTGCCTGGTAATTCTTACCAGCTCCTCTCGTTTACCCTGGGAATGACAAAAATGAAATGCTTTCAGCCACATCGACCTCTTACCAAATAGGGCCGGGAATGAAAGGCAGGAATAGAGGTCTGAGACAGGGTGACAAGGCAATCCATCTGCACTAATTTACTTAAAAATATTCCTCCTAGCAAGATGAATCTATTTAAATTAATTAGCACTTCAAAGTGCTATGAATGAACAACTGCTAATTTAATTTTATATTTATGATACAGAAGTGCCATTTCAAAAATCAACCATTAGAAAACATTTTTATCGAGTACCCAATACTCTGGCTTTAAGATCTGAAATCATAGCAATTGAAGAACATAAAATGGTCATTAATTGTATAATTGTATAAACATAAGAAAATCTATGTAAGCTAGAATAATTTAGAGATTTTCATGAAGATATTTCTCAAGGACATTTCATTGTTAAATGCTTATATAAAATAACATTGCTTTCATTAGTTAAAACAGAGAATATCTTACATTTCTATTCTTTGAAATAAGAGCAATGTTTTTGATACAAAGGTGAAAAGTACAGAAAAAGAAATAGGAGCTCATGAAATAAATCAGTGTAAGTAAACTTTAAGAGGCAGAAAACAGGATTATAAGCAAATGATTTGCTTATAAGCCATTCTACTTTAGAAAAAAAAGAAATAGAAGACTATTTAAGTGATCTTTAGAAACATTTATCAAGAGATAGATGGTCCCTCTGTTGGGAACTTAATTCTTTATCATGGAGCAAAATAGGAGCAGAGAACTATCTCTGTTCCCTTATTAATAGTGGAAAAATTATATAAAGAGTTTAAAAATAATATTGGAGATATAGGATAAATTCTTAAATAAAAATCAAACCATGAAATACCTTACCACACGTGTAACCAATCTCTTAACTACGAAAGTGTGTCAGATCTGAAAGCACCAGTTTGAGGTAAGATAAAATTCTTTCACAGAAAAACAAATGAGCCCTCTGGCTTACAGCTCCCTTTCCAAATGTATCAAGAGAACTAACCTTAATGCTACAGTCCGAGCAATTCAAAACAGAATCTCTCAGCCAAAGCACAGCATCTGGTGTCCACATGCCAATAGACTGTGGAAGATCTGCTAAACAGCACTTTATAGCCTGGAAAGAAAACATGATGGAAAAGGAAACACACCATCTTAAAATAGGTACTGATATGTACCGTCAATGTTATCTTCCTCTAAGTCAGATGTTTCCTCTAAGATACAAAGCCAGCAACAGCAACAGCTACTAACGACCATCGAGCTCTTGGGCTGGAGCGTCTGCTGTGTTCCTGGCTCTGCTTCCTTTACCTCTGCTGTCTTTACTCCTGTTACTACCCAGGGCTTACACCAGGCACTTCACATACTTCTCCTACCACACTTCCGCATGACGGGCCAATGTTGTGACCCCATTTTACAGATGGTGAAATGGAATCAGAGAGACTAACTTACATCGGATCACAAAGCTGTGAAGACAGGTTTGGGACTTATATTTAGGTCTTCCCTCTAAGTGCAACTGAAAAAAAATGAAGTGTCATTTGGATGAAATGACTCCGATTGCAAAAATCTTTTCAGAGGCTGACATGCTTCATTCAGTGGTCCCTGAGTACCTGTTGGTGCCAGACATTTGTGGTCCCCTTTGGAAGGAGGTTGTAGTGAGAGTTAAGGAGGGGAAGAAAAACTGAAATTCACAGATACCTAATGCCTCATTTCCCCCAATGCCTTTTACCTCCCACCATCACTGCACAAACTGCTGTAGAATGGCTACAGCAGGGAGTAAAAGGTGACCTTAGGGACTCCCTTCTGTCTCATGGAAGCCTTGAATTGTGTGAGGCAATTTTGTGAATGGGAAGAAACCCACTTCCAGGATTCCTGGACTCCATCTTTCCTTCCCCAGTCCCATTCTCCTTCTGGGGCTCAGGTCTCTCACTGTGCCCCCTGGATGAGGTATCTTTCTTGGTGGGGAGAAGGTCACTTAGAGCAGACAGAGCAAGCTCTTCATGCCTGCCGGGGCCAGGCGGCAATGAGGGAGCCAGATGGACCAGACGGAGCCAGCACGCTGGAGAGCAGGGCCCTGCAAAGCAGAATGACACTGCCCAAGCTCCCACAGAGCACGGTCCCATAAGGAAGAGTGCTCAATATAGTCCGATTTTCTAGTTTGTCAGGAGAAGCTGGAAGTCAGGATTTTAGTGTGAAATTTTCTGAGTTTTAAATCTTGGTTACCAATTCACAGTTTCAAACACTGTAACAGCCAAAAGCCCAAACCCAGTATTTATGGGTCAGCTTTGGCCGACAGGCCATCAGTTTGCTACTCTGACTTAGACCTCTTGGGGAGATGTTGTCAGCCAGAGGCTTGGCCCAGCTGGCTCTTAAGGTTCCCCCAACTTCCTATCTATGAAATAACAAATTTAGACAGGATTAATAGAACACAAAATTTGGAGTGCCTTTTAACACTGTAGCACAAAGAAAGTACGATTGTGCGGCCTTCTGACAGAGGCAGAGGGATGGATGTCTTTCCCCTCCATCCGGGGAACCTTTTCCAGGTAAAGTTGGCCCTGGGTGGATGTTCTAACAAGGGGAACAGAGGCCAGGGTGTTATCAAGTGAAAGTGGCATATTCAACAATGTTCAGTATTATGGCTGAGCAACAAAAGTAAGTGTGATTTTGAAAATTGGCTTGAACCAAGCTCAACAGCCTTTCTTAATGGTCCTTTTAGCAAAGGGAGTGGTGACAGGAGTGAGAGAAGATACAAAAGCCATGATAATTATGGTCAAGCACTGTTTATTCACTGAATTTTGATGGTATAAGGTATCTTCTGGCAAATATAAGCCAAGTGGCCTTTTGAAATGATAGATTGTTGAATAATTTTATGCAAACAATTACTAATTTCTGTACAAAATCCTCTACTTCCCCTAAAGGTAAGAAATAGTTTTTAACAATTTTAATTCAAAATCATGCAAAAATCCTTACTATCTGAATTTTTATTAGTAGAGGAAGATTAGGCAGAAATTAATCTTTACTCAAATCAATGGGAAAAATGTCATATAAGAAAATGGTTGAATATAAATAGATTTCTTAAGAGAATGGCTACTTAATTAAACTAAGAACTCTGGAAGTAAGTATTTACTTATAAGATCTTGAAGCTGTGTAGAAGTCAGCACTGGCATCTAGTTATTAAAATGGAATCTCTAACTGGACAACTTGGCCTAATGATGCGCCATACTTGATAAAAACATTCATCAAACAATATTCTGTAAGTTTGACTGGTCTTCTTGTCTGAGGCGGCCAAGTTTTACATCTGAAAACCAGTGAACAACGACATCTGGACCATTTCCAATTTTGTTACAAACTTGGACTTCGCTCGTCATCAAGATCAAAACTGAGGGGGCATCGCACAACACGATTACCAATACAGCCAAATCTCTTCCAATCTCCCAGGCTTGTAACATATAGTACCTGAGGTGGTATCACAATTATTTCTTGTAGAAACCGAGGGGGAATTTCCCTGAGTTCAGACACTTTCACGGATGTCACGGTGCCAGAGTCCAGGAACTGAACATCAAGAGCCCGGCTGCTGTGAACGTTCGTGATCTGCGATGAGACAAATGTTGGCTAAGTTATAAGCATTTCCAAAAGGCCAAAATGCTTCTGTGCAATTACATTTTGTAGAACTCTAATATGCATATAAGAAGCAACAAAGACTATCAATGTTAATTAAGTTTTCTTATTTTTAAATTTAAATTCAATGAATTAACATATAATGTATTATTGGTTTCAGAGGTAGAGGTCAGTGATTCATCAGTCTTATGCAACAGCCAGTGCTCATTGTATCACCTGTCCTCCTTAATGTCCATCACCCAGCTACCCCATCCTCCCACCACCCTTCTCTCCACCAACCCTCAGTTTGTTTCCTATGATTAAGAGTCTCTTATGGTTTGTCTCCCTCTCTGGTTTCATCTTGTTTTATTTTTTCCTCTTTTCCCGTTTGCCTTGCTTCTTAAATTCCACATATGAGTGAGATCATAGATAACTGTCTTTCTCTGATTTTAAGTTTTCTTATTTTAAAATGTACTTATTTACCGAATAGGTAATCTTTTAGAATATATTTGATTTTAACATTGAGTTGTTAAATAATTTAATCAGTAGTAATCACTAAACTAACAAGAACAATAAAATGTACAAATATGGTAATATTTACTATGTTTTCAATTCTAGGACATTATTGATTATAAAATAATTTGATACATCATTATATACTGATTAAAGATGCGGTCTGTTCTCCAAAATATTAAAATATGAGAAAAAAACTATTGTGTCTTAGCAATGAGGAAATAAAGAATAGAGAGATTTCAGACACAGAAGTTTCCTTGTAATAGGTAAATATTATATATTTTTAAATCATAACATATTTTGGCATTTTATAGCTTTGCCAGAAAGCCCACTGACAATTTTTATCATTTGTCCTAAGAAATTGAAACTCAGAAAAACATAGAGAGGTAAAATAAGTCCAAATTAATAGTTAAAAAAATGAGAAAATGACATACTGAGTCAAAGCAATAATTACCTATCTCTGATCAAATGGCAACATTACAATGTAAGATTCTGGGTGTATATTTAAATGCCCAAACTTCCCTTAATAAGACTTTGTGGCATCTGCTATTATTGAATATAGTTAGCATTGGCCAAACACAGCCCCATCAGGATGGTTATGTGGGCAGGGACTTCGTGCCTACAACTGCTCTCACTGCCACCTTAAGAATGGTGGTGCTTTCGGTATGTGACTGTCAAGAAGAACTGGACCACTCTTGGCATTGAAGTCAGACATACCAAAAGTAAAGTCTTTTCCTATTGCTCCAGTAAATGCTTTATTAATATAATAGCATAACTTTTTTTTTAAAGATTTTATTTATTTATTCGACAGAGATAGAGACAGCCAGCGAGAGAGGGAACACAAGCAGGGGAGTGGGAGAGGAAGAAGCAGGCTCATAGCAGAGGAGCCTGATGTGGGGCTCGATCCCATAACACCGGGATCACGCCCTGAGCCGAAGGCAGACGCCCAACCGCTGTGCCACCCAGGCGCCCCATAACTTTTTAATCTCCTAAAATGATGATAAACATAAACAGTATTTCAACAATATCTTAAAATGTATTTTTTTATTCAAACATATATACTGAACACATATATTGGTATGGCTGGTGTGTATTTAATGCTTCTTATAACCGGGCATAACTGGGCAGATCCGTATACTTTCCCATCTCAAAGAGCTCCTAGTCTCATAAGAGACGATGACACAAATATATAATCAGATTATAATGTAGTAGGGCAATAATAAAGTTATGCACAAGGCACTATGAGAACATAGAGAATGGGTACCTGACCCAGCCAGGAAGTAGATGTTAGGTCAAGTTTTCAGGAGGAGGGAATGCCTAGAATTGGTACTTTCCTTTAAAATGTACTTTTTTCTTCTTATATTAGTAAAATGCCTTTATCATAGAAAATTTAGGTACTTAAAAGAATGATATGAAAATCACTTATAATCCACAATAGATTACAATTTTCCTTCTAGTCTTTTATCCATACATTTATAAAGAATTAGATTGATAAAAATTAGAACGTACTTACATATACTATTTCATAATTGGCTACTTTTCACTAAATGTCTCAAAAATACTTCATGTCATTATCTTCTATACCATTTTAATATTATATAGGTCTATCATACAGGTACGTTGTGTCCTACCTAACAAACCCTTTGGCTAGATAACTGTGTAAATTTTTGCTCTTTTAAGAAATAATCATACCTATTGGACATTTGTATTTCCTTTCTCACAAATTAAAATTTCATAAATATCACAATTTCAGCTGGACTTTACATGGGAGTAAACTAGGTTGGTAAGAGTCTAGTTAGGCGCTAATCTGCACATTTCAAATGCAGGGGAAAAGGATGGGCAATACATATGTATTTGTTACATATGGGGGCTACAAGCATTTTGGTTACGCTGGAATGTAAAGTGAGAGGCAGGGCAAGGCAGGAGATGAGGCTGAGAGAAAGGTAAAGGCAAGGTCCTGGACAGCCAGACATTATGTCTTCAAGAACCAGACTTTGCCCTGTAGATGAGAAGAAGCCAATGCCACATCTTAAGGAGAAGAATGAGATGGTCGTCTTTCTAAGAGACCACGTATTGTTGGTGGTAAGACTGGGTGAGGGCTTTGGAATCAGATAGATTTGGTTTTAATCTCAGCTCGTACTTTCTAGCTGAATTACGTTCCTCATCAGTAAGGAGGGGATCATAGGGCTTTGTGAAGACTAAGTGAAATCAGTCATACTTAAAACACTTTTTTGTGTGTCTGGGAAAGAATAAAGGTTGGATTATTTGCTATTATTTATATGTTGGGTCACTCCCGCTAGTGGTATGGAGCTCGAATGGAGGAAGACAAGGGTAAAGAAAGAGGAACCCTATGGTACTGCAGCGATCTAGGCAAGAAACGACAAAGCTGTGAAAATGCAGGGTTTGGTGATTAGTGACACTGGGGGGTGAGGACAACGAAGGAATCGAAGACGACTCTTGAGGAGCAGGCTGAATGGTTGCACGAATGCAGGTGCCACCAAAACACAGACATAGGAGGAAGACAAGGATGGGGAAAGGTAATTTTGGTTTCAGACATACAGAGCTTGAGGAGTTTGCAAGATGGACAATTAAGCTGGCTTTTGCCTAAATCTGAGGCTCATCAAGGGCTGGAAAACATTGGAGTCATGAGGACCAAGAAGGTAACTGAACCAAAAAGATGGCATTGCCTACAAGGACTCAGAGGCTGAGAAGAACCATGAGGTGGGGCAGGAGTTGGGGGGCACCGACACTGAGGCTGCAGAGTGCAGGTGGGGGGCAGGTTTGGGTGAAAAGAGGGGAAGCAATCATTAGAACACCCTGAGGAAAATTAGGAGGATCTGATACCATTTAGTAAGAAGGGAATTTGAAGTCTCAACACTGTAAGTGCAGCCCAGACGCCTGGTCAGCGGAGACCTGAAGACACTGGTTGAATTGTGTAGCTAAGCTGCTGCTGCAAGAACAGGCTGTCGGAGAGCAGGCGGAAGTCAAACAGCAGTGGCTGAGAGCTGCCGGAAGGCAGCACAGAAGGTGAAGGCAGACCCCTCGGGGTGGGTTTGGAGGAAACAGGAAGAAGTGATGGCTGGATGTACGGAGTAAGTTCAGAAGGTGTAGGCACTAAACTGAGCTTAGACAAGTTACAACATCAAGAACAAATACTTTATTTATTTATTTATTTATTTATTTATTTATTTATTTTTAAAGATTTTATTTATTCACCTGACAGAAAGAGAGAAAGCCAGCGAGAGAAGGAACACAAGCAGAGGGAGTGGGAGAGGAAGAAGCAGGCTCCCAGCGGAGCAGGCAGCTCGATGTGGGGCTCGATCCCAGGACCCCGGGATCACGCCCTGGGCCGAAGGCAGACGCCCAACGACTGAGCCACCCACGTGCCCCCAAATACATCATTTAAACACAGGATCTGCTTTTCATTAATCATTCTCCCTTCCCTCACTTTCCACGCATCACTAAGAGAATGAACCCTTTTGCTACCTCCAAGGCAAACAATGCACAATTTGATAGAAAAACAAAAATAACACGAGATATTTATCTCAAGTATTTGACATACACCAAAAAGGTACTTCGCCAAAAAGGCGGAACCTGACGCTACACAGGAAGAAACTCAAGCTGTCTGACGCTCTACAAAATGCTGCGACTCTAAAAACAGAGCCACCCTGCGACCCAGGGACTGCACTACTCGGTATTTACCCAAAGGGTGCAGACATAGTGATTCGAAGGGACACCTGCACCCCAATGTCCATGACAGCCAAACTACAGAAAGAGCCCAGATGTCCGTTAACAGATGAATGGATAAAGAAGACACGGTGTATATATACAACAGAATATTACTAAGCCATCAAAAAGAATAAAATCTTTCTGATGGCTGCCATTGGAAAGAACGATTACCCAACATTTGCAGCAACATGGACGGGCCTGGAGGAGGTTATGCTAAGTGAAATAAGTCAAGCAGAGAAAGACAATTATCATATGGTTTCACTCATTTATGGAACATAAGGAATAGAAGGGAGATCGGTAGGTGAAAGAAGGGAAGAATGAAGGGGGGGTAAACAGAAAGGGGAATGAACCACGAGAGACTATGGACTCTGGGAAACAAACTGAGGGCTTCGGGGGGGGGGGGATTGGGCTAGGCCAGTGATGGGTATTAAGGAGGGCATGTACTGCATGGAGCACTGGGTATTATATGCAAACAATGAGTCATGGAACACTACATCAAAAACTAATGATGTACTATATGGCAACTAACATAACATAATAAAAAAGAAAAAAGAAAAAGTGATAATCACTTAGTTAAAAAAAAGAATAAAATCTTGTTATTTGCTATGATGTGGATGAAACTAGAGGGTATTCACTAAGTGAATTAAGTCAGAGAAAGACAAATACCATATGATTTTACTCATATGTGGAATTTAAGTAACAAAACAAATGAACATAGGGGAAGGGAAAGAAAAATAAAATAAGATAAAAACTGAGAGGGAGGCAAACCTTAAGAGATGCTGAATTCTAGGAAACTGAGGATGGCTGGAGGGGAGGGAGGGAGGGGAATGGGGTAACTAGGTGATTGGCATTAAGGAGGGCACTTGATGTAATGAGCACTGGTATTATATGCAATTGATGAATCACCAAATTCTACCTCTGAAATTAATAAAAAAAAAAAAATGCTGCTGCTCTTCAGAGGCCACAAACAACAGAGAACCCCAGAGTACCTGCCGGGTCGGCGGAAACGAGGAAGACATGACAATTACTACAACTCAGGATCCTGAGCAGAAAGAGGACATTGGCAGGACAATGTGGGAAGGGTCAGTAGAGTCTGCAGATTAGTTAATAATATTGTATCAGTGTTGATTTCCTGGTTCTGATAATGGTTATGCAATATGTTAACAACTGGACACAGCAGGTAAAGGACATATAGGAACTCTTTGGACTATTTTTGCAGCTGTGTAAAAGCCTGAAATTACTTCAAAATGAAAAACAAAACCATTGAATAGGTGTGCATTTCTATGTAATACACTAAACAGCACACACAGAGCTTTAAAACTCAAATAATGTTGTGTTCTTTTTAATGAGTTATGTTTTTGAAGTTTATAGTTAAATATGCAACTCCTGGTCATATAACCTGAGATCTCAGTCTTCTAACATTCACATGAATGACAAAAATTATTCCAAAACTGCTGCTTTCATTAAAGTAGCTATGACAAAGTTTTACTTAAATAAAGGGAAAATCAGTATAATTAAGTTATCAAAATGTTACTATACAGTATCAAAAAATCAATAAAGCAATGGTTCTCACATCTTAGGGTTGGTTTGAGAATCTTATGAAAATTAGGGATACTGTCCCCCCCAAAATACTTAATACACACACCTAATTTGCATATAATTCTATAAGGTTCAGGACCTCTGCCCCCTTAAAGTAGAGGTCCTTACATCTAGATTAAGAACCTCTGTAACAAAGACAAAAAAAGGAAAAAAAATCAAACCCAAGTTTGCAATTTTACCAACTGGATAAACTAGATATCAAAAATAGAAGGAAAGAAAGAAAAGAAACAGCAATCACAAAAATCTAAAACCCGCCTTTGAAAAACATACAGAAATATATGATAAAATATAACAGACCTCTTTTCAAATTCATAACTGTGCTTGCTGGACAATAAGACAATTATGAGGGACTAGAAATAGAGGAGTAGGTGAACACTGAAGCCAAAGCCATCCTGGGCAGGGAAGGAGGATCTTAGACCCTCCCCCACCCAAGAAGCCAGAACTCTCAAAGGGCTACACCCACACCCCCCGTGGAAGGGTGACTCGAGAGAGCAATTAGGCAATATCTCTTGAAACTGAAGACATGCGTCCTCTCTACCCAGAAGCTCCGTTCCTCCCTGGGTACCCTGGGAGACCGGCACGGGAAGGTGCCTGGCAGTGCTGTCCATAACAAAACTTTAGAAACAATCTAAATATCCATTGTCAGGAGAATGGAGTGATCATGTTGGCATCTTCATAAACTATTATATCAAACAGCAGTGAAAACAAGTGAATGAGAGCTGCACACACCAATGTGAATCTCACACATAATGAATGAAGAAGCACGTTTCAGAAGAAGCAATACGTTCTACTATTTACATGCATTTTACAAACGTTTATCTGTTGTTATATTTTATTATTGTTACTATAAATATTCTATACACATTTTCATTTCTGTATTTCCACTATCTCTACATTAAAATGTATAGGTAGCAAAAATGTGTATGTGTAAATACAAATATAGTGAAAGTATAAAGAAATGAATAGGAATGAGGAGCACCACAGTTGGCTGGCAGCTCCCCCAGGGTGGGAGCAGAAGAAGGGGATGCGGACACGGAGCCTCAACTATACTGGGCATGTTTTCTTTCTCACATGGTGATGAGTATGTGGGTGCTTATTTCATTTTTTACAAAACTTGTTTGTGTGTATAAGATATTTCATAATAAGCTTAAAAAAGAAGTCAAGTGACTGATTTTACCTCTACTCGTAACCATTTTCCTTTGCAATGGAAGAGGCAGACTTTCCCACAGAAGGGTAATGAAACGAAGTACTCGGAGGTCATGTGCTACAAAACAGAAACGCACGACACTTTTATTACCCTTAGCAAGGAGCAGATTGCTACAGCGTCAGAAAAACATCGCTGTGGCTCAGGCTGACTGGTGGCTCCCCGTGAGGACTGCGCAGTGGTGCGTGTATGAGGGCGATGGAACTTCTGTCCTGTTTCTCAGACGTTTGCTGATGGCATCATCTAGTCTCCCTCCTCACACATGGCTCATAAACCGGCCCTGTTAAAGTGTCTACAAACGTTAGTGTGCAGGTCAGTGTGATTCATCCAGGCACTGATGCCATCAGTTAAACATGAAGAGGGAGGATGAATCTGCCAAAAAGGAGAAGAGAAGAGCCTGGATGAAAGCGAGGTCGGGCTAGCCGTCCAGAAGGCCTCTTCTTTTCAACTTTTAACATTTAGATTCAAAGTGAGATTTTCATTCTGAAACAAAAGGAATGTTATCTGCACAAACACGGATACCAGTGCCAGTGAAATGTCAACAAGTCACAGCCATGGACCTCTACACCCTCCTCTTTGCTCTAGTTTGAAGCTGGGCACCTGCCATGGTCTCTCTTGCTCAGGGTGAATGTTTCTACTCTCCCCAAAGGCAATGTCTCCACTCAGGTTACCAGTGCACGAGAGACTACCAAGAGAGCTTTTCACCACCATAGGTAATAAGCACATGCATGCAAATGAGTCACTGGAGTCAGCTTCTCTGGATGTCTCAGATTTCTCCAAGACAGTTTAGCAAACCAAACTTCAGCAATGGCCCTGAGACACTGCTAAGACATCTGGAATGCAGAAAGAGGTAAAGCTACAGACCTAATACTGCTGTTCTAGGCTCTAGTCTGAATACAAGTTTAACCCGGTACAGCAAATATTTTGGAATACCTATTCTATGTATGATACTACATTAAATACCGTAGTACTTAAATGAATTAGGTACTTAGTACCCAGTAAGCCTCTGCCTTCAAGAAGCCTACACTCTAGTAAAGCAAACAAATACCCAAATAGCTAAACTACCACGCTGCAAATGATGCCATGAGGCACGTTCAGAGGTTAGAGAGAAGGGCTCACTTCTAGGGGCAAGGGAGTCAAGACTGAAGTGGTATTAGGGTTTAATCACTCAAAACCACAGCATATTCTGGATTATAACTATAATACCATAATGGAGGTAAGAACATCACCTTAGAACCTTGGCACAAAACCTCTACAGACCCTGACTCAGAAAATAATGCTAGAATCAAAGGGTAAGGAGCTTATTAATAATTTAAACACAGAACCACATTTACCAAATGTGGTACATTGTCAGGGACCAAAAAGAGCTTGGGGAGTGATGCCTAGAAGTTTTATTCTCCTCCTAGATCCTGTGGTTTTGTCTTTGCCCGAGGCAGAGGACCCAGCTGGCTCTGGCAGACAAAGTCACAAGCAGCTGCACTGTCGCATCCTCAACGGTACCTTGTAAATGACAAATCTGTCAGCTGCTGGGCACTTACTCTACGCTAAGCACTCTTGCCACTAGTCCTCACGTCAAGCCTATGGATGGATATGCATACTATTAGTATCCTCATTTCATAATGCAGAAACCAGTGGGTTTTTTTTGTCTTTTAAGTTCTGCAGTCTGGGGCTCTTTACCCACTATTCTCCAGCTTCCACCTCAACTAAAGTTACACACACTTATACTAGTTAGTGACCCCTCTGGTTTGCAATATTAGGAATAATTTTAGAGGCGGACGGTGCTCTACCATACCTTGCAGTGGAAGTAGTCCTCTATCTTATGCAGGAGATCGTTGAGCTTGTTCAGGCCTTTGCAAGGCACCTGGCAGTAGAGCGTGCCGTCAGAGCAGATATTAGTCACTCTGACATTTGTGTACATGGCGTCAGTCTGGAACAAAGGACACACCGAGGGTGCTTGAGAACAGAGCCCCGCTCTTATCTACTTAAGGGTATCTGCCTCAGTAATCTCGTTGGTCTTTGCATTCTAAAACCTTTTAAGTAAGCTGGAGGATAGATAGGACGATACAATGACGTGAAAAACTCATTTGGATACCTCTCTTTCCAAAAAGAGTATCTGATATCGTTGGGTCGGGCACAAAGTAGACAGTTTGTGTACAGTAACATATAACCACATTTCATTACCTGGAAGACTAAGAATATCTTCCATTTTGGTTTATTTTCTCCCCCTTAATTTAGAGAAATCATTATTACATAAAACATATGTTTGCAACATTAACAGAAATGAAAAAAAACTCTCACAAAATCAATCCTATTACCAGCCTACTTTGCAACTTGTGTTTATCGGCCACATGAATTTTAGTAGTTTTAAAAAATTATAATCATATAAAGCCTTCATTTTGGCCATTTTTTTAGTCAAACCATAATATAGAGATAATTCACTGTTGTTCTACCTATTAAACAAATGTTTTCCCAATGTTGCCACACAGTCACTACAATTACCTTTTTTTTTTTTTTTAAGATTTTACTTATTTATTCGACAGAAATAGAGACAGCCAGCGAGAGAGGGAACACAAGCAGGGGGAGTGGGAGAGGAAGAAGCAGGCTCATAGTGGAAGAGCCTGATGTGGGGCTCGATCCCATAACGCCGGGATCACGCCCTGAGCCGAAGGCAGACACTTAACTGCTGTGCCACCCAGGCGCCCCTACAATGACCATTTTTTTAACATCCTATTCTTTAGAGTGGCTGCTCTATAATTGATTTAAAGATTTCCTTCTTTGCAGAAATTTGTGTTTTTTACATTTTAAAACTGTAAAAGCTAACAATTTAATAAACTTCTTCATGGATCTAATTTTCCCTTCTTTTGTATTATCTGCCCCTATTATCTTTGCAAAATAATTTTATATAAAATACAATTTCAGTGTAGAAAGTGGAATATAAAATGAAAACCCAATCCCTAATAATGACTGTTTATCTTTTGGCTTTCTTTCCCCCCCCCGTTCCAGCACCCCCCCCTTTTTTCCCTCCATACACAGGCAATATGTCCCTATCTATTGCTAGCCTAAAACTTATAACATTCTTTTCCGATAACTTTCTTCCCCACAGTACGTGTAACAGAGGACTCTAGTGGTCACGGTGCTACCTGAAGGTGAGCCTCCAGAGACTTGTCGCAGATTGCCTTTAAGCAGGTGGCATTAATATTGATGTCATCTTCTCCTGAGGTGTCGTACAGGACAACAAGCGGGATATCTGCTTTTTCAAGTATTTCCACTGCAAAGATCTTTCCACAAGTTAAAGATTCAACCACCTTTACTAAATCAGGATCATCACTTAAAACTTCCAAGCCTGAAAAATATTGAATATTTTAATTTCCACTTAATTAGCAGAATCATTTTAAGTTGAATGGGTTTGTTTTGGTCACCTATTATAATTATGATTCTACTACAAAATTCTTAAACAAAATTTTCCAGGGAAGTTTTGTTTTTCAATCTTCACATTACCCATCTTTAGGTCTTAAAATACGTATTATAGTGTGAATTTCCTTTTAAATGATTACGCAAAGGCAGGCAATCTTAAAAAGTTGATGACCTATCAGAATTTGTACCTTAGGAGAATGGTCTTTACTTTATATACAAACACATATTCAAAACAAAAAGACTAGTACATATAAGAAGCTATCAGTTGATTACGTCTGCCAGTCATGTACTTGTTATGTTTTTCCTAAAAATTTACTCTTGACCTTTTTAATTCTCTTCTAATATATAATTATTTCATATAAAATGAACATACATGTATTGAAAATTTACAAAATCACTTTTTTCTATATTTCTTCTTAAGTACACCATGATGATTCTGCGTATACCAAAGAACTTTGTGATTTATCAAAGAAAGATTAAATTGCATTTAACGTAATATGGGTAATAGGTGAGTTTTATTGTAGTCTGATTACTCTTTAAATAATTTGAAAACCGTAATTCTATATAGCATATACATGACAAGTCTAAGTCACTCTATTAAAATAATTAAAACTAGCTCATCGTTCCCCCCAGGGTGCTATAAGGTCCATCTCTGGATTCTTCCCCTTGAAATCCACAGCACAAGTTCACAGACTGCCTCTGGGCCATCTTTCTCTTGTTCTCCAGCTGTAACATTACAGCTTTTACCAAGCCTCTCAATTCAGCATCCTAAATCTTGGCCTATGATTTGATATGTTCTTTTCAAAACTACCTCCCAGGGGTTTGTAACAGGCTTCTACCATTACTTGAGATTTATCTCACAGATAGAGCCATACCTAGCTCCTCTGATAGAAAGATGCATCCTTGCTGAGAAGGAGCTATTTCTTCCAGGGTTAATTTTCATGAAAGAACAGCGATCATTTTCTGAATCTAGCTCAGGCTCTCCTGGCATGATGCTTACACACTCCCATGTCTTTCCTCGTATGAACGCAGCCACCGCGTCCTCCATGGTTGAAGGTTAACCCTGCTGTGTCACTCGCACACGTGCCAGAGACGCACGAACTCGAGCCTGGGTGCACGAGGTGTGTTATTTGCTAACGAGCAGCACCCAGAGCCCACCTCAGTGGGAAAGAAGTGGAGAGTCACTTCGCAGCAGGTCAGACAGCAGGATTCAAACTGATCAAACTCCATGATACAGGGTCTCTCGCGTTGTTGCCAGGGCAGTTAGAACAACAACAAAGCCTTTAAGATGGCCCAAACACATTTTTATAATAAAATATAACATAAAATGAAATATAATAAAAACATTATAACATATTGATAATGATCACCTCTTATAAAGAAGACATTAAACATGAATTTATTTATACCTTTCAAGAAATAACGCATTACAAGACCTTGAAATATTTAGTACATTTTAGGATTTAACCACCCAAAAGTACAGTGGTAATAACGTATCAAAAGGGAGAGAGCTTTACACAAAGAGTTCCTCTTACCTGCTAGCTTACACTTTGTAGCTTGGAATGAGAGTGAACAGAACTTTGGGTTCAACTTGTATGCTTTGCTCTTTTCAATATTTTCACTAAAACCATAGTCAACATAGCATACCTGATGATAACAGAAACATCATTTAGGTTCAAATAAAATTCTTTATCCTCACTTTTTAAAAAATATCTGACACATTTAACTAGCTCCATTTATTCCATAATCGCATGTTAAGTGGCACCAGACAGCCTGGAAAATGCCAGGGGTGGTGCCCCCGACTTAGCCCAGAAGAGACAGGCTAGGGCTGGGACCAGGGAAGCCGGGGCTCCTGACTCCGGGCCCCACTCTGCTTTGCCGGTTGGAAGAACAAGAGAAGACTGTTGTACTCGGATGCCTCGGTGCCGGCTTCTCAGCAGCCTCACTGTCTGGCTCTGCCAGCCCTGACTGCCCCCGTCCTTTCATTAGAACCTAAGGGCATGGCCGCCTCACCTCGTTCTTCATTGATTTATGTACTTCCACTACGGATGCCCATCCTTAGGCAGCAGTATTTGTTTCTAGGGAGGGCGTCATCTACAGGGGTATTTATCAGATTTGAAATCCCCCAAACAGCACGTGTGACAGCCTGTTCCCAGCAACTGTGCTTCAAGGGACCAAGTTACTTTCTGTCAATGACAACAGTGATGTCATAGCTAGATGACAGGGAATTCTACACTGTAAAAATAGGTACTTCTGGTTTGTTTTTTTCCAGTGGTACAAAGCTGGGTTAAGCCTTTGTCCAGCTTAGAAAAAGGCCCCACATCTGCTGGACAGAGGTCTGTGTTGGTAGAAACCTGCATGACTCTTCCTCACCATTAGCACAGATCCATTAAGAGCCTGGACATTATAGCTGGAGTATTAATAACACCTTAAATTGGAAAGGACTATATCAACAAAGCCTCTTTTTTTTTTGAGGAAAATAAAATCTAGGAACACTGAGCTGTGGTTTAGAATGATAACTATAGGATGATAGCTAAGAATCTGAGGGAAGGCGTTACAAACCTAGTATGCTTCTCTAAATCAAACAGATGACATTATTAGAACAACAACAAAAAACCAGAGCAAAGGCATGGCTAAGAAACACCGAGTAGCACAGAGCCAGGTGCTTTCACTTCCTATAGAAAAATTAAGTCCACAGACCAGCTTCTTAGTACCTAGATCATGGTACTAAACATACAAAATTCTCCCCAGCAGAGAATCAAAGGGAAAAAAGAAGAGATGCAGAGACCACGAACACCCTTCCGGACCACCTGATAACTGGGTGGGGGGGGGGGGCCCTCTATGTCCCATGCCGGAGATAATCACCTCCCAGAGTCCTATCCTGACTCAATGCTCCCGTAGGCCGAGATCTCTAGCGGGGCTTACACAGCAGGCGACCAGCCATTTAAGCTTATGGACCCATTTCTCCCATCCCAGATCAGCACCCATTCCTCCTCTGCAAAGGTCCCAGGAGTCAGGAGCACTCCTTTCCTTTAATAGCTGTCACCACCAACAACTTGGACTCTTCTCTTCCCAGACCTAGCATGGAGATAATATGGCCTAACAACAGGACATAATATGTGAAATAGCATTCCTGGGAAATTCAGAATGTATTCCTAGCATCAAGAGACACTGAAGAGTAAGTACTCCGAAATTTTCAAAGGGTTTCTGTATCGCTTGGAGCTTGTTCTCTTGTCTTTCTGAATCAAATACAGTATATTTGCACGGCAGCTGCGGTTTACAAAACACTTGCTCGGTGATTGAGAATTGGACTCGCACCACACTCTGCCCTGTGTCGTTTGCTCTGTGAGGGCTGAGTGGGGCTTCTCTCGCTCGTGCCCTGGGAGCAGCACCAGCAGGCTCACAGGCCTGGCAGCCAGCCCCAGGCGGCTCCTGGTTCTCTGGCGCCATCAAGTGGCCGTAGATCTCACCGCGCCCCGTGAGAGAGAAGCTGCGGCATCCCTGGGATGCAGGTCTGGGTCAGCACCAGAGGGCACCAACTTCAGGGCATGACTTCATCCTCCTGTTTCCCATACTCACCAGGGATCGGACAAGTGGAAAGCAAGGAGGGAACTGTACTCGTTGTTGGGCATAGCACAGCTCCAGAGGAGTGAGACTTGCTAAGTAGCCCGGGTTTCTGCAGAGGAAGGGGGAACTGCACGGCTGCCTGCTTCACGGGGCTGTGGGGAACAAGCTCAGGCCAGAATTGCATCAACCGCTGCTGTGTGAGAGCCGAGGGCTGTAGAACATACTGAGATACCCCTGCACTCCCAACGCTCCCAGCAGCCGCGCCGGCGAGCGCTCCCTCCCCACGACACTTGCTTCCTCTGGCTTTCTTGACACTGCCCTCTTGATTTTCACTTCTTTAGTCATTCTTAAGATTGTGTGAAAGGTCTTCTTTCCCAGAGGAGGTTCCAGTAAAGATAGGGTCTCTCCATCGGACTGTTTTCACACAGGAAAGGGCATTTGAGACACAGATAAGGGAAGGGAGGGACTTGAGCAAGGGCACGTGACCTTCACAGGCAGAAACAGGACTTGGGCCCAAGCTGCTAATCACGCTGCGGTCCCCACTGGTCCAGTTCTCTGCTTGGTCCTTAGCTTTTTCCAGATACTCTTCAAATTTTATCCACGTATAATTTATATTGAGTGAAAAAAAAGCCCATTTAAAGTACACAGTTTGGGGATGCCTGGAGGGTTCACTGGTTAAGCATCTGCCTTCAGCTCAGGTCATGATCCCAGGGCTTGTGATCAGGCTTCCGGCTCAGTGGAGAGCCTGCTTCTCCCTCCACCTGTTGGGCCTGAAGCTCCCCCGGCTTGTGCTCGTGCGCTCTCTCTCTCTCTCTCCCCCTGACAAATAAATGGATAAAATCTTGGGGAAAAAAAAAAGATTCTCTCTCTTTCTCCCTCTGCCTCTCCCTCTCCACGTGTGCACTCTCTCTCTCAAAATAAAGTATACAGTTTGAAGGATTTTGACAAATGTATATACCCAAATAATGACCACCATAAGCAGGATACAGACCACATCCACCACTCCAAAAAGTTCCCCCTTCCCCCTTTCCAATTAATCCCCCTCCACCTCCCGTCCCAGGCAACCACTGATCTGATTCCCGTCACTACAGATGAGTTTTATCTGTTCTTAGACATCATTTACCTGGAATCATACAGGATAACTCTTTTGTATCTGGCTTCTCTCGCACAGTCTGTGAGTTTTATTCATGTGACTGTTTTCAGTAATTCATTCCTTTCTATTGTCGAATAGTATTCCATTATATGAAGAAACTGCAATTTGCTTATACATTCACCTACTGGTAAAACATTTGGGCTGTTTCCAGTTTGGGATTATTAATAATAAAGCTGCTACAAACGTGTACAAGCCTTTTTGTGGACCTATATTTTCACCTCTCTTGTGTAAATACTTAGGATCATATGGTAAGTTTAACTTTATAAGAAACTGCCAAACTATTCCAATTTTCAGATTATTAAAGTCAGGTCAAATTGCTTAAAAGTTGGAGTAGTTAAGGAATTCCTAAATTTCTCTGTGAATGGCCATGGGTAGATATGTGGTTAGGGTGAGCTTGCCCCTAGAGAGGGTCAGGGCCTCATCTATGGAACCATTTGGGTAAGAAACAGCAAGCATCCCTTTCTGACCCTCCTGACACTGTTCTTGGGGTCAAGGGCCTCAGAGAAGAGAATCTGATGGACCTAAGCCCAGGTTCAGTGAGCAGTAGTGGCACTCTGGGAAAGGGTTATTTGCCAGGGACTGACACCACAATAAATATGTTTCAAATTATGTAACAGAGGCTGCAGAATAGAAGTGTATTTCCCTGCTTGCAAAACCTAGACAAAACTGTGCCTTGACAGTGAGTCAGTTCTCGTTCTCAGTCTGCACCGAGGGCAAGAAAAGAGGCCATGCGGCAGAGGCTGACCACCAGGAAAATGGCCAAGTCTGGAAGTCTTGGAGCCTGCTGATGGAAGAGACTGGCAAAAGAGCCCTCTGACCTCTCCAAGAGGACTAAGAGGGCAACACTCGGACAGCTCTTGGGGCACGACCCGAGTCCTCTTCAGGGTTCTCCTTGGCTGGCTGCAGAAGACGGGAGAGGAAGAATGTCATGTCCTCTGATCTGTATGCTTCCCTCACTCCAGAGTGCTGACCTGGATAGGAAGCCCACAGAGGACTGATCAGTATTTATTACATATCTCCCGGGAATGGAAATAAAGGCCTTTTCCTGATTATACCATGGATTATGAACACTGCCATGGAGAAGACTTTTTTTTTTTTTTTTTTTACTACTAAAACTCTGAGATAATATGACTACCACTGACTTAAAAGCTGACAGGGATAATCTTGTTGACAAGATATTATCTTGTCAATTTCTGGAAAAAACTAAATGCAGTTCGGACGGGCACAACATTAGAAGGAACACTTATATTTGAAACATAATGTGTCTGTCTTCATAATGCTATGACAAAGTAAACAGTGCTTGCCTTTATTTTGTTCTCTTCCGTTGAGATGATCTGTGCCCGTAACCAAGCGTCCTCCTCGGCATTTACAGCCAGTAACTGCCCGACGTGCACAGTCTGGACGGGCGTGACCTTAGGGTTCTTACTGTAATACTCCTTCATCTCATCTTCCATTAATTCCTGAGCAGCAGAATAGTCTTTGCCCACATACCTGAATTAGTTAAAGGAAGAGAACACACATGAAGCAACCTAGAAGGAAGAAAACCATAGGAACTCATTAACATTACTCCATGTTTCTTCCACGGCCATCTTTGGTTCCGGTCTCAGACTTGGCTTACACCAACAGGTAAGAGAACATATATTTAGTAAAAATTTCCGTCTTGATAAAGGAAAATGTGATATTGTGCCGCTCATGCAAAATAAGACCAGGTCGAACCCAGCAGGGCAAATGCTTGGCAACAGTCCAGACAGGTAGAGGATGTCACAGTAAGCAGCCAGGGAAACTACAGGGAGGAGGAGGCTGAGAAAAGATTCAAGGGAAGGGAAGGGAGGAGATACAGTGGAAAATGGAGATACTAGTGCAGGCCAGATTAGCAAGAGTGGACTGAAGATTTTGAGTAAGGCTGCTGGAAGTCTTTGTAGATCACTGAGAAGAGAATCTAGTTGGCAGCTTTGCCCTAAGGCTGGGTTTGAACAAGACTTAAGCTCTGAGAATGAATGAAATTTTAGTAGAGAAAAACAAAGCCTTAAACACACTAAACACGACCATGTGACAACCCATCCTCCCAGCTTACTGAACAAATTTGAACAAATTACCACAAAATGTTGAGTTTTGATACCCTTAAAGAGATGATATCTTCTAGCTAAATTATATGCTTTCTGAGAAGTCTTTTTCAGGGTACGGCCTATCCCCTTCTACAATTTTCTGCTGTTGAAACTGCAGTTACCTTATCCCATTTTATGTTATCAAAATACACCATTTCCCTTTCTCCCACAAATAGGCCATTGTTTTCTCGCCCATCAGTGCTCAGGGACAATTCCACCAAAGGCCTCCTTCCAGGATGTAAACTCCAGCAAACCAGGTTCGGCGCCTGTAGCAGGAGCGGTCCAGACCATGGGATGCAGCCCTTTTGTCTCAAAGCTATGCTGTTAACAGCACCAGAACCATTGAGCACGGAGATGGGACATGCCACACACACACTGCCCTTTGTATTGTTCTAGGTTTTAGCCAGGGCCCAAGTGGTCCCATGGAGCTTTAAGAACTGTTCCTTTGGGAATGTTGTCATGCATTCTTAGTAACTATCAGCAGGACAGAAGACACCCTATTTAGCCTATTTGTAACTCGAGGAGAAAAAGCTTTAAAAAGTCCTACACAAAATGGAAAGAATGCCTCTTTTGAGGCAATGACTATTTTAAAACCAAGTATTACATGGACATGATTTACTCTAGAAGCCGAAGCAGCGAAGCAGCGTTGTCACATTCTATGGGTTCAGCTGACCGAGCTTTGTAAATGCGAAGGTGCCGCCTGGAGTGCAGCCACATGCTCAGCTCCCAAGTCCCCTGGGAGGTCTGCAGCTCTGCCAAAGTGCCCATTTCCTGGGACCTGGAGTCTCCCGGGTCCTTCTCTTAGCGCTGCTACAGCCCTGGGAGCCCCACGGGCCCACAGCAGCCTGTGACTTGGTAGTCTGCTCAGCAGAGGCACCTGCTAGGGAGGAGGGGGGACAGAAGCAGCATGAAATCTGCTCTCTACGGCAAGCAGTAGGGAAGAGTGGCTACACGGCTTGGGTGGGGATGATATTACGGTTGGTTTGATGGTGGGTAGTGGCAAGAATGAGGTCTTGCCTTGTCCCCAAATTACCTGAGTAAGTGGGCAAAGAATGACATGTAGGCCAATGTAGGTATGCCGTAAGTACAAAGCTTTACAAAGTTAATTTTTGAAACCAGAGACAAGGGACTCCCATACTTGATCTGAGGATTCTGCTACGACACCTTCTCAGACCCTTCATGAGTCACAGGCCCAGTTTCTAGAGCCTACTGTCTGCCTGGGTGAAGATGTAAATATAGAATAGGACTCAGCTCAGCTGGAATCTACTAAGTCCTTGGGACTGGGGTGGGGGGAATGCCAATGACCTGGGGTCAACCTAACAGCATACGTTACCCCTTGTGCTTGCTGGCTGCCAGCCACTGTGCTGAACAGGTAGAATACTGACTCCAGGATTCAAATGTATACTGGAGAAGGGGATCTAAACAATCTGAGGACCTAGATCTAATCATCCTGAAGTAGATAAGAACCCTTTTACTACAATCCTGGACCTGATCCAGATTCCTGCCAACCCTTGGTACGCATACCAGAAATCACGTGGTCTGTCTAGCCCAGTGCTGGGTGCTTGGTCTGACAACAGAACCAACAGCTAATAGTAACAGACACCAAAAGCAGATTTAGATTTCTTCCTAATGCTAAATGGTAGAAGTTAGCAAAGTGCTCCTCAGCATCCTTCCTCTACCTCAATTTATTAGTGAACCATAGTGGGATCCCTAATCCTCAACAACCCATTTACGTCTTCAGGCCATACCACATCTTAGAATAAAAGCTTTATTCATTTCTTACCTCTGTACCGAACAAGACTTCTCTAAAGCTTCTGTACGTTCTAGTTTGAGCATACCAAGACACTTGATTCCACTTCATTATCCACTCAGACTTTGTTTGTTCAAATGGAAGAACTTGATATCTTTTATCTATTCTTTCACTGAAGGAATTTGATAATTTTTTGTGGTGTTTCTTTAGGCATTCCCAGTTTAGCTATGATTCTCTGGAGGAGTAACAAGCCCAACCATAGGGATGTTTTGGTTGAAGAAGTCCGGATACTATTCTGATTCAGCCGTTTCCTTTTCTGTCCACAAGTACACTCTAGGCGGGGGCCTCCAGAGATCCAGCTACACTGCTTCCTTTTTTCTTTTTTTTTATGTTGTGTTAGTCACCATACAGTATATCATTAGTTTTTGATGTAGCGTTCCATGATTCATTGTTTGCGTGTAACACCCAGTGCTCATTGCAATACATGCCCTCCTTAATACCCATCACTGGGCTAGCCCATCACCCCACCCCCTCCCCTCTGAAACCCTCAGTTTGTTTCCCGGAGTCCATAGTCTCTCATGGTTCGTCTCCCCCTCTGATTTCCCCCCTTCATTTTTCCCTTCCTTCTCCTAATGTCCTCCATGCTATTCCTTATGTTCCACAGATAAGTGAAACCATATGATAATTGTCCTTCTCTGTTTGACTTATTTCATTTACCACTTCCTATACTTGATCCTGAGTCAGAAACTACAAATTATAGTCTTTCAATATCTTCTATGTATTCTTTATTTTCTCCAAAAGCCCACATCAAGTGCCTGGACCTGGACCATATTTTGTAATTCCAGTTATCACCAGCCACTTTGGCAATGACTGTTATCAAAAGGCCCAAGTGACCACAGTACCTTTGGCTCCAGGGGCTAATCTGATGTATTACACTACATAGTCCCAGATGGAATAGTATTACCTACCTAGTGGGTTACTTACTTTTTCTGTGGGTTAGGTATTGCTTTTGACATACATAGTTATCATTATGCTTTTAACATAGATTTTGTTTCACATTCAGACCATACTATCACTCTAATTTTTAAAACTGTTAGTTATCTTTTCTCACAAGAACAGATGTATATTTAACAAATCTAACAAATACTAAGAATATATGCAGTGATTGATTTTTTTAAAGTGCTTTGATTTCAAGATGCTCACAGTCTACCAGGAGAGACAAATGTACATATATAATTATAATGTGGAAGAAATAAAAATTAATCTAAGAGATACAAACACAAAAGGTTCTGGCAGTTGAGAGAAATGTGCAAGATATGAAAAACAAGAATTATTATTATACTTCATTATAACTCTACATAACTAAGAATATACTATTCTTCCTCAACTCCCAGCATCCATGAGAAGAACAGCCAAGTGACAACAGTATACCAGGGTCCTAAAGAATTAGAAAATAAAACCCACCTGATAACCACTTCGTTTGTGTTGCTCAGTTCAACCACCAATACTGATGGGGATGCCTCAGTTGGAATGATTAACGGAGGAACTGTTGTATTCTCCACAAAGGTATCAGCACTTTTGGCGATGTTTTCTTCTATCTGTAAATACTCTTGTTCAATCATAGACTTGATATCATAATCGCCATGTGCTTGCCCTGCATCCTTCAGGATTTTGTCTGTGGGCAATGGAAGTTTAGCATAGAGAATGGCCTTCTGGGGGTTTCCAGAAATGTAGTCTATGGTGCATACATCAGAAAGCGAGGCAAGATTTTTTAAGGCATCCTCAGGGAATTTCACCTTGTACATGTCCTCAAAGGCTTTGGGGAGTGCACTGGCCCAAAGACCACTTGAGTATTTCGCCAGCAGCTCCGCAACTTTCTCTTTAAAATCTCCTGGCATCACTGCTGGACACCCTTTTAATGGTGGTAGTTGTTTCGGAGCAGGTAGTGGGGATGGAGGCACTTTTTCACCATCCAGTTCGCTTCTCAAAAGCTGCTTTCTCTTTGCTGGATAAAGAAGTAAATCTTGACCACCACTGCAAGGTTTTTCCACCTGAAATTTTTAAATAAAGCAAATGACGGATATCTCAATGGCTATAAACAACCTGAAAACACACTAATGCATTTTAAATGAGAACGCCACTGTTTTCAGGTTAATCAAGAGAACACAAAAGTGTACATTTTACTCTTCTCACCTACTAAGACTTAATGCCTTTCCTTCATTTACAAAGAGCAGCACGAGACACATTTCAGAAACAAACAGGGAAATAAAATAGCATTAATTTCCCTTATGAGGCATCTCGCCTTCAACAACCCTACGAAATCAGGAGAGTTTCTGCCCTGTAAACCACACATCTCATTCAGCTCTCTGTCAAATCCAAAGCAATAGCTTACAAAAATCAACTGAATACAAGGTGGGACGAAGCTGTGAAAAGGTATCAGAACTGTCAGGAAAAACCACGGGGAAGCAAGCTAGGAAATATTTAGACAAAATTGAAGCATTAGCTGTTTTTCTTCTTCTTACGGTATTCTGAGAAAACCCTTAACTTTCCAGTATTTAGAAAAAGACTCTCCAGAGATAAGGTGCAGTTTTTACAGCCACCGAAGTAGAAAGTTAGCTGAAAACGGCCCCTCCGAAGAGCAAGAGATAAAAATGCCTGGCATTTGCATGTCATCCAATCTCTAATTTTTTTTTAAAGATTTTATTTATTTATTTGACAGAGAGA